>NC_069503.1:578071873-578411873 GCF_027579735.1 Bombina bombina | reverse complement strand
ACAGGGTAAGTGTTCTTGTACTGTAGATGTCATACATAACCATGCTTTCTTTATGTCAATAGAACATAGAAAAAAAGAGAAATTCACAAGTAAAAGACTTAATAATCAACAATTTGTAACCAATGTTGTTTTTTGTAATTTATTATTATTTGTATGCATATGTGCTGAGCAGCTGTGATCTTTTTGATGTTGCTGTATGTAAAGGCAAGTTTAAAAAAATTAATAAAGTTGACAGGAAGGAAAATATTGACAGGTGTAGATTTAGAAATTGTGCTCAATAATTAGTGCATTTGGAGAGAATTTTGATGAATTAGTGCCCGGTTTTTAAAAATCCTATTAAAAACAAGTGCACTTTAATTCATCAAAATTGACATTTCACTTGTCGCAAGCCGTCTTCGCGGGTCCAAAATGACGAAGCAGCATTCGTCATTTCTGACATCTACAGAGGCTTCTGACAGCCATGGGAATCGCTGGAGCGGCTGCCAGAATGAAAAGGTAAGTTTTTGAAGAAAGAGTGAAATGTCAATTTTGATGAATTAAAGTGCCCTTGTTTTTAAACCGGGCACTAATTCATCAAAATCGACCTTCACTTTAAAAGCTCACTCATACTCTGCTTCTACCTGGGACTTCCTTTTCTTTGTGTTTTTTTTTTTTGTTTTTTTTTTGTTTTTGTTTAGAAAGGTGTTATATTAAGCTGGTGGTTGGGTATCTATGTGGCAGATTTTGGCCTTGTGCATAACCCAAAGAGTTCCATCTTAATTCCTTTGTTCTGCTTAAAGTGAATGTACATTTTGATGCTAAAGTGCCCGGTTTTTAAAAATTCAATTTAAAAACAGGGGCACTTTAATTCATCAAAATTTACATTTCACTCCTATTGTGAAAAAAAAACTTACCTTTTAATCTTGACAGCAGCTCCAGCTTCCTCTACCCGTCGTAAAGCCTTTTCCTAGGTCTAAAATGAGGAATCCGGCTTCCTCCAATCACGACATTGAATCAGACGCTGAATCCCCCGGGGGAAGCTGTGATTGAAGGATGACCTATCCATCGTTTCTGACATCAGAAATGGCTTGCGATAACCGGGGGAAGCTCGAGCTGCTGTCAAGTTTTTTTTTTTTAAAAGGTAAGGTTTTTTTTTCGCAACAGGAGTGAAATGTAAATTTTGATGAATTAAAGTGCCACTGTTTTTAATCTAATTTTTAAAAACCGGGCACTTTAGCATCAAAATTTACATTCACTTTAATAAAGATGTTCAGTCTTCCATGATTTAAAGGGCCACAAATTATTATGCTTTTGTGGAGCATACCCACCAATCATTGTTTGTGTCTTGCAGTAATGTGGGGCTTTACTTTGTCAAAAAAACAAAACCCAAAAGGACGTGGTGCACACTGGTATTGACACTTCACAAGAAAGAAACTCCATTTGCAGTAATAGGGTTCAAAGCATGGCAAGGTTGCACTGCACTCAAAATAATCAATAACACTGCTGTATTAGACGTGTCCACAAGAATTTTATTATATAAATATATACATAATCCCAGAACTCTGGCGGTTAAGTTAATGACCGCAATCAGCTGGACTGGTAAACTTCCACTTTCAATGAGCACTTAGTGTATAATAACACGCTTCAGAGATAACACAGTTCACAACCAGGCACTTAGTGTGCAACACACACACCGGCAAAATAACAGTTGGCTGAGTCAAACACATGAAGACTTTACTGCATCCACAGCACATGATGATGACGGCTTGAAACCACCTTTGTAGCCAAAGTTATGGTGCCTCTGGATCAACAGGTCTTCAGCTACAATGCTCTTACCAATTAGTGAGCTGAGCCCTTAGCCTAACTACTTGTTACTCCAATCTCCAGCTGGCATTAACTTGCTGACACATCCATCAGCCTCGTGTCTTGCAGGGGCATGACCAACAGACATCACTGGTGAATCATCACTACCAGATCATACGTGTTTCACTCCTCCCACTTGGGGCTGGTGTAGAGCTTCGAAACAAGGCTAAAGGATGTTTCAGCATGTTAACGCCAGCTGGGGGTTGGAGCAAAAAGTAGTTAGGCAAAGGGCTCTATGGATGTAGTAAGCTCTTCATGCTTGTTTGACTCTGCCAACTGCTATTTTGCTGGTGCGTGTGTTACACACTAAGTGCCTGATGTATTTAAGTTGCGAACTGTGTTATCTCTGGAGCATGTTATTATACACTAAGTGCCCAGTGAAAGTGGTAGCTTAACCTCCAGAGTTCTGGCATTATGTATATATTTCTATATTTTTTTTTATTGTGGACATGTATAATCCAGCAGTGTTTTGGTTATCTTGTGTGCGGTGCAACCTTGCCATGCTTTGAACCCCTTTTGCAAACGTGTTTCTTTCTTGTAAAGGGACAATTTAACTACTTTGTCACTTTAGTGATAGAGTATGAAGAATAATAAAACATGTCATGTTTGTTATGATCTAATGTTTGTGCATTATATATGTTTTGATATGTTACACACTATTAGGAGGGTAGATTAGATGGGGAAAGATACATTTGGGGAAAATGCAAGATAGTCTCTGAAAAAGAAATGTAAGAAAAAGGAGAAAGATGATGGTTTTAAAATCGTATATCTAGAAAGAAGCATGGAGAGAGAAGAGGCTTAAACTCTTACATTCTTTGTAAATATATTAAGGTCAGGCATATACTCTTAACTTCAATATTTTTACATATTGTGATTATTTTTTCTCTCTCTCTCTTTTAGGGGATACGGTCGTACCTATTTCAGCTGCACTTCTGCACATACTTGTACAGGTGATGGCAATGCCATGGTTACCAGAGCTGGGCTTCCCTGCCAAGACTTGGAGTTTGTACAGTTTCACCCCACAGGTGACACCTGCAGTTTTAAAAACTCTGTTTTGCTCTGTATTTTTGAGATGCATATACAGCCACGCCATAGTAAAATGTGTTTTTTGGTTTAATCCTTTCTCTTACTTAAAACCCGAATAGCATTAGCTTGCTTAAATCTAGAAAAAAGTAGCATAAAAAGCATGGAAAGTTGTTCTATCAAAACATATAAATTAACGTCTAAACAGCATTCAGTAAATGTATATGCAAAACAAAAAGAAATGTGTTAAACATCTTCACTATAACTCAAATAGGTGCAACCCCCCCCCAAAAAAAAAAAAAAAAAAAAAAACACATTTTCCATGTTGTGTTTTTATTTTTCCTTCACCAATAGCTTGTTTATACTACTTTTTATTATGATTTTTTTTACTTGTTGTTAAATTAAGATTTTTTAATGATCCCCCAAAAACAAAACCCCACAGTCTTTAATTGTGGAAATACCAGTAATTCTAATCTTGCCATAAAATATTTCCTATTGTACTAAAAACTTAACTATACTTCTCCCATTTGCTGCTAAGTCTTTTTCTACACCCCTGTGCTAAGCTTATTTTGAGCTTTTTTGCTACTTTCATTTAAACACTATTGTAAGTCTCATTTCAATGAGTGACCCAAACAAATTATTAAAAAAAAAAATTCTCAGTAGGACCAGCAGATTCAGAATATACAATTTATTATATTTATATTTCATTGCGGACGAGAAGGCTGCAACAAGAATAAAAAATAATTTGTGTGTGTATATGTATATATGTGTGTGTTATGAATGTAGTAAATAATATTGGAAATAGCCAGTTTACCACTGTTGCTACTGGGATCACATTATTAAATCATTATCAGCGGTATTTAAAGTTTTATGAGGGACCCATGCTGTCTTTTGGGGGTTGTAATAAAAACTAGAGGGACCTTTTGTACCAGAGTGGAAATAAAAGCACTTTTTTTTTGTCAGGTTATCGCTGTCACCACAGTTGATCACCTGGCTATACAGACAAAATGTACATATTCAGTTCACTGTAAAATAAATGTTTTGTGGCTCTAAAGACATTTTAACATTTTTATTATATATCTATCGTATGTATAAGCAAGTTTAATATAGAATTTCCTGATAGTAACACGTTTTGCCATACAGGTATCTATGGTGCTGGCTGTCTGATTACTGAAGGATGCAGAGGAGAAGGAGGAATCCTTATCAACAGTGAGGGAGAACGGTTTATGGAAAGATATGCTCCAGTAGCAAAGGATTTGGCCTCAAGAGATGTTGTTTCCCGTTCTATGACTATTGAGCTTCGAGAAGGAAGGTACTGATGGGAGAATACATTGCTTAAAGTTTTAAACTTCTTTAAACCTAAATCTTACATTTCTGAATCCATGAGGTAAACAAACCAAGCTTTTTATGGTCCAGCTGTTTCAATGAAATGGTAGTGGCTAGTGTGCTTTTTCAAACGTGTAGCGTTATAGCAAGCGTAAAGAGTGTGGATCTTTATTATTTTCTCAGTGTTATTTAAAAAAGGAAAAGTTATTCAGCTGTGATTAGCACAAACCTTTATTGCTAAAGATCCTATAATCACTTCTGACTTTAAATATGTTTTATTAATTGTACACACTGTATTACTGGAGTGTTGGTGGAGAAGCACCAGTCTAACGTTGTTTTACTTTAGGATCTCATTTAATAGAAGGGAGCTCACGTGTCCCATAAATGATTGCCTGAACCACTCGGTATCAGATGCTTTTAGATGAGGAAGCACTTTTATACAAAACAGGTGAATCAATCTGCTGAGAAATCAAGGTTTTGTATTCCAAAAGCTTTCAAGATCTCAGATATCTTCTACATCTGAAGAAGGGACCTTTTAAAAGACATGAAACCCAAATTTGTTTTAATGATTTGAGATAGAGCATATAATTTTAAACAACTTTCCAAATGTACTTCTATTATGAATTTTGCTTTATTCTTTTAGTATCCTTTATTGAAGGAGAAACAATGCACTTCTGAAAGCTAGCTGAACACATTACTATACCAGTGACGAGATATATATGTGCAGCCACCAATGAGCAGCTAGCTCCTGATCCTACCAAGCTATTCTTTTTCATCAATAGATATCAAAGGAACAAAGTAAATTGGAAAGTTGCATGATCTGAATCATGAAATAATTTCTTTCTAATGACACGATGAGTCCACGGATCATCTAATTTCTATTGGGAATATCACTCCTGCCCAGCAGGAGGCGGCAAAGAGCACCACAGAAAAGCTGTTAAATATCACCTCCCTTTCCTCCAACCCCAGTCATTCTCTTTGCCTATGTTAAGAGCAAGGAAGTGGTAAAGTTAGGTGTTAGAAAACATTCTTCAAGCAAGATTTTTTTAAAATTTTATTTTAACTAGTGCAATATTGTGATGCTCTGTCCTAGGGTGTAGCCATAGTCCATATCAGTCTCTTCAGTAGAGCAGTGGTGGCTTTCAAGCAATGGTAACTTCTGGGACTTAATTCTCACTGGGCCTCCCATGTAGTTAATGCTGCCCTAATACTGAAAGCCTGAGTAAGATTACTTAGTCTTTATCTCTTTTTTCCACAGGTCCATGTGAGGGAGAAGACCTCTCAAGCCTAGTGAGCTGCCTTGCTGCCTGGCAGATTTATGAGGTAAGTGCTGACTTTATTTTTTCTGGGCAACAGGAAAAATTGGGCACTTTATTCACTATATACTGGGATACAGGAATTTCTCCTATATGTTTGGAGGAACATACAAAGGAGGCAGTATCGTTATAGCAGGCACTGGGGCTGAGGAGGTTAAAAAGGCTCATTTTTGATGTGGTGTTCACTTCTCCCGACTGCTTGACTTTAAGATATGCCGACCGGGAGGTTAATTTTTTAGACGCCCACGATGGGCGGGGCTAACTGAGGCGGCAATTTGCTGTTGCGTGCCGTTTTCCCGTTCACTTCCTGTGACCGGAGGGGTGACATAGGTCGGGTCAGACAGGAAAGCGCATAATAAACGATAAATGCTGCGTTATTAGGGCCGGCCAGTTTTTCATTGTGCTGCAAGTCTAGATCCGGATCTTCTACTGGAGAATATTATCCGGTGTCAGCAGGGCAGGTAGGCACCTCAGCTAAGCTAAACTGAGTTGTAGAGGTTGTCAGTAGTGCTTGTGTAACACTATTTTTTTTTTTTCCTTACTGCAAAAAATAAAGTTACGTTTTAAAATTTTAAGAGACTGTAACGTTTTTTTGTGTTTTAATTTTTTTTATCTAAATTTTTTTTAGTTATTTGTTCCATTGTGAGTCAGAATGGACCAAGAGGCCCTGCAAAATGTTACTTGTTCTTTGTTTTGATGCTAATGTGGAACCACCAATCCCTTTTCTGCTCATGTATTTAGAGAACTTTAAATTACAGGGATAGATTTTTTTTCTGAGCCAACATTGTCTAAGGTGGATGCTGTTCAGGAGTCTAATGACAATGTTCAATATATGCTGCAGCGTTCTCAAGTGTCCCAAATTTTATCGCCCACACATGCAGTGCCCTGTGCTTCCTCTCAAGCTCCGCCTGGAGTTACCTTGCAAGACATCGCTTCCCTAATGTCATCAGCGGTATCTGATGCGTTGTCTGCTTTTCCCATGCTGCAGGAAAAGCGCAAGAGGAAATGTAATCAATCATTGAATAAGGTTGCTGACACAGTAGTGGCTATTTTGAGTGATTCTTCCCAAAAAGCTGAAGATTAAGATACTTCGGTAGCATCTGAGGGTGAAATCTCAGATTCAGACTGTGTAATACCTTTTAGCTGATACTGAAGTTGTTTCTTTCAGGTTTAAGCTCGAACACCTCCGTTTGTTACTTAAGGAGGTTTTAGCTACCCTGGACGACTCCGACACTACCGTCGTAGTCAATCCTAAGAAGTCCAGTAAACTAAACAAGTATTTTGACTTGCCCTCCATGGGGAGGTATTTCCTGTACCTGATAGGGCTACAGAGATTATTGCTAAGGAATGGGAGAGACCGGGTATCCCTTTTTCTCCTTCCCCTATATTTAAAAAGATGTTTCCTATAGCAGACTCTATCAAGGAGTCTTGGCAGACGGTACCCAAGGTGGAAGGGGCAATTTCCACACTAGCCAAGAGAACTACTATTCCCATAGAGGATAGTTGTTCCTTTCCTTTAAGGATCCTATGGATAAGAAGTTAGAGGGGTTACTCAAGAAAATGTATGTACACCAGGGTTTACAATGGCAACCCGCGGTTTGTATTGCTACTGTTACTAGTGCGGCAGCATACTAGTTTGATACATTGTCTGATTCTATTCGGACAGACACTCCCCTCGATGAAATCCAGGATAGGATAAAGGCCCTTAAGTTGGCCAACTCCTTTATCACGGATGCTTCCCTTCAGGTTATTAAGCTGGGAGCTAAGATTTCTTGTTTTGTCGTACTGGCCCGCAGAGCTTTATGGTTAAAATCTTAGTCTGCGGATGTGTCATCTAAGTCTAAACTTTTGGTGATTCCTTACAAGGGAAAGACCTTGTTTGGGCCGGGCTTGAAGGAAATAATTTCTGACATTACGGGAGGAAAGGGCCATTTCCTCCCTCAGGATAAGAGAAATAAACAAAAGGGACGTCAGAGTAATTTTTGTTCCTTTCGAAATTTCAAGGAAAATCCTTCCACTCCCTCTTCCAAGCAGGAGCAGTCCAAGCCTTCCTGGAGGCCCAATCAGTCTTGGAACAAGGGAAAACAATCCAAAAAGCCTGCTATTGAATCAAAAACAGCATGAAGGGCCTGCCCCCGATCCGGGACCGGATCTTGTGGGGGGCAGACTTTCCTTCACTCAGGCTTGGGTTTGAGATGTTCAAGACCCCTGGGCGGTGGACATCGTGTCCCAGGGATACAAACTAAAGTTCAAGACCTTTCCTCCGAGGGGCAGGTTTCTGCTTTCAAGATTATCTGTAAACCACACAAAAGAGAGGCCTTCTTACACTGTGTTCGGGTCCTCTTTAACCTGGGAGTGATAGTTCCAGTTCCGATGCAGGAATGGGGTCTGGGGTTCTATTCCAATCTGTTCTTGGTTCCCAAAAAGGAGGGAACCTTCAGACCAATTTTAGATCTCAAGAGTCTAAACAAATTCCTCAGAGTGCCGTCCTTCAAGATGGAAACTATTCGTTCCATTCTTCCAAGAGGGTCAATTTATGACAACAGTGGATTTAAAGGACGCTTACCTGCATGTTCCCATCCACAGGGACCATCGCAAGTTTCTAAGGTTTGCATTTCTAGATAAACACTTCCAGTTTGTGGCTCTTCCATTCGGCCTTGCCATAGCTCCCAGAATTTTCTCAAAGGTTCTGGGATCCCTGTTGGCGGTGCTCAGATTGCGGGGCATTGCAGTGGCGCCTTATCTGGACGACATTCTGGTTCAGGCGCCATCCTTTCAACAAGCAAGATCCCACACGGAAATGCTGCAATCTCACGGATGGAAGGTAAATTTAGATAAGAGTTCCTTAGTTCCACACACAAAGGTAATTTTCTTGGGAACCATAATAGATTCCTTATCAATGAAGATTTTTCTGACGGAAGTCAGGAAATCAAAGATTTTCGATTCTTGCCTAGCGCTTCAGTCCTCTCCTCGGCCATCAGTGGCTCAATGCATGGAGGTAATCGGTCTGATGGTAGCAGCAATGGACATCATCCCGTTCGCCCGTTTCCACCTCAGACCTCTGCAGTTAAACATGCTCAGTCAGTGGAACAGAGATTATGGGGATCTGTCGCCGCGATTACAGCTGGAGCAGGAGACAAGGGATTCTCTTCTTTGGTGTTTGTCTCAGGATCATCTCTCCCAGGGAGCCTGCTTTCGCAGACCCTCTTGGGTGATTGTACTGGGTGTCCAAGCATCTTTTTCCATCTCAGACGCCAGCCTTCTGGGATGGGGAGCAGTCTGGGGCTCTCTAAAGGCTCAGGGAACATGGAGACGATTGGAGTCTGTTCTACCCATAAACATTCTGGAGCTGAGAGCAATCTTCAGTGCTCTTCTGGCCTGGCCTCAGTTAGCCTCGGTCCAGTTCATCAGGTTCCAGTCAGACAACATAACTTCAGTGGTCAACCATCAGGGAGGAACGCAGAGTTCCTTGGCCATGACAGAGGTAGCCAAGATAATTCAGTGGGTGGAGACCCACAATTGATGTCTGTCGGCGATTCACATCCCAGGAGTGGACAACTGGGAGGCTGACTTTCTGAGCAGACATACTTTTCACCCTGGAGAGTGGGAACTCCATCTGGAAGTGTTTTCCAGCCTGATTCTCAAATGGGGTCAGCCGGAATTGGTTCTCATGGCATCTCAGCAGAATGCCAAGCTTCCGAGGTCCGGTTCAAGGTCAAGGGACCCTCAGGCTATACTGATATACTCCCTGGCGGTACCTTGGAATTTCAGTCTCTCATACCTATTTCCTCCTTTGCTCTTCTACCTCGGGTCATTGCTCGAATCAAGCAGGAGAGGGCGTCGGTGATCCTCATTGCACTGGTGTGGCCTCGCAGGATTTGGTATGCAGACCTGGTGGACATGTCCTCTCTTCCACCTTGGAGACTTCCATTGAGGAAGAACCTTCTACTTCAAGGGCCCTTCCTTCATCCAAATCTAGTTTCTCTGAAGCGGACTGCTTGGAGATTGAACGCTTAATTTCTCTTGTTAAGTGTAGTCAGTCCACGGGTCATCCATTACTTATGGGATTATATCTCTTCCCCAACAGGAAGTTGCAAGAGGATCACCCAAGCAGAGCTGCTATATAGCTCCTCCCCTCACATGTCATACCCAGTCATTCTCTTGCAACCTAACTAAAGATGGGTCGTTGTGAGAGGTCTGTGGTGTTTTTAAACTTAGTTTATTTCTTCAATCAAAAGTTTGTTATTTTAAATGGCACCGGAGTGTGCGGTTTGTTCTCAGGCAGCATTAGAAGAAGAATCTGCCTGCGTTTTCTATGATCTTAGCAGACGTAACTAAGATCCACTGGCTGTTCTCATACATTCTGAGGAGTGAGGTAACTTCAGAAAAGGGGAATAGCATGCAGGGCCCCCCTGCAAACGAGGTATGTGCAGTAAATTATTTTTCTAAGGAATGGAATTGACTGAGAAAATACTGCTAATACCAATGTAACGTAAGTTCAGCCTTAAATGCAGTGATAGCGACTGGTATTAGGCTGATGAGTGTGTGTACACTGAAGTATTTTTCTAGGGAATGGAATTTGACTCAGAAAATACTGTTAATACTGAATGTATGAGCCTTAACTGCAGTAAAAGCGACTGGTGGCAGGCTTATTAATAACACTTCATAGTTTTTAAAATGTATGTTCAAAACGTTTACTAGCATGTTAATCGTTTTTGGTGAGGTACTTGATGATAAAACTTATTGGGGCATGATTTTTACCACATGGCTATCTTTGTTTTCTGCATAGAAACAGTTAACTGAGCTTCCCCACTGTTGTAATATGAGTGGGAGGGGCCTATTTTAGCGCTTTTTTGCGCAGTAAAAATTCAGTCACAATCTTCCTACTTCATCCTCCATGATCCAGGACGTCTCTAGAGAGCTCAGGGGTCTTCAAAATTCATTTTGAGGGAGGTAATCAGTCACAGCAGACCTGTGACAGTGTGTTTGACTGTGATAAAAACGTTAATTATTAGATTGTTATCCGTTTTGGGGTATTAAGGGGTTAATCATCCTTTTGCTGGTTGGTGCAATCCTTTGCTAACTTAATACATTTACTGTGAAAATTTGGTTCCTATAACTAATTTGGTTCATTGTTATTTCAACTGTGACAACTTTTTTGTGCTTCTTAAAGGCGCAGTAGCGTTTTTTATATTGCTTGTAAATTTATTTGAAAGTATTTTCCAAGCTTGCTAGTCTTATTGCTAGTCTGTTTAAACATGTCTGACACAGATGAATCTCTTTGTTCACTATGTTTGAAGGCCAATGTGGAGCCCCATAGAAATTTGTGTACTAAATGCATTGATGTCACTTTAAATAAAAGTCAATCTTTTCATGTAAAGAAATTATCACCAGACAATGAGGGGGAAGTTATGCCGACTAACTCTCCTCACGTGTCGGTACCTTCGCCTCCCGCTCAGGAGGTGCGTGATATTGTGGCGCCAAGTACATCAGAGAGGCCCATACAAATCACTTTGCAAGACATGGCTACTGTTATGACAGAAGTATTATCTAAATTGCCAGAATTAAGAGGCAAGCGCGATTGCTCTGGGTTAAGGACAAAGCGCGCTGATGATGGGAGAGCCATGTCCGATACTGCGTCACATTTTGCAGAACATGAGGACGGAGAGCTTCATTCTGTGGGTGACGGATCTGATCCAGGGAGACTGGATTCAGAGATTTCTAATTTTAAATTTAAGCTTGAGAACCTCCGCGTATTGCTAGGGGAGGTATTAGCGGCTCTGAATGATTGTAACACGGTTGCAATTCCAGAGAAATTATGTAGGCTGGATAGATACTATGCGGTACCGGTGTGTACTGACGTTTTTCCTATACCTAAGAGGCTTACAGAAATTATTAGCAAGGAGTGGGATAGACCCGGTGTGCCCTTTTCCCCCCCTCCTATATTCAGGAAAATGTTTCCAATAGACGCCACCACACGGGACTTATGGCAGACGGTCCCTAAGGTGGAGGGAGCAGTTTCTACTTTGGCTAAGCGTACCACTATCCCGGTGGAGGATAGTTGTGCCTTTTCAGATCCAATGGATAAAAAATTAGGTTACCTTAAGAAAATGTTTGTTCAACAAGGTTTTATCTTACAGCCCCTTGCATGCATTGCGCCTGTCACTGCTGCGGCGGCATTCTGGTTTGAGTCTCTGGAAGAGGCCATTCGCACAGCTCCATTGGATGAAATTATGAACAAGCTTAAAGCACTTAAGCTAGCTAACACATTTGTTTCTGATGCCGTCGTACATTTAACCAAACTTACGGCTAAGAACTCCGGATTCGCCATCCAAGCACGCAGAGCGCTATGGCTTAAATCCTGGTCAGCTGACGTGACTTCTAAATCTAAATTGCTTAATATTCCTTTCAAAGGGCAGACCTTATTCGGGTCCGGCTTGAAAGAAATTATCGCTGACATTACGGGAGGTAAGGGCCATGCTCTGCCTCAGGACAGGGCCAAATCAAAGGCCAAACAGTCTAATTTTTGTGCCTTTCGTAACCTCAAGGCAGGAGCAGCATCAACTTCCTCCGCTCCAAAACAGGAAGGAGATGTTGCTCGTTACAGACAGGGCTGGAAAACTAACCAGTCCTGGAACAAGGGCAAGCAGGCCAGAAAACCTGCTGCTGCCCCTAAGACAGCATGAAGAGAGGGCCCCCTATCCGGAAACGGATCTAGTGGGGGGCAGACTTTCTCTCTTCGCCCAGGCTTGGGCAAGAGATGTCCAGGATCCCTGGGCGTTGGAGATCATATCTCAGGGATATCTTCTGGACTTCAAAGCTTCTCCTCCACAAGGGAGATTTCATCTTTCAAGGTTATCAGCAAACCAAATAAAGAAAGAGGCTTTTCTACGCTGTGTACAAGACCTCTTACTAATGGGGGTGATCCACCCAGTTCCGCGGACGGAACACGGGCAAGGATTCTATTCAAATCTATTTGTGGTTCCCAAGAAAGAGGGAACCTTCAGACCAATCTTGGACTTAAAAATCCTAAACAAATTCCTAAGAGTTCCATCATTCAAAATGGAAACTATTCGAACCATCCTACCCATGATCCAAGAGGGTCAGTACATGACCACAGTGGACTTAAATGATGCCTACCTTCACATACCGATTCACAAGGATCATTATCGGTACCTAAGATTTGCCTTTCTAGACAAGCATTACCAGTTTGTAGCTCTTCCCTTCGGGTTAGCTACGGCTCCAAGAATCTTTACAAAGGTTCTGGGCTCTCTTCTGGCGGTACTAAGACCGCGAGGCATAGCGGTGGCTCCGTACCTAGACGACATTCTGATACAAGCGTCAAGTTTTCAAACTGCCAAGTCTCATACAGAGATAGTTCTGGCATTTCTGAGGTCACATGGGTGGAAGGTGAACGTGGAAAAGAGTTCTCTATTACCACTTACAAGGGTTCCCTTCCTAGGGACTCTTATAGATTCTGTAGAGATGAGAATTTACCTGACGGAGGCCAGGTTATCAAAACTTCTAAATGCTTGCCGTGCCCTTCATTCCATTCCACACCCGTCAGTAGCTCAGTGCATGGAAGTAATCGGCTTAATAGTAGCGGCAATGGACATTGTACCATTTGCGCGCCTGCATCTCAGACCGTTGCAATTGTGCATGCTAAATCAGTGGAATGGGGATTACTCAGATTTGTCCCCTCGGCTAAATCTGGATCAAGAGACCAGAGAATCTCTTCTATGGTGGCTTTCTCGGCCCCATCTGTCCAAGGGGATGACCTTTCGCAGGCCAGATTGGACGATTGTAACAACAGACGCCAGCCTTCTAGGTTGGGGCGCAGTCTGGAATTCTCTGAAGGCTCAGGGATCATGGACTCAGGAGGAGAAACTCCTCCCAATAAATATTCTGGAGTTAAGAGCAATATTCAATGCTCTTCTAGCTTGGCCTCAGTTAGCAACTCTGAGGTTCATCAGATTTCAGTCGGACAACATCACGACTGTGGCTTACATCAACCATCAAGGGGGAACCAGAAGTTCCCTAGCGATGTTGGAAGTCTCAAAGATAATTCGCTGGGCAGAGTCTCACTCTTGCCACCTGTCAGCGATCTACATCCCAGGCGTGGAGAACTGGGAGGCGGATTTTCTAAGTCGCCAGATTTTTCATCCGGGGGAGTGGGAACTTCATCCGGAGGTCTTCGCTCAACTGATTCATCGTTGGGGCAAACCAGATCTGGATCTCATGGCGTCTCGCCAGAACGCCAAGCTTCCTTGTTACGGATCCAGGTCCAGGGACCCGGGAGCGGTGCTGATAGATGCTCTGACAGCACCTTGGGTCTTCAACATGGCTTATGTGTTTCCACCATTTCCGATGCTTCCTCGACTGATTGCCAAGATCAAACAGGAGAGAGCATCGGTGATTCTGATAGCGCCTGCGTGGCCGCGCAGGACCTGGTATGCAGACCTAGTGGACATGTCGTCTTGTCCACCATGGTCTCTGCCTCTGAGGCAGGACCTTCTAATTCAGGGTCCTTTCAACCATCCAAATCTAATTTCTCTGAGGCTGACTGCATGGAGATTGAACGCTTGATTCTATCAAAGCGTGGCTTCTCGGAGTCGGTTATTGATACCTTAATACAGGCTAGGAAACCTGTTACCAGAAGAATTTACCATAAGATATGGCGTAAATATTTATATTGGTGCGAATCCAAGAGTTACTCATGGAGTAAGGTTAGGATTCCTAGGATATTGTCTTTTCTACAAGAGGGTTTAGAAAAGGGCTTATCTGCTAGTTCGTTAAAGGGACAGTTTTCTGCTCTGTCTATTCTTCTACACAAACGTCTGGCAGAAGTTCCAGACGTTCAGGCTTTTTGTCAGGCTTTGACTAGGATTAAGCCTGTGTTTAAGACTGTTGCTCCGCAGTGGAGCTTAAACTTAGTTCTTAAAGGGACACTGTAGTCAGAAATGAAATCATATAAATAACGTAATATACATCTAACTATATATTTTTCTAATTTACATTATTTACCAAATATTTAGCGTTTATAAAATATATCTGTTTCAAATATTTAATTTTTCCAAACCTACTTGTAGCTCTGCAGTTACGGATTCCCAATCCGTGCTGACAACTGCAGTTGAAACATGGCGTCTTTGGTGAGTATTGCGCATGCGCGAGTTAGCTCAGCGTCACCGCAAACGTCAGCATCTGAAGATACCTAAGGCAGTAGAATCTATAGAGCTGCAGTTGATTGAGCTGCGCAAGTCACGTAAGTAATCTTCTTGACTACGCTTTGAGAATCTCCCTAGAATAAACGAGCAAATGATAATTTAGAAATCAATCTTCAATACATCTGTTGCCAAATGTGTTCTGTCAGTTTACGATGAAAAAAGAAGTAAAGCAGTAATTTTGTTTTCACTTTATATGTGATCAATTGTTTATTTTCTGCATTTATTTATTTTTGGGAACTCAAAACCGTATATCCTTTAATTAAATACAATTAAAGGATATACGGTTTTGAGTTCCCAAAAATAAATAAATGCAGAAAATAAACAATTCATCACACAAAGTGAAAACAAAATTACTGCTTTACTTCTTTTTTCATTGTAAACTGACAGAACACATTTGGCAACAGATAAGACGTTTCTATCATTATTAGAAAGTCTGGCTAACCGATTGCATAGATTTTTCACTCAAATGCGCAAGCGTGAAATAAACTATGGTGTGGGTAACTTCGGCTTCTTGGATTTGCAATGCGCATGCGCGATTTACCAGATTTGATGCGCAGGCTTATTAGGAAGGGTTAGCTGGCTAATTTTATGCATAACATCGATCTGCAATTGGTCAAAGTGTTTGTATACACACTATGCAGAAAACGGTGGGCTGGAAAAGGTGACGTCATGGCCGGGTAATGTAGATTAAAAATATAAGCTTCTAAAGCTTCGTTTTTGAAAATATATAGGTTTGCAGATGTTAATAGATAAACCTTAAACAAAATATGTGAATATTGTGTATTTAAAAACGGAAAAAACAGTAATCCTTTAACGTTCTGCAAGGCGTTCCATTTGAACCCCTTCATTCCATTGATATCAAGCTGTTATCTTGGAAAGTTCTGTTTTTGATGGCTATTTCCTCGGCTCGAAGAGTCTCTGAGTTATCTGCCTTACATTGTGATTCTCCTTATCTGATTTTTCATTCAGACAAGGTAGTTCTGCGTACTAAACCTGGGTTCTTACCTAAGGTAGTTTCTAACAGGAATATCAATCAAGAGATTGTTGTTCCATCATTATGTCCTAACCCTTCTTCAAAGAAGGAACGACTTTTGCATAATCTGGACGTAGTCCGTGCCCTGAAGTTCTATTTGCAGGCAACTAAAGATTTTCGTCAAACTTCTTCCCTGTTTGTCGTTTACTCTGGACAGAGGAGAGGTCAAAAGGCTTCGGCTACCTCTCTCTCTTTTTGGCTTCGTAGCATAATACGTTTAGCCTATGAGACTGCTGGACAGCAGCCTCCTGAAAGAATTACAGCTCATTCTACTAGAGCTGTGGCTTCCACCTGGGCCTTTAAAAATGAGGCCTCTGTTGAACAGATTTGCAAGGCTGCAACTTGGTCTTCACTTCACACTTTTTCAAAATTTTCAAAATTTGACACTTTTGCTTCTTCGGAGGCTATTTTTGGGAGAAAGGTGCTTCAGGCAGTGGTTCCTTCCGTTTAAAGTTCCTGCCTTGTCCCTCCCTTCATCCGTGTACTTTAGCTTTGGTATTGGTATCCCATAAGTAATGGATGACCCGTGGACTGATTACACTTAACAAGAGAAAACATAATTTATGCTTACCTGATAAATGTATTTCTCTTGTAGTGTAGTCAGTCCACGGCCCGCCCTGTCTTTTAAGGCAGATCTAAATTTTAATTAAACTCCAGTCACCACTGCACCCTATGGTTTCTCCTTTCTCGTCTTGTTTCGGTCGAATGACTGGATATGACATGTGAGGGGAGGAGCTATATAGCAGCTCTGCTTGGGTGATCCTCTTGCAACTTCCTGTTGGGGAAGAGATATAATCCCATAAGTAATGGATGACCCGTGGACTGACTACACTACAAGAGAAATAAATTTATCAGGTAAGCATAAATTATGTTTTTATCAAAGCGTGGATTTTCAGAATCGGTCATTGAGACCATGATTCAGGCTCGTAAACCTGTGACTAGAAAGATTTACCACAAGATATGGCGTAAATATCTTTATTGGTGTGAATCCAAGGGCTACTTTTGGAGTAGAGTTAGGATTCCTAGAGTTCTGTCTTTTCTCCAAGAAGTTTTGGAGAAGTGTTTATTGGCAAGTTCCCTAAAGGGTCAAATATCTGCCTTGTCTATTTTATTACATAAACGTCTGGCTGACGTCCCAGACGTGCAATCGTTTTGTCAGGCCTTGGTCAGAATCAGGCTTGTGTTCAAACCAGTTACTCCGACCTGGAGTCTTAATTTAGTTCTTAAGGTTCTTCAAGGGGCTACGTTTGAGCCTATGCATTCCTTAGATATTAAGTTATCTTTGAAAGTTTTGTTTCTTGTTGCTTTTTCATGTGCTCGTCGAGTGTCAGAGCTCTCGGCATTACAGTATGAGTCTCCTTACCTTATTATTCATTCAGATAAGGTAATTTTGAGTACTAAGGGTTTCTCCCTAAAGTAGTTTCAGAACGGAACATTAATCAGGAGATTGTTGTTCCTTCCTTGTGTCCTAATCCTTCTTCTTAAAAGGAACGGCTTTTACACAATCTGGATGTGGTGCGTGCATTAAAATTCTATTTACAAGCAACTAAGGATATTCGTCAGTCTCCTGCTCCGTTTGTGGTTTTCTCTGGGAAACATAAGGGGCAGAAAGCTACGGCTACTTCTCTTTCCTTGTGGCCGAAGAGTATCATTCGCTTTGCCTATGAAACTGCTGGACAGCAGCCTCCTGAGAGTTACGGCTCATTCTACGAGGGCTGTTTCCTCTTCCTGGGCATTCAAAAATGAAGCATCTGTGGAACAGATTTGCAAGGCTGTAAATTGGTCCTCTCTTCACACTTTTTCAAAATTCTATAAATTTGACACTTTTGCCTCAGCTGAGGCCTCCTTTGGGAGAGAAGTTCTTCAAGCAGTGGTGCCTTCCGTTTTAGGTTCCCTGTCTTGTCCCTCCCTTATCTGTGTACTCTAGCTTGGGTATTGATTCCCAATAGTAATTAGATGATCAGTGGACTTATCGTGTCATTAGAAAGAAAACAAAATTTATGCTTACCTGATAAATTTCTTTCTTTCTTGACACGATGAGTCCACGGGCCGTCCTGTTCTTTAGACAGGTTGTTGGTATGTTATAAACGTCAGACACCTCTGCACCTTGTTGCTTCCTTTCTCTCCTTTGCTTCGGTCGAATGAAGGGAAGGGAGGTGATATTTAACAGCTTTGCTGTGGTGCTCTTTGCCGCCTCCTGCTGGGCAGGAGTGATATTCCCAATAGTAATTATATGAACCGTTATATGATCCGTTGATTCATCGTGTCAAGAAAGAAATACATTTATAAGGTAAGCATAACTTTTTTTTTTTTTTGGGTTTCATGTTCCTTTAAGGTCTTTAAAGCTTATGGTATAGGAAACCTTGATTTTTATGGTTCATTAAAAGGAATAACAATTCACAAAAGGAACAAATATCTAGGGAGGAGCTCATACAGCTCTCATTAGTAAGCAATTGTCATAAACCCATAAACTGAATTTATTGAACAAGGACATAGGGGCTCCAAAAAGTGAGAGCATACACCATGTAATACAACACTCAATAGGAGACGATTGCTAATTTTTTTTTGTCCCTATAGCTGTTATGCGATTGTCATGATATGAATACAAACAACTGCTAGCCACTTTTTGGTGTTCGTGTTCATAAATCTTCATATTTTTGTGTCCTTGTAAATGGAAAGAGTGGATTAATGTAAAATCTCAATTGCTACCATTTTGTGTAAGAGATATTATTTATATATAATATATATATATATATATGTGTGTGTGTGTATATATATATATATATATATATATATATATATATATATATATATATATATATATATATATATATATATATATATATATATATATATATATATATATATGTGTGTGTGTATATTTATGTATCTATATATAATATATATAATTTTTTTATTTTTTTATTTTTTTTTATTCTTTACTTATGTGCAAATTTATGTATTTTTTTCCCTATGCTAAGTGAGTTTGAGCAGGGTTAGAGCATGCATGGAAACACCATTATAACAAGTTAAATCTCCCCTGTATGTATAATATGCTGAACAAATTATATTTATTTGTGTGGAGTATTACACAAAAGAAAGCACTTAAAATGTGAATGCATTAAGCGCAAAAGGCTTAAAATAGCTTCTGCACTGGTTTGTGAAGTGGCATTAGTCAAAGAGTTAAACTATAACATTGTGCTACTTGCTGCTGCATGTAGGGTGTTGGCACCAGTTTTCTTTATGTACCTAATTTATTTTTACAGAGGCTGTGGGCCAAACAAAGACCATGTGCATCTTCAGCTTCACCACCTGCCACCTCAGCAGTTGGCTACTCGCCTCCCAGGCATCTCTGAAACAGCCATGATTTTTGCTGGTGTTGATGTCACAAAGGAACCCATACCCGTTCTTCCAACTGTCCACTATAACATGGGTGGTATTCCAACTAATTACAAAGGACAGGTAACCACAATGTATACATTTTACTGCCAACTTATGGTTTAAATGTTGGAAACAGATCTGTTTATTCAACACATCTTTTACGTTTAGAAATGATGTTTATGTTAAATATTGGTGAAACTCACTTATTTTTAAGATGGCATACGGGTGGCATTTATAATTCCCACCAGTTTATTTCAGATAACATTTTTGCAATATGAGTGCCTTTAGAAAAATAGTTCTAAATGATTACTGTTATAGCAGGTAGACAGAGATGCAAAATGTTGAGTGCAAGGGTACATAAAATAGGTTTGTAGTGCCTGGTAAAATGTATTTAAAGGGCCAGTAAACACAGTAGGTTTACATAAACAACAAATGTATAATAAAAAGACACTGCAATAGCACTTAGTCTGAACTTGAAATGAGTAGTATATATGTATATTTATTTATTTTTTTTGGACAAATTTCAGAATTATGTCTATTTCCACTCCCCCTGTACCATGTGACAGCCATCATCCAATCACAAATGCATATAAGTATATTCTGTGAATTATTGCACCTGCTCAGTAGGAGCTGGTGACTCAAAAAGTGTAAATATAAAAAGACTGAGCACATTTTGTTAATGGAAGTTAATTTGAAAGTTGTTTTAAATTACCTGCACTATCTGAATCATGAAAGTTTAATTTTGACTTGAGTGTCCTTTTTAAACCTTGTTGTTGTTGTTGTTATCATCATCTATTTGTAAGGCACTCCTAATTTCCATAGCTCTTGGGACATGAGCAAGGGTACACAGTGACACATTTCATCGTGGGTAAAAAAAACCTTATTTCCAATGACATTACAAATATATCATAAAACCCCTTATTTGAAAGAGGGGTATTTCAAAATTAAGATAAGGGGTTTCTCTATCAGTCATTGTAGGTGGACAGATCTCCCTCCACACGCACACACACCAAATGCATACTGGGATATCTGAGGAGAGGGGAGTCAGTGATACGTCCGTTCTACTGTTTCAAATAAGTGGTCCTTTGTCCATCCATCTGAGGGTTGATTGTCATGACTAGTATGGCAACAATGCCAAATAGCTCACATAATTTGTTTTTTCAACACTAAAGAAGCTCCTGCCACTCCTAACCATAAAAAAATGTCCCTCATACGTGGGTCCTATCATTTAGTTAACTAATATTGTGTTGTTGTTTTTTACTAAGCTAAGTACATATGAATGGGCAAAACAAATAATTACCCCTGTGATTTTTATTTTCTAGGCAATTATCCATGAAAATGGTGAAGACAAAGTGGTACCAGGGCTGTATGCATGTGGTGAGGCTGCATCAGCTTCTGTCCATGGTGCCAACAGGCTGGGTGCAAACTCTCTTCTGGATTTGGTGGTCTTTGGTCGTGCATGTGCTCTTACCATTGCAGAGCAACACAAACCTGGTAAGTATATATTGCCATGTAGAGGAACTGAGTGGCAAACACTAAACAAAGGATGGAGTGAAAGACCTTACAAGCTCAAAATTCCTGTGTTTTCAAAATTGACTGGCTCATATAGGTTAACTATGTTTTAGATCTCTCTTTGCAGTGTTTTACCTCCCTGTTCTTAATCATTGCTGAGGTCTCAGGTTTTTTAGGTTATACTATACAAAAGCAAATTATTTTAATGGGATTGTGGTCACACTATTGCCACCTCAATATATTTTAAAGAGACACAAAACTCAAAACAAATATCAGCCATATGAAATAACACATTTTAAAATATAAGAAAATATTTTTGCATGAAGAAATTTAAAGAGACACTGAACCCAAATTTTTTTTCTTTCATGATTCAGATAGAGCATGCAATTTTAAGCAACTTTCTAATTTACTCCTATTATCAATTTTTCTTCATTCTCTTGCTATCTTTATTTGAAAAGCAAGAATGTAAGTGTAGAAGCCATCCCATTTTTGGTTCACAACCTGGGTTGTGCTTGCTGATTGGTGGCTAAATGCACCCACCAATAAACGAGCGTTGTTCAGGGTTCCAAAAATTGGCTGGCTCCTTGGCTTAGATGCCTTCTTTTTCAAATAAAGATAGCAAGAGAACAAAGAAAAATTGAGTATTAAAGGAATAGTCTAGTCAAAATTAAACTTCATGATTCAGATAAAGCAGGCCATTTTAAGCTACTTTCTAATTTCCTCCTAATATCAATTTATTTGTTCTCTTGGTATCTTTATTTGAAAAAGCAGTAATGTACGCATAGGAGACCGCCCATTTTTAGTTCAGAACCTGGTTAGCACTTTCTGATTGGTGTCTAAATGTAGCCACCAATCAGCAAGTGCTACCCATGGGCTGAACCAAAAATTACGTTTAAATAAAGAGACCAAGAGAGTGAAGAAAAATTGATAGCGCTGCGGAATCTGTTGGCACTCTACAAATAACCGATAATAATAATAGCAGTAAATTAGAAAGTTGCTTAAAATTGCATGCTCTATTTGAATTATGAAAGAAAAAAAATAATTTTGGTTTAGTATCCCTTTAAGAAGGTTTAAAGTGATTTTGCCATGAAAGCAAAATGGGATAAAATAACGAACAATAAATGCATTAAATGTAGTCTACCGGTAGCTGACTTAGCTCATTGTTTATGGAGCTGCCCGAAAATTCAAAAATTCTGGGTTAAGCTTAATTTTTGGTTAAACAAAATGAATAAAAAAAGAGATTAAAATAGAGAATATTTTTTTTATCTTTGAAGATTCTAGAATACAGGTAAATTTTAAATTTGTGAACACGGTATTATTGATAGAGAGGTCTCTAATCTTGAAACATTGGAAGTCCAAAAAGAGTCCCAATTTGTTAGAATGTATTAATAAAATTAAATGACAATTAATAGTTCAACAATTTGATACTGGCATTAAATCAGAACCACAAATAAAAAGCTTCCTTAGTAAATGGAAGATAATCATTCAGTCATTCTCTAAAGAAGAACAAATAAGTTTAATTTATCCTTTTAGAGATTTCGAATTTTTGATGGCCGCAATTGCAAGAAACTAGTATCCAAATTTAGTGGAAAGCAGCTAGGAGACACCGGGGGCTGGTTCGGAGGGGGCGAGATTTTTTTTCTCTTTCTGTCAGTGGGACTATGAAGAAATGGTCACCCGATTGTAGAATTGTATGAATATATGTTATTTTTATGTGTATTATTTTATCTTAAAATGTAAAATTCCAACAATGTGTGAATAAGAAAACAGAGATAAGTGAATCAATTCATGTGAAGTAGGTATGAGTTTTCATGTTATGTAATTATTTGTTTTTACCCAGCCCTGCGTGGCGGCTTATTTCAGTTTTATTTTCTTTTTGGTATCACGCTCACATTTACACTAAATAAAGAATAAAAAAAACAAAAAACTGATTTTGAAACTGAGGAACTCACACAGCTAATACAGCTCTGTTGGTTACCTGTAAAATGCCGCATAAGCTTAACATTTTTAAAGCATTTTTTAGTACAGGAACATCATTTTGTTTATGAAAACATCTTCTCTTAAATGATATTTAACTTTCTATTTTATTTCATGTATTATGTGCACAGCAATATCTAGACTATGGATGGAAACGTGAATGTCCTGCAATGTACATTTTGTTTGTAGCCACAGTTACCATAATATTTAGCTATCCTTTTTTTAATATTTAAAAAACATAAACAAATACATATTAGGAAGATCTGGGTGTGACCAGTATGAGGATTTTGCAACGGCCAGGAAAACACTGAAGTTTATTCAATTTGTAAATTATTTTCTTCAGTAAGAAGAACCAAATACAGGCCAATAAAACAGCACACTAGCTGATGTAGTAAAAGAGGATTGGTAATATTGAGTTAAATAAACCAGGTGAAACTGATCTCAGACTTACTGGTCGGTAATGCCCTGGATGGTTTCTAGAGTATAACTTTGGCTATTACGGAGCTTTCCGAGATTTCCTGGATGTATAACTGACGAGCTGCTAGATGGAATATATTATAATAAAACAAGATCATAAGGGAGTCAGCTTGGTTTTACAAGTAACCAATCATGTTAAACTACAGTGGATATAAAAAGTCTACACACCCCTGTTAAAATGTCAGGTTTCTGTGATGTAAAAAAAATGAGACAGAGATAAATAATTTCAGAACTTTTTCCATTTCAGAAAATTTCAGGAAACACCAACTAGAGCAGCTGAACTTTATTTGGGGTTAATCAGAGGCACTTTAAAGGGACAGTCAACACCAGAATTGTTGTTGTTTAAAAAGAGAGATAATCCCTTTATTACCCATTCCACAGTTTTGCATAACCAACACTGTTCTATTAATACACTTTTTACTTCTGTGATTACCTTGTATCTAAGCATCTTCTGACTGCCCCTAATCACATGACTTTTAGTTATTATCTATTGACTTGCATTTTAGCCAATTAGTGCAGTGTCTGCCACTAGCCACGAGCGTGATCACAATGCTATCTATATGGCCTACATGAGCTTGCCCTCCCCTGCTGTGAAAAGCAAATAAAAAAAGAGGCGGCCTTCAAGGGCTTAGAAATTTATCATATGAGCCTTCCTAGGTTTGCTTTCAATTAGAATACCAAAAGAACAAAGCAAAATTGTTGATAAAAGTAAATTGGAAAGTTGTTAAAAATTACATGTCTTATTTGAAAAATTAAAGTTTTTTTTGTTTTGTTTTTTTTTGGACTTGACTGTCCCTTTAAATGATGGCAGGTGTGTACTGACTCCTATTTAACATGATTTTGAATGTGATTGCTTAATTCTGAACACCGCTACATCCCTAGTTATAATTATTATTATTTTTTTTGTTTTCTTCCCTCCACCTAAAAGATTTCAGTTTGTTTTTCAATTGAGTTGTACAGTTTATAGGTCACATTAAAGGTGGAAAAAGTTCTGAAATGATTTATCTTTGTCTCATTTTTTTTTACATCACAGATACCTGACATTTTAACAGGGGTGTGTAGACTTTTTATATCCACTGTGCTTTGGTTGATATGGTCTATTTGAATTTTGCAATGAATTAAAGGGACAGTCTACTCCAGAATTTGTATTGTTAAAAACATAGATTATCCCTTTATTATATAGCGCTGCAGAATCTGTTGGCGCTCTACAAATAACTGATAATAATAATTCCCCAGTTTTGCATAACCAACAGTTATAGTAATATACTTTTTACCTTGTATCTAAACCTCTGCAGACTGCCCCCTTATTTTAGATATTTTGACAGACATGCATTTTAGCCAATCAGTACTGACTCCTAGGTAACTCCACGTGCATGAACACAATGTTATCTATATGGTACACATGAACTAATGCCCTCTAGCTGTGGAAAACTGTCAAAATGCCCTGAGATAAGAGGCGGCCTTCAAGGGCTTAAAAATTATCATATGAGCCTACCTAGGTTTAGCTTTCAACAAAAATTATCAAGAAAACAGGGCAAATTTGATGATAAAAGTAAATTGAAAGTTGTTTAAAATTGTATGCCCTATCTGAATCATGAAAGTTTAATTTTGACTAGACTGTCCCTTTTAATCAATGGGAAATTTTTGTACAGAATTAATTGACTGGGAGTTACTGCACATTACACATTTACAATCAACTGCTTGGAGCTCGATTTATCAATCCATGGCGAACATATTCGCCCCGTCTGTCCGAGCTCTCCTCTGACGTGCAGCAATCCAGTGCCAGAATTTAACAACCCTGCCCGTGCACAGCCAATCATGCGCAGGCAGAAGCTCTCAATTTCCCTGGTCTCGTTGAAATTCTCCATCTAAGAGGTGGAGAACAGGGTAGGGAAGCAACGGTCTGATGACCGCTGCTTGATAAATCCTGACTGCAGGTTCTCTCCTGCAGTCAAAGGGAGGAGAAGGGCTTGATAAATCAAGCTCTTGAAGGATCTGAATTAGTAGAGTTGTAGTAAATGGATCATACTTAACATTGGTGAGGTTCTTCATGGGTCAGTATTGGGTTCTTTTTTTATATCTTCATCAATAATAAATGAGGGGATTGGAGAAAATTGCTTCCATTTTTGCTGATTATACTAAATTATGTAAAAATGCAAAACAGGACAGATGTCCTTGAGCTATAATTTAATTTGTATAAACTAAATGGTTTTAAAAAGTAAACAGACACACTGACAAAATTAGATCTATTATGGATTAATGTACAGTCATACACATGGGGGGGGAGATGACCGCTACATACAACTGAAATAACAGTTCAGGTTGTTTGACCAATGGACATTAAAGGGACAGTCTACACTAAAATTGCTATTGTTTAAAAAGATATATAATGCCTTTTTTATATATATAATTTTTTTTATTAGAGTAAATACTTGGACATTGACATAATGAAATAGCCAAAAAAAAGAATTATACATAAAGTGATACTGAGTTCACTAAGAAATAAGGATACAATTCGTAATATAACATGGTAGGATTTGTTGTCAAACTTATTTTCTGGCTTATTCTCTTAAATATTTAATTACATTAGTCCAACCGCCCAAAGGAAATTAAACATCTATCATTTCATTATCAAAAAAATAATAAAATCAAATAAGACCTAACCATACACAAACAAAAATAAGAAAAATATATCTATCTCCATAGCCAATGTTAATACTACATGGTACCTTCATGACTGACCTGGGGTAGCCAGCTCTAGATTTCTTTTAAATTTAATTATTGCCAGCGATCAGCATTACCTCGCATCACCTGACCAAGAGAGATTACAGTCAGTAAGACGTCCAGGGAAAAAAAATGTCTTTACTACCCATTCCCCAGCTTTGCACAACCAACATTGTTATATTAATACACTTTATAACAATTAAACCTCTAAATTTCTGCCTGTTTCTAAGCCACTATAGACATCCTCTTATCACATGATTTATTTGCTTTTCACAACAGGAGACTGCTAGTTCATGTGGGCCAAATAGATAACTCCTCAGGCGTGCACACAATGTTATTTAAGATTTAGCACAACACAGTACTAAATGTAAGTCAATAGATAATAAATAAAAAATAATTTGATCAGGGGTTCAGAAGATGCTTAGATACAAGTTAATCATAGAGGTAAAAAGTATAAATATATCTGTTGGTTAAGCAAAACTAGGGCATGGGTTATAAAGGAATTATCTATCTTTTTAAAAAAAACATAAAAATTATATTGTAGACTATCCCTTTAACAATACTAAACTGAATGCTTAGCACAAGATTTACATTTCTAGGGCTATTAGTGTTTCAAATTCCTTTCAATGAAAGCTCCCAGACGCTTTCATGATTTTTTTTTTACATTCTACTATCTATATAATATAATATTATTTGTTTTTTCTGTAGTATCGGACACAGTTTTCTTCACCTCCTTTCTTTTTTACAAAGGTGAGGCAATACCTCCCGTAAGCCAGAATGCTGGAGAGGAATCTGTTGCCAATCTTGACAAGATACGCTTTGCAAATGGAAGCACTAGGACCTCAGAACTGAGACTCAACATGCAGAAGGTACGTACCAGTACTCGGTTCTTTTTCTAAATGTTTTAAAAAGAACATTTGGTCACATTTTATGCAGATTAGTTGTGTGTTGCAGTTTAGTATGGAAGGGTTTCAAGGCAGTAACAATCTCTTGCACTTTCAAAAGTGTAAAACTATATTTTTTGACTACTTTCTATAACTGCTTTGGTACATAATTTCATAAAGAAGTTCTCTGAGAAGTAGTGGTGAGTATTGGGAACAGCCTTGCCTTGCTTCATTTACGGTTTCACACTAATGGTTATGTATACTTTTTTTTTTTTTTTTTTGCATATATTTTGCCCCCTTTTTCATGTAATGTAAGTCTAAAAAGTGTGGGTTTCCATTTCTGAGAATGTACATTGCAGACTTCACAAACTTAACCCTGCACATAGCTTCAGCAAAGATTTTAAATTGCTCGTTTATAAACCATATCAATTTGCCTCTGCTAGGGAGGTCAGATATGAAAAATCTGATAGCTCCTATCATGAGACTAAAACTGTACACTTCTTCAGTATTAAAACAACTAATATCCGATTTAAAAAAAAAAAAATCTTGATACTGTTATAAGAATTTGCTTCATTTTCTTCATAAACGGAAAGAATCCACAGCTGCATTCATTACTTTTGGAAAATTCAGAACCTGACCACCAGATAAAGGCAGACACCCCAGCCAAAGGCTTAAATACCTCTCCCACTCCCCCCCCCCATCCCCCAGTCATTCTTTGCATTTCATCCCAGGAGGTTGGCAGACAAGTGTCAGAAGTTTTCGATAGTCTCTTATGGAGGGTAGTACTATTCGGAATGGGACTGGAGTTTTAAGTAGTCCTGTCAGCCTCTCAGTGAGAGCATGGATGAAAGTTAGAGTCTGGAGATGCAGGGAGAGTCTTCCTGCGAAACCATCCCGACTCAGATTAACAGCTCCACAAGCTATCAGCGTTGACGTGTTTCGCTGCCTGCTTTCTTCTCTCAAGTCCATGGCAGAAGCGAGGCTACTATCTGTCGCACTTGAAGGGCCGTGTTCCTGTTTCACGGCGCAGATTCCGGTAAGATCATTTTATTTTATCATGGATGTTTGGTAAAAGATGCAACAGTTATCCGAGGGGCTGTAGCCTCGCGGAACTATCTTAACTACAGGGTCTCAATGAGGCTCCTTTTGTATCTTGGAATCAAAGGTTAACATCTCCTAAGGGGGATTATTGAACAGGGTATTTTTTAATCATGTTTGTTATATGATTCTGTCTGCTAATGTGTAGTGTTACTAGGGCTCATGACTTTTTCCGAACATAACGGCCTATTGCAAGTGACGCAGCCTTTACGGTCGGGCACGCTTTTTTATGGACTGCACAGTACACCTTGTGACCGAGCATGGTCACGTTTTGGCTCTCCATTTCCGCATTCCTGACCGTGTGGCGACGGAGGAAATTCTGTTTAGCTGGTGTCTGTTTCATAGGAGGTGGTGCCGTTTACATTTTTATTATTGGTTCCCTACAACCAACTCTTATTACGTATGCAGGTAACCCGAACGCGGCTTATCTTTCTCTGGAAGGGGGGCCCGTTTCCTCTGGAGGTTACGACACGGTTCCGCGTGTCCATATCCTTGGCACTGGCGCATTTACATCTCCCAGGAGTTTGTTAAAGATATTGTCCGTGTTCCGTTAACAGGGGCTCGTCAGGCGTGGGATCGCCTGGCCCAGTTCAGCAATCTGGGGGAATGACTGTCCCTGATGCTTCAGGGGGTCAACCTTCGGGGCCAGAGTCCTCGTTTGCCCCGGTTGAGGTATGTTATTCTTTTCGCTATAGACTGGCACGTCTTCGTGTTCTGCTTAGGCACGTTTTGGTGCTGCTGGAGGACCCCACTCTTAATGAGGTGGTGGATTGTGAGTCTTCCGATGCGGATGGCATGCAGGATTAGACATAAGAGGATGAACTAATCTTTTTATAGTCTTGTTCTTGAGTATCTTTCCAGTTCTGAGCTTGGAAGTCCGTCCCTCGGGAGTATCCGTTTTTCCTGAGCAATAACCTGAGGGTTGCCTTATTTTTTTGTTTTAATCCAGTTAGGATGGATCTTATTTTGTTTAAAGCTCACGTATGTTATATTTCCTTCGGTAATTTTCTTCTCTGGAATTGATACTCGCGATTTTGTGATCGCACTGTTTGCTATTATGAAAGTTTGTTTGAGGACGTGTTTCAGTCCTATGTTTGTCTGTTGTTATCTCTCCTTCTTCGGAGGTGAATGTGTGTCCTTGTCTATTGGAGACCTTAGTCTCAGGCGGATCCTCAGACACGTGGCGCCTGCTATGCCTGGCTGGTCCGGTCAGGGTGCCGAGTGGTTTCCACTATTTGTTTTTTTTGTTTTACAAGTTTTTAACTAGCATTCCGAGAGGATTTCATTGTCGATAGTTTGTCTAGGAACATGGAGACTTGTGTTCGGTCCTCATTAGCCTTTCAATCTAGTGGCTGGGACTCCGTTGAGATCCGCTATGACATACTCTATGGGTTCCGACTCGGGATCCAGAAGTGTTTCTTCCCATTTGTGGGTTAGAAGTTGAAGGTTTTAGGTGCTTCGTGCAGCCAGTTCCTGGTGGTTTTGTCTTTCAAGGTCCCTTGGGATTGTCCTTTTAGGACTTATTCCCTCTGGAAATCTCTCCCTGCGGGTCGAGACTGTTGGGACTTTGTCCGGTTTTTCTGGACAGTAGTTGAGGCCCGGGAGTTCGTAGTTCCATATTAGATGATCAGTTGTCTCCTCCTTCCCAGTTTTTCGTTTAGGGGATGTTCCGCCTGTATCGGGATGCTCTGCATTCTTCCTCTTTGGGGGAAGGTTAATAACAGATTATGGAGACTACTTAGCTTTGGACTTCGTGAAGGTAGTCCTTTGGGTCTATAACCTAGCACCTTGTTGGTGGGGAGTTGGCCTCTTGCTAGGCGCGTTCTCTTCCCTTTGGTCTTTTTTTTTTTTTGCCCGGTTTTGCTGGCCTAACTCGGATATCTTCCCCTGTGAGGTCTGAATCCTCAGACGGGTTATCTTGTTGTTCGTTTCAGATGGCTCTAGGTTTCAGTTCTAGGGTCCTTATGTAGGATCTTTATGGACTCATGATCCTATAGTCTGGTTCAGGATGACCCAGTTTCCAATGGGGGCTGATTTGTTATGAGAGTGTACTCCCTTTTTTTTTTTTTTTTTTTTTAGGGGGAGTTTTCTCTGATTGTGTCATCAGTGGTGATCTGGATGATTTTCATTCAGTCTTTGTCGGATTTGCCTAAGTTTTTCATGTCCTTGAGGGCATGTGTGCTGTTTCTTATGGGCCCTCCCTTTTAGGGGGGAGATTTGTCTCCTTCAGCAGTCGGGTTTCCTCTCTCTGGAGACGGCCAGTGCTAGTGGTCTGGTGGATGGCTTAATACACCTAGCTACTAGAGAGAGTTTGAATCCAACTGCTGCTGATTTTTCCCTCCCTCTGCATGGCAATTTCTTGATTTTGGTTCTGCCTTGGGGCAGGAGGAGTTGTGTACTCAGGTCCCTCTCCAGCTCTTGTTAAAGCACTTGTTTTTGGAATAGGTGCCTTTTCTTTTACAAGATATGACGAGTCCACGGATTTCATCCTTATGGGATTACGCCTCGTGGTTAGCAGGAAGTGGCAAAGAGCACCACAGCAGAGCTGTATATATAGTGCCTCCCTTCCCTCCCACTCCAGTCATTCTCTTTGCCTGTGTTAGTGATAGGAAGAGGTAAAGTGAGGTGTTAGTTTAGATTCTTCAATCAAGAAGTTTTTTATTTTAAAATGGTACCAGTGAGTACTATTTTTTTCAGGGAGAAATAGTCAGTCTATAACTTCCCAAGAGTGGAGACATTTTATTTTTCTGCCCTGATGTTGATGATCTTAGCAAACGTTATCTAAGATCCATATTGGTTCCCACAGAGCAGCTGAAGGTAGTGTATGAAAAATCTTCAGTGTGGAGAACGGTGTCATGCTACAAGCAGCATTGAGGTATGTTCAGCCTTTTGTTTCTGGGGAAACTTGATACATCAGAACAGGCTGACATTATTCCCTAGCTGGGGAGGGGTAATCAGTATGCACTATAGGAGAAATGGTGTACCTGGAATTCCCTGTTATTTTATTTATTTAATAGTGTACTGGTATGTCACTTTAAATTTTCTATGTGGGCTGACGCTGGGAGATGCAGTTACTGGCTATCGCTATACTGTGGTTATATCTGGCTTGGCAGGAGATATTTTTCACTGAGATGCGCTTTATTGCGCTGAGTGTGTATATAGTGGGGCACATGGCTTAATAAATGGAGGACCAACATGTTTTTTATCTACCCATGCGGGTCTCGGTTAGGCTAAGAATTACGCCCACGGTGGGCGGGGCCTATTTTTGTGCGCTCAGCCACGCAGTGTGTTTTCCGGATCGGCAGCAAGGTCCTGAGGCTCCGGTGGGGCCTAGCTCTGTTTTGTAAACGTAGGGTACAGAGAGGCTGAGATAGTTCCTTCAGTGTGATCTGGGGGCAGGTAGGCGCCGCAGCAGAGCTGTGGCGAGGTGCAGGGGCCTGAATTGATATACATTGATATACATTAATAAGTCTGACAAAAATTGATATAAATTGATATATAATATATCCTAACAAGTGGTGCAATATTTTTAAGCTATTTTGGGCACATAAGGGCATTTTTTATTGCTGCAAACGTTGTTTTTTGTTTGCTTTTATTATTTAAAGGCGCAGTACACTTTTTAGTTCAAAATTTTTTAATATATGTTTTGACTTCAGAGTACAATATATCAAGCAAAGAAAGGCTATTATTGCTATTGCTAGTCTGTTTAACATGTCTGAACTTGAGGAAACTACTTGTTCTATGTGTTAAGATGCCATTGTGGAACCCCCTCTTTTTGTCCCTCATGTACTGAAAGGGCCTTACAATGTAAAGAGCTGATTTTCTTTAAGGAAAGTATGTATAAGGATGCTTCTCAGTCTGATGAGAATCCGTGTATGCCGCTACTTTCTCCCCAAGCATCACAACCTTGTAACGCCCACCCAAGCGACGCCAGGTTCTTCAACCGCGTCAACTGCAGCCATATCCTGCAGAGTAAATGAAGTAATGTCATCTACCCTTACAGAGGTTTTATCTAAGTTGCCAGAGTTACAGGGCAAACGCAGCAGGACAGAAGTCAATGTCAATATTGCGACCTCTGATGCTTTGTTGGCTATTTCCGATGTACCCTCACAGGGATCTTATTTGGGGGTCAGGGAACTTCTGTCTGAGGGGGAACTTTCTGATTCGAGAAGTGTGTTACCTCAGACGGATTCGGATGTCATGTCCTTTAGATTTAAGCTTGAACACCTCCGCCTGTTGCTTCGGGAGGTTTTAGGGACTCTGGATGACGGTGACTCTATTGTGGTACCACCAGAGAAATTGTGTAAGATGGACAAATACTTAGCGGTGCCTGCTTACTCTGTTTTTCCGGTTCCTAAGAGAATCTCGGAAATTATTACACGTGAATGGGAAAGACCGGGTATCCCGTTCTCACCTCCTAATTTTAAGAAACTGTATCCCATATCTGACACTGTTCAGGACTCTTGGCAAACAGTCCCTAAGGTGGAGGGAGCTATATCTACCCTGGCTAAGCGTACAACTATTCCTATGAGGACAGTTGTGCTTTCAAAGACCCTATGGATAAGAAATTGGAGGGTCTTCTAAATATTTTTTTACAACCAACAGCCTGCATTGTACCAGTTACCACTGCGGCGGCTTTCTGCTTTGACGCCTTAGAAGAGTCTCTTAAGACTGAGACTCCTTTAGAGGAAATTTTAGATAGAATTAAGGCTCTTAAGTTGGCTAATTCTTTTATTACGGACGCCGCCTTTCAGATTGCCAAGTTGGCGGCTAAGAATGCCGGATTTGCCATTTTAGAGCGTTATGGTTAAAGTCTTGGTCTGCTGATGTGTCATCTAAGTCAAAGCTTTTGGCTATTCCTTTCAAAGGGAAAACCCTATTCGGGCCTGACTTGAAAGAAATCATTTCTGACATTACGGGAGGTAAGGGTCATCTCCTACCTCAGGATAAAGCAGCTAAACTGAGAGGTAAACAAAATAATTTTCGTTCCTTTCGGAACTTCAAAGGAATCACCGCTTCTTCTTCCGCTAAACAGGAAGGGAATTTTACTCAAGCCAAGGCTAGTCGGAGACCCAACCAGGCCTGGAACAAAGGTAAACAACCCAAGAAGCCCACTGCTGCTCCCAAGACAGCATGAAGGGGCGGCCCCCGATCCGGGACCAGATCTAGTAGGGGGCAGACTTTCTCTCTTTACCCAGGCTTGGGTACGAGATGTTCAAGATCCCTGGACAATGGAAATCGTGTCCCAAGGGTATCAACTGGAATTCAAAAATTATCTCCCAAGGGGGAGGTTTCTTCTTTCATGATTGTCTGTAGACCAGATAAAAAGAGAGGCGTTCTTACGTTGTGTAAAAGACCTCTCTACTATGGGAGTAATTCGTCCCGTTCCAATACTGGAACAGGGACAGGGATTTTACTCAAATCTTTTTGTGGTTCCCAAAAAAGAGGGAACGTTCAGACCCATTTTAGATCTCAAGAGTCTAAACAAGTTTCTCAGGGTCCCATCTTTCAAGATGGAGACTATTCGAACAACTCTACCATTGATTCAGGAGGGTCAATATGACTACCGTGGACTTGAAGGATGCATACCTTCATATTCCTATCCACAAGGATCATCATCAGTTCCTAAGGTTTGCCTTCCTGGACAAACATTTTCAGTTCGTGGATCTTCCCTTCGGGTTGGCCACAGCACCCAGGATCTTCATGAAGGTTCTAGGGTCCCTTCTGGCGGGTTCTCAGGCCGCGGGGTATTGCAGTGGCGCCTTATCTAGATGGTAAGATGACGCCTGGATCAGAATATCATCTGATAAAATCTCATATAGACATGGTTCTGTCCTTTCTGAGGACTCACGGGTGGAAGGTGAATCTAGAGAAGAGTTCACTAATCCCACAGACGAGGGTTCCCTTCTTGGGAACTCTGATAGATTCCATATCCATGAAAATTTTCTTGACAGAGGTCAGAAAGTTAAAGATTCTGAATACATGCCGAGCCCTTCAGTCCAATCCTAGGCCATCAGTGGCTCAGTGCATGGAGGTAATAGGATTGATGGTGGCGGCAATGGACATCATTCCGTTTGCTCGTTTTCATCTCAGACCGCTACAACTGAGCATGCTCAGGCAATGGAATGGAGATTATGCAAATTTGTCTCCTCAGATAGATCTGGATCAGGAGACAAGAGACTCTCTTCTTTGGTGGTTGTCGCCGGATCATCTGTCCCAAGGGACGTGCTTCCGCAGACCCTAATGGGTGATAGTGACAACGGACGCCAGTCTACTAGGTTGGGGTGCAGTCTGGAATTCCCTGAAGGCTCAGGGTGTGGACTCGGTCGGAGTCTCTACTTCCAATCAATATTCTGGAATTGAGAGCAATATTCAATGCGCTTCAGGCTTGGCCTCAGTTGGCTTCAGCCAAATTCATCAGTTTTCAGTCGGACAACATCACGACTGTGGCTTACATCAATCATCAGGGAGGAACAAGGAGTTCCTTAGCGATGACAGAAGTATCCAAGATAATTTGGTGAGCGGAGGCTCACTCTTGATATCTGTCGGCAATTTACATCCCAGGAGTGGACAACTGGGAAGCAGACTTTTTAAGCAGACAGACGTTTCATCCATCCGGAGGTCTTTGCCACCCTGATTCTAAGATGGGGCAGACCGGAATTGGATCTGATGGCGTCTTGTCAGAATGCCAAGCTCCCAAGATACGGATCCAGGTCAAGGGATCCTCAGGCCGAACTGATAGATGCCTTGGCAGTGCCTTGGTCGTTCAACCTAGCTTATGTGTGCCGTTTGCTCTCCTGCCTCGGGTGATTGCTCGGATCAAACAGGAGAGAGCTTCAGTAATTCTAATTGCGCCTGAGTGGCCTCGCAGGACTTGGTATGCCGATCTAGTGGACATGTCCTCTCTGCCGCCGTGGAAGCTTCCATTGAGGCAGGACCTTCTCATTCAGTGACCCTTCCAACATCCAAATCTAGTTTCTCTGCAGCTGACTGCTTGGAGATTGAACGCTTGATTTTATCTAAGCGGGGGTTCTCTGATTCGGTCATTGATACTTTGATTCAGGCACGTAAGCCTGTTACTAGAAAGATCTACCATAAGATATGGAGTAAATATCTTTATTGGTGCGAATCCAAGGGCTACTCATGGAGTAGAGTTAGGATTCCCAGGATTTTATCTTTTCTCCAAGAATGATTGGAGAAAGGGTTATCAGCAAGTTCCTTAAAGGGACAAATCTCTGCTTTGTCGATTTTACTACACAAACGATTGGCAGATGTTCCAGACGTTCAGTCTTTTTGTCAGGCTCTGACCAGAATCAAGCCTGTGTTTAGACCAATTGCTCCACCCTGGAGTTTGAATTTAGTTCTTAATGTTCTTCAAGGCGTTCCGTTTGAACCCATGCATTCCATAGATATTAAGTTGTTAGCTTGGAAGGTTTTATTTATGGTTGCTATTTCTTCTGGTCGTAGAGTTTCTGAGCTTTCAGCGTTACAATGTGACTCGCCTTATCTTCCATTCTAATAAGGTGGTTTTACGTACCAAACCTGGTTCCTAAGGTAGTTTCAAATAAGAATATTAATCAGGAAATTGTTGTTCCTTCATTATGTCCAAATCCTTCTTCTAAGAAGGAGCGTCTGTTGTATAACTTGGATGTGGTCCGTGCCCTGAAGTTTTACTTGCAGGCGACTAAGGAATTTTGTCAATCATCTTCATTATTTATTGTTTTTTCTGGAAAGCGTAGGGGCCAGAAAGCTACGGCTACCTCTCTCTTTATTTTTGGCTGAAGAGTATCATCAGTCTGGCATATGAAACTGCTGGACAGCAGCCTCCTGAAAGAATTACGACTCATTCTACTAGGGCTGTGGCTTCCTCATGGGCATTTAAAAAGATGCTTCTGTTGAACAGATTTGAAAGGCTGCAACTTGGTCGTCTCTTCACACTTTTTCCAAATTTTACAAATTTGATACTTTTGCTTCTTCTGAGGCTGGTTTTGGGAGAAAGGTTCTTCAAGCAGTGGTGCCTTCCGTTTAAGTTCCTGTCTTGTCCCTCCCTTTCATCCGTGTCCTATAGCTTTGGTATTGTATCCCATAAGTAAGGATGAAATCTGTGGACTCGTCATATCTTGTAAAATAAAAGCAAATTTGTTTACCTGATAACCTGATAAATTTATTTATTTTACGATATGACGAGTCCACGGCCCACCCTGTTATTTCTAAGACAGGTATTTACTGTCAAGGGCAGTTGTGCCAGGTCCTTTTTGGATCTATTTGCATTTTTCTATACCCTGTGGGATTGCTTGGATGCCTACCAAGCGGGGGGTTTTCAGATTGAAATCGGCTGCAGCGTTTTGTACCTTGAAGGTGTGCTAGCACACCTGAGCTTTATTGGAGAATTGACTGTGGCTCAACATATAAACACACAGAGTAGCACTGCACAGAGCCATGGGTAAGATCCCTGCACAGTCCTGTAGCATTTTCTTCCATTCCCTAGGGAATTTGGAGTTGGGGTTGGGGTTGTCTTGTTACCCCTATCTATCAGACATGCCCGTTGCTTGGGCTAGTCGGGCATTGGAGCAGGATTTGAGATCTGTTGCTCTGCATTTTTGTCTTCGAGTCTTTTTGGTTCGACGAGCCTTCCTTGGGGGGGCTCTGTTTCTTTTCCACGTCCAGGATTTTGTGGAAAGGACTGGCGGTGTCCGCTGGTTGGCTGGATGCCTAGCAGGATGTTGGTTAGGATCATTCCTAACTTTGTTTCCATTTGCTTGTCTATTTTCAAATTTCAAGATCATCTTTGGATGATGGCAGCATGCAGCGTTCTGAGTCTTCAGGGGTTGCCGTCAGGGGATTCCCTGTCTGAGTTGCTGCACGAGATTTCAATATTCTAAGCAGTCCTAATGGTTTCTGGGGCTTTCTTCTTCAGTTACCTTCTAGGTTTTTGATTAGGGAATATTTCTTCTCTTTTTCAATATCGGGGTTTTGATCTCGTGGATTTTGAGCAATTAGGGTTGGGTGTTGCCCTCCATACTCTGCGAGACCGGTGGGGTCTTGGTTGGCTTGGCCTGGAGGTTTCTCGACTGTGCTCCTTGAGGTTTGTTTGCGAATTATTTATGGTTTTTGTTGTGTTCTAAATAGGTTTCTCTGGAATCCTTTGTGGCTTTTTCGTGTCTGTTTGATCCCTTTCTTTAGTAAGGGGGTTTGTTGTGTGGAGTCTGACTGGTGGTTGATGGTGTCTCTTGGAGACTGTTGGCACAGTCGAGTCTAGTTCTTGTGGTCTCTAGCAAGGCTTATGGTCTAACTGTGGATCTGTGTCCTTAGGCCTTTTCCTTTTTCAAAAAAATTCTGGTTTCTCCTCGGCTTCGGACGAAGCTGGGGTTTTCTGGTGTAGGGTTTTATGCTTGGTGCCTTCAGAATGGGCCGCCTTTTATACCCTCCTGTTTTTTGCATTCAGTGTCCTCTATAGCTTGGGTATTGTTTTCCCAAAAGTAATGAATGCAGCTGTGGACTCTTTTCGTTTATGAAGAAAAACATATAAATTATGCTTACCTGATAATTTCCTTTTCTTCAGACGGAAAGAGTCCACAGCTATCCGCCTGTAATTTTTCTGAGTGGAATCGGTTATTTTTATTCTTCTGGCACCTTTTTCACCCTATGCTTTTTCTTCTGTTCCTTGTTCCTCGGCAAAATGACTGGGGGATGAGGAAAGTGGGAGAGGTATTTAAGCCTTTGGCTGGGGTGTGTCTGCCTCCTCCTGGTGGCAAGGTTCTGAATTTCCCAAAAGTAATGAATGCAGCTGTGGACTCTTTCTGTCTGAAGAAAAGGAAATTTTAAGGTAAGCATAATTTGTTTTCCACGGTATTCTTTGTTGATGAGATACCTAGGTAGGTGTCTGGAGCACTGCATTGCAGGGAATAGTGCTGCCACCTAGTGCTCTTGCAAATGGATAACTCTAGCAAAACTGCTGCCATATTGTGCTACAAACACGTGCATGCACCTGAGCTTAACCCCCCATACTTTTCAGCTAAAGTTACCAAAAGAACAAAGATAATTTGATAAGAGAAATAAATTAGAAAGTATAAAATTGAATGTTCTAGAAAACTAATTTGGGTGCATATCCCTTTAGTATATGGGAGATTTTTTTTAATTAAAGAGTAGTAAAAGTATAGGTGATTTACCCAGGTTATATAACATTGTTCACAATGTATCCTTTACTACTGTAACATACTTTGCAATTCGAAACATGTCCCATTCACATACAATATTTACAGGCAACCAAGTACTTTGTAGGTGTACCCGCTAACCAGCACCTGACATTGGATACCTTACTAATGATTTTAAATTAACCTGAAAAAAAGGAAAAAAACTGAATTGGCAACAGTTAACCAGACTACTAGAAATACTTTGGCTTAGCATTGGTTTACAAGTTTACTGATTCTTCTAATATATTGCTGACTCAATTATGTTTTTCCTTAGACAATGCAGGAGCATGCTGCTGTTTTCCGAACTGGGACAGTGCTTAAAGAAGGATGTGAAAAACTGAGCAAAGTTAATGCCGCCATGGATGACCTCAAGACATTTGACAGAGGTAAATTATACGCTTACATGTTTTATCCTCGTTGGGATCATCTTCAGTTGGCGCAGTATAAAGGACTGTTTCAACTGAGGGTAAACAAAAATGTATGCTTACTTGATAAAGTAATTTATTTTATGATGGAAAGAAGTCCACAAGATCATCATATATGGGATTACACTCTTCCACTAGGAGAAGGAAAGAACACCCATACATACCATAGCTTTAAAGGGAAACTCAAGTCAAAATTAAACGTTCATGATTCAGATAGAGCATGGAATTTTAAACCACTTTCCAATTTAATTTTATTAACAAAATATGCAGTCTGTTTTTATATTTGCACCTTTTTAGTCACCAGCTCCTACTGAGCATATGCAAGAATTCACCGAATATGCGTATATGCATTTGCGATTGGCTGATGGCTGTCACATGATGCAGTGGGAGTCGAAATAGACATAACTGAAATTTGTCAGAAAAAAATCTACTACTCTTTTGAAGTTCAAACTACGTTCTATTGCATTGTATTTTTTATCATCATGCATTTGTTTATGCAAATCTACTGTATTTACTGGTCATTTAATCCCTTCCACTTTAGAATATTTCTTGCCATCTTTTTACAATTTTGCTGCATCACTTTCAAGTGATTTAGCATATGGGTATTATGTCCCTTTAATTGCAAGTATATACTGTATGTGGAACTATTGATGTGATAAAAAATGTTTTTCTGCACTTGTAACAGTATATGTAAATGTATATTGAATACTGTGGACTCACTTTGTATATAATTCGCTTCTGTGTCACATAGCTTGTAGTCTTTTTTTATAAGGCTTGGCTACATTGACAGCTATGCTTAGCATTACAGATGCCATTCTAGGCACTATTGTGATTAAATTTCTATGCAAACGTCTCACTGGAGATTTGGTTGGGGACGGTGTGGAGTTAGTCCTGTGTAATGCATAGCTGTTGTCATATGTGTACAATTTTGGCAATATTGTGTCTTCATTTTGCTAATGCTGTACCACAAGATAACTTAGATTTTCATTATTTAACCTGCACAGACATTACCCACCTATTTGGTGATATCTGATAGCGGTCAGGGTGTGGGTAGTCTTGTGCGACATATGTATTGCTGCTGCTACAAATTTATTATTTATAGTGATCATGTGACTATTTTACATCAATTTTTATTACAGCACCTATTTTTAGTAGTATGATATGATGGTTGTTTGTTATACAATAAATTAACTTATTTGATTATTTAATAAAGATTGGAAATTTTCTATGAATTCAAGAGTGATGTATGCGCTGCATACACTTTTATATATGGGTGTAAATTCATCCATTTTTCTTGCTTTAAGTATATATTTAAATATAAATCTATATTTATATATGCACACAGTAATATTTACACCTAGTATTCTCACTGCTGTTGCAAAGAATTATTTCCTTATGATTGTTGAGGCAAAACAGATAATCTGATAAATGAGGGAGAGGAAAACACTAGTTTACAGAAAAACAGATAATCCAGAAATGGTGGTGCTGTCTCTTCCAGAGAATAAAGCTGGTTTGTCTACAACTCACTGGAGTTTACAAGAATGCTTTAATGGGATTGTCAAGTCTCAGAAACAAGTAGCAAACAATTAAAGTGAAAACACAGTCCCCATAGACGTTAATGTAAATGTTTATTCTTGCATTTTTCCCCCCATTAACCAGAGGTCTGACCTTTTCGTTAATTTCTCTTAGTGCAAAGTGAAACCACAAGCTTGCTGGAGCATTAACCAGCCACTTGTAATGTACAGGCGCACGTTAACATAGTGCTCCCCTCATAATCTAGCCCTAAATAGGTCCTGGGGAGAACATATACAAGTATAACATTTGCCATATATAAAATTGTATTAAAGTGCTGTATGCAAAATATTTTGTTAGGACCTTACAAATGAACATGTGTATCTACAATATTGGTAGTGGTCCTTAGGAAAAGTGCTTATGTAATCCCAGCCAAACGTAGCTGTGATAAAGTGTATGGTCTTCTCTTTTAGGAATTGTTTGGAACACTGACTTGGTAGAAACACTTGAATTACAAAACCTGATGCTTTGCGCCCTCCAGACAATTAATGGTGCTGAGGCACGGAAGGAAAGCCGTGGAGCTCATGCCCGAGAAGACTACAAGGTGAGAACATATTTCTAATACAAAGAAAGGGTTAACCAAAGCGCAAACCTATTGTTTGTTAGCTGATCTGAAATGTGCAGCCTTCCCCTATGGCTGAGAAAATAACAGTAATAAGTAAAATGTAAGCCGCATTCGGCAAGCTCTCCAAGCAAACTAGGACTCTCTTGGAGCGTTCTGTGAATACTTGCCAGTGAGGCGCTGGGCGTTCCCTGGTAAAGCTGGGACTTTTAGAGCAAACTCAGATGCTTGTAAACACGAGACCTTGACGTGGTACCTGGGCTTGTCCCATTTGGCCAGATGCGGTAACTAACTCTTCCAGTTTTGATTTTAATCTTAGCTGAGAGCTTGTAAGCGAGTGCTGGACTTTCTCTGTTTGTTGTATTAATTTATTTTGTCATTTTCCCTATGGGCCTTGCACCCAGGCTTGTCTGGGGTTAACTGCCCGTGGCTCTGGAGACCGCACAGCTTCCTGAGAGTGCTATAGCACCCAGGGCTGAGCATGTTGCAGGGTCATGGGAAGTGTACCCAGTTCAGTCTGAGAGTGCAGTCCCCTTCCATGTATGTGTGTGTGTGTATATGTGTGTGTATATGTGTGTGTGTGTGTGTGTGTATATATATATATATATATATATATATATATATATATATATATATATATTTTTTATTTTTTTTTTGCTTGTGGAGGCTGCCATGTTTACAATAATGTAAAAAGTTAAACAAGCTTCCCATGATATCTGATGCTCTGTAAGCTCCTTGACCAATGCCTTGATCATATGTAACATATTACACATATATAATTCATATGTGAGACATTTCTATTTGCATGCAATATTTCTAATACTAATAAGGTATTAGAAATATTGCATGCAAATAGAAGTGTCTTTGTACTATGCAGATCCATTTGCGCATGCCTACTAATCTGTCAATGCGTGGTGACAAGAGACGTTGCAATGGGTGCGTTTTCTCAAAGCTCCCTAACTGGTGACTTATCCACAGCGCGACGTCATTACAACTGCCTATGTGCCGGCGCTGGGTGTAAGCGCTACCCGAACGCGGCTGTAGAGAATCAGACCAGCGCTGAACAAAGCTGCAAACAAATCTAGTATGTGAATATAATCATAACAAAGTTTGTAGCATAAATGTGCATATACTAAATATTTGATGATTAAAATATATAAGCAAATTCATAAAAATAACTTGTGACCGGTCACATAAAAACTCTAGGGGTATAAAAAATAAAACCTAATTGTAGTCCAAAATCTTCCTATAAAATTCACAATCCATTGTGAAGAAAAATCCAAGTTTTACAGTCTCTCAACCACTGCCGTTTAGGCACTACACCCTCCAATATAAAGACTACAGTCACGGCTTGGGAGTCTCACCTTTACGTCGAAATCCGTTCTCTCCTGTCCCAGGCTCTCACTCTTCAAATTACATTAGGACTTCCACATCTGCAGCGGGAGATAAACGGCTGAGGCGTGCAACAGTACTTGTGATGTTTGAGGACTTCAGCTACTTTCGGGTTCTCCATTAACGCTGTATGGTCACATGTACCGCTCAGCCAATCAGTGCTCTTAGATATCTGCTCGATTCTGCAACCTCAGAGGGGTATTGGCAATTTGGTTTCTCTGCGCAAAGAAACGAACAAGGATTATCTGCCTTGCCCTTAAAGTACTGCTGTACCCATATTTCTAGACTGGAAGATAATGATCTTAAAAGGACATTCTAGTCTAATAATAAAATGCTCTATTTTTGTTTGCAACAAGTCTTTGTTTAATAACATGTTCTAAGTATATAAGAATAGAATCTGTTATGAGGAAAAAAACATCAAATTATTTATCTACAAAATTCCTGTAGAATTTTGTAGAAGCAAATTCTCTTTCCTTTTTTTTGAGATTATAGAGATTGAAAAGAAACAATAAATAATATTAACCCAACTACTGCTAAAAATCCCAACAAAATAATGATTTCATTGCTCATGGAATAAAAAAAATAGTATGAACTCACATTTAGCTTAGTTGTGAGGACTGTGGTATTTTATGCTTTTCAATTATTTCTAATAAGTAAAATTTCCTTCATTTAGGTACGGATTGATGAATATGATTATTCTAAACCACTTCAAGGCCAACAGAAGAAACCTGTGAGTGAGCATTGGAGGAAGCACACATTATCATTTGTGGACAAGAAAGGCAATGTACGTTAAACATTTTTACATGAATTACACATTTTAAAGAAACGGTAAAGTCAAAATTAAACTTTCATGATTCAGATAGCGCATGCAATTTTAAAACAACTTTTCAATTTATTTCTGTTATCTAATTTGATTCATTCTCTTGGTATCCAGTGTTGAAGAGCATACCTAGGTTGTCTTAGGAGCAGCAATGCACTACTGGGAGCTTGATGGTGATTGGTGGCTGCAGATAAATCCCATTTGTCATTGGCTTACCTGATGTGTTCAGCTAGCTCCCAGTAGTGCATTACTAATCCTTCAACAAAGGAAATCAAGAGAGTGAAGCAAATGTGATAGAAGTAAATTGGAAAGTTGTATAACATTATATGCTCTTAGCCATAAAAAAAATGTTGGTTTTCATATCCCTTCTAGTAATTAATTATATTGTCTCCAAATGTACTTATAGTCACTCTATTGTAATCCATGTATAGAAATTTTTAGAGGTAATAAGAATATAATTGTATAGTGTAGTTTTTTTTTCTTTCTAGCACATTATGGTTATAAACAGCCCCCCTCTTCTATTTCCTTTTGTCATCTGTTTTAGGGCTAGATTACAAGTAGAGCGCTAATTTAACCTGCTCCTGTAAAGGTGCAAATTTGCCCCTTTACGGAGGCACATTAACCAGCCATTACAAGTTAATAGCACTTTGCGCTAGAATTCATTATCCAGAGGTCAGACATTTGGTTAATGAAATAAATGTCCCCCAATTTCTCCCAAAATAAAGTGTAGTGTTCATTGTTTAAAATATAAATTATCAACATCTTTATTTTTTTTAATAACTGCATGAATTTGCATTTGCGTGCGCCAGTATTGCGCAGTGGAGAGCAAATATCGCACTTGGGCTCCACTCGTAATCTGGCCCAAATGTTTTATTAGGGCCCAGATTTTGAGTTTTTGTTTTTAGATGCAGAGACAAAGAATGCTCACGAGTTTCTAAAAAAAATAAATATACTAAACATTGTATGTCTTAACCCCTTGAGTGCTAACGACTGCTCTGAGCAACTTTATTTAAAAAATTACAATGCACAGTATAGGGAAATGTAAAGGTAATCGCCTAACCTTTCCAACGGTATAAGTCTTGGGGATCTGAAAAAATAAAGTTTAAAATAAAATATATATATATATATATATATATATATATTATCCAGGTTAGCACCCAGGTGGGAAATCAAAGGGTTAAAGAATTTTTTTTTTTTTGTAGTTTGTTGATAATGTATATATGTTTATATTTTGTAGGTTACTTTGGATTATAGACCTGTCATTGACACAACATTGAATGAAGAAGACTGTGTGACTGTTCCACCTGCCATCCGTTCTTATTAAATCCTTAATATGACTAATGTTTTTAGTTAACTTAATGATGGTTTTATTTGGCTGCAAACTTGCACATAATTCTGCTGCTGGAAATCTGTTTTATTCTGAATGCAATGTAAGATGCACATTGGTAAATAAATTCAGTATAGTTTATTTTAAACGTGTGAATTTTAATGTCATTTCTATTTAAAACTTTATAGAGTTATTCTCAACTTTGTTTTTCCTTTGTCATTTTTCTTTTTCATTTTTCTTTTTCTTGTTATGGTTTTATAAAGATGCTTGAACTAAAATAACACCAGTATTGAAAACACAAAAATGACTGTTGTATCTTATATCATACTTTGTGTTAATGCTTTTATACTTTGTGCCTGGCATACACTAATCTTTAAAAAATAAACATGCCCTTTTTAATAAGGTTTAAAATTTGGCTATATACATTTTTCTTTCTTAAAGGATTACTTTCTGTTATAATTTTTAAGCTAAACAACTAACATATTAAAGTTAATAAACATTAATTAAAACCTACTGACCTATATTTTCTCCAAAACGAAGTTTCATAACGTTCTAAAAGTTATATCTTTTATTCGCCGATGATATCACGTTATCCTGCCCACTATTTTCAGCACTGCATGTTCAAAATACTTAAACCAATAACTTTGTGTTTAAAGCGCCATTTTGAAACCTAGGTTTTGTAAACGGATTGGTACAGAGCAAAGGATACCCACGGAGTGGGTTTGGAAAACAATTAAATTTGCAGATAAGATTTCTGATATACGGTAGAGATATGTTAATGAAATGCTATTGATAAAAAGTGTATTTGGGGTAGTTAGTTAGTAACAGGCATAGAAAATATTTACTTACAGTGGCCCTTTAAGCTACAGTGAGTCCACGGAATCATCAATTACTGTTGGGAATATCACTCCTGGCCAGCAGGAGGAGGCAAAGAGCACCACAGCAAATCTGTTAAGTATCACTTCCCTTCCCACAATCCCCAGTCATTCTCTTTGCCTTCAGTGCATGGAGGAGGTGAAGTTTAGGTGTCTTCTATCAAGATTTTATTATTTTGAAATCTGAGCAGGTTTGCTCTGATCTTTCCTGACAAACTGGGTCTAGCTGTACTCCACGTTAGTCTCTTCAGTAGGGTTGTGGTAGCTTTCAAGCAGTTAGGAACTTGTGGAGTGGACCTCACTACGTTTTCCTAATAAATTGCTGCCCTCACACAGAAAGCCAGAGTAGGTTTACTCTGTCCTCCTTTTCACAGGTCTCTGTGAGGAGTGTCTTCCTCTTACGCCGAGTGAACTGTCCACCTGCCGGACAGCCAGGGGTGCAGTTTAGTGCCATTTTTGCTATTTGACAATAAAAAAAGAAAACATTGGCACTTCAGCAAGTAGTATACCGCACTTTATATGGGACTATTTTCCTGAATTAAATCAGGACTTAACAGGCAGGGAGCAGGCTCTGTTTGACTGTGACAAGGAGAGTTTTAAAACAGGGATAATATCCCAGGGTGGCTCCGTTATACTTTTTTTTTTTTTTTTCTCACTGAGGATCCGGTTTAAGAACGGATGGGCAAGTGACATTTTTGCAGGGGATATAGTCCTGCTATATTGCGGAACAGAGTTCTGAATCTCTTTTGGTATTTGACAATAATGGCCGCCGGGACCGCCTCTGACGTAATAAGAGTCGGATCCTTCTTGAAGCGGCATTTCAGCTCTAAAGCGCAAGTTTCCCCCCGCTGTATACGCTAGAGGAAATAAGTGTGGCGCAGTTAGAGTGGATTGTGTTACTTCTCTACAGGGCTTCCGGATCAGATTCAAGTCGCGATCACTAATCCCAAAGTGCAGAGGGGGCATGTAGGCACCACAGCAGTAACGCTGAGGTGTAGAGGTTCCTTTTATCTTTTAAATCTCATCAATTGGCAGACCTGATTCTTAAATGAACAGTATTATAATTTTTTTATTGCATTATGGACCCAGAGTTTGTGCCTTCTGTTGCATGCAAACTTTGTCTAGATAGTCAAGTTGAACCTCCTTTTGCCTTTTTGTTCATCTTGTATTGAGAGGACTTTGAGGTATAAAGACAGACTCTTTGTTGCTCAGGTTGATGCTGTTCAGGCAATGCCGCAGCTTTCTCCTCAAACGTCCCAAGCTTGAACAACCTCACATGCAGTGCTGTGCGGTTCCTCACAATCTCCTGGAGGTGTTTTTTTGCATGCAGAAATTGCCACCCAGGTATCCTCTGCGGTAGCTGCCATTCCCATGCTTCAGGGAAGACGCAAGAGGAAAATGAAAGAATCAGATGGTAAGGTTTCTGATCCAGTTCCGGCTAACCAAGTTGTTCTTTCTCACATACCTGAAGAGGAAGATACGTCAGTAGCTTCTGAGGGCGAGGTCTCTGATTCGGACAGTGTAATGCCTTCTTCTGATACTGAAGTTGTATCCTTCAGCTTTAAGCTTGAACTCAGTGTACTGTTAAAGGAGGTTTTGGCTACTCTGGATGACTCAGAATACTGTCATTGTCAATCCCAAGAAATCTAGTAACGAATAGATACTTTGATGTCCCTCCTCTGTGGATGGTTTTCCTGTGCCGGACCGGACTACGGAAATTATTACTCGGGAATGGGAGAAGTCTTTTCTCTTTCTCCGGTGTTTAAAAAGATGTTTCTGGTGGCTGACTCCATTAAGGAGTCATGACAGACGGTGCCCATGATGGAAGGATTATTTACTCTGGCTAAGAGAACTACTATTCCTATAGAGGATAGTTGCTCTTTCAAGGACCCAATGGGCAAGAAACTGGTGGCTTACTTGAAGAGGATGTATATTCATCAAGGTCTCCAATAGCAACCTGCAGTGTGTATTGCCACTGTGACAAGTGCAGCAGCCTACTGGTTTGATGCATTTTCTGAGTCTCTTCAAGAAGAGAATCCTCTTGGAGGAGATTCAGGCTAGGATTAAGGCTATTAAGTTAGCCAATTTATTTATTACTGACGCCTCTTTGCAGGTCATTAAGTTAGGAGCCAAAAATGTCTGGTTTTGCTGTATTGGCGCGTAGAGCATTGTGGTTGAAATCTCGGTCGGCGGATGTTTCTTCCAAATCTAAACTCTTGGCAATTCCTTTCAAGGGTAAGACCTTGTTTAGACCTGGTTTGGCAGAGATCATTTCCGATACCACGGGTGGTAAATGTTCTTTCCTGCCACAAGATAAGAATAGGCCGAAAGGACGTCAGAGTAGTTTTCGTTTCTTTCGTAACTTCAGAGGTAAGTCTTCCCCCTCCATGACCAAGCAGGAACAATCCAAGCCTTCTTGGAAACCCGGTCAGTCTTGGAACAAGGGGATGCAATCTAAGAAGCCCGCAGCTGAGTCTAAGTCAGCATGAAGGGTCTGCCCCCGGTCTGGGATCGGATAAAGAGGGGGGGGGCAGATTCTGTTTTCTCAAGCATGGATATGAGATCTCCCAGATCCGTGGGCCGTGTCTATTGTATCCCAGGGTTACAAATTATAATTCAAGACATTTCCTCCCAGGGGAAGGTTCCACCTCTCAAGATTAACTGCAGACCAGATAAAAAGAGAGGCGTTCTTGAAATGTTTACTGGATCTTTCCCGCCTGGGAGTGATAGTTCCAGTCCCACTACAGGAACAGGGTATTGGGTTCTATTCCAACCTGTTTGTAGTGCCCAAAAAAGAGGGAACTTTTAAGCCTATTCTAGATCTAAAGTTCCTCAACAAATTTCTCAGAGTGCCGTCCTTCAAGATGGAGACTATCCGCTCCATTCTTCCTCCGGTTCAAGAGGGTCAATTCATGACGACAATAGATCTGAAGATGCGTACCTACCTGTTCCTTTTCACAGGGATCATCACAAATTTCTGAGATTTGCCTATCTGGACAAACACTTTCAATTCGTAGCGCTTCCATTTTGCCTAGCCACAGCTCCCAGAGTTTTCTCAAAGGTCCTGGGAGCCCTGTTGACAGTAATCTGATCCAGGGGAATTGCAGTAGCACCTTATCTGGACGACATTCTGGTTTAGGCGCCATTCTTTCATCTAGCAAAATCTCACACAGAGATGTTGTCCTTTCTTTGTTCCCACGGATGGAAGGTGAATTTGGAAAAAAGTTCCCTTACTCCAGCTACAAGAGTGATCTTCCTAGGAACCTGTCAGGTTAGGTTAAGTCCGGAATCAGACCCAATTGCAGAGTGAACTAAAACAACACTTGGCACACTGAGTAAAATCCAGGACGTGACCCCACGACAACTTCTAAAATACACAGTACCCATTCAGGCAGAATGGGACACTTGGAGATCAGAACAGAGTACCAGATGCCTTGATGGTAGATAATGTGTGGTCAAGCCAAGGCGTAGTTAGACCAGCAGTATCAGGCAACAGAAGATCAGACAGTATAGGGTTAAACAACAGTGTGGTCAATACAGCAGGAATTGGCAACTTGTATTCAGGTAGTTCAGGGTTAAACAATAGCGTCGTCAGACTAGCAAGGTTTGGCAACTTGAGTTCAGGCAGTTTAGGGTTTAACAATAGCGTAGTCAGATTAGCAAGGTTGGCAACAGGAGATCAGATTCAAGCAAGTATTATTAGAATGAGTACTCACAGCACAAAAGACAAACGGCACCGGGTAAACAAACCACCGGAATAAGAAGGCGCCTGACGTCATCAGAGGAGGTGGCTACGGTGTGTGACGTTGCCAGGCTACGCAGAAGACGGATCGAGGAGCCGTGACAGTTCCCCCTCCAGGTTTGGCAGGATGATTCCGATGAAAAGACCAGAAGAGGAGCATGAACCTGAGAGGCAGGTTCCCAGGATCGTTCAGTGATAGGATAACCCTTCCAATGAACAAGGTAGTACAACCGACTGCCACGATACTTGGAGTCCAGTATCTGACTGACCTCTTATTCAGAAGTACCCTCCACAAGGAGTGGAGACGTAGGTTTGCGTTTGATGGAGAAACAGTTCTCAACTACCGGTTTGAGCAGGGAGACATGAAATATCGGATGGATCTTAAGAGACTTGGGTAATGCCAGACAATATGCCGAAGAACAAGCTTGAGATTTGACTCTGAAAGGTCCAATGTATTTGGGTCCCAATTTGGTACAGGGTTGTTTAAGACTAATAAATTTAGTAGACAGCCACACCTTGTCTCCAGTACGATATAATTTCGCTTTGCTTCGTCTGCGATCCGCAAACTTCTTGTATCTTCTGGAGGCAGTGAGTAAAATCCGACGGATAAGATGCCAATGCTTACAAAGGTCTTTTACTACATGGTCCGCCAGGGGAAATGTTATTGGTTCGAAACCATAGGATGCCTTGAAGGGAGAAGTTTGTAAAGAAGAATTATAGCGAGAGTTGTGAGCCAATTCTGCTAAAGGAAGAAGTTGTAACCAATTGGAGTGTTGATGGTTCACGTAATGCCTGAGAGAGGATTCTAGGGACTGATTCACACGTTCAGTTTGTCCATTGGACTGAGGATGGTGAGCAGTAGAAAGAGAGATGTTAATGCCAAACTGTTTACACAGAGACCCTCTAAAACCTTGAGACGAATTGAACTCCCCGATCCGAGACAATGTCTACAGGAAATCCAAGTAATCGTGTGATGTGAAGAATGAATAATTTAGAGAGACTCTGAGCGGAAGGCAGTCTAGGTAAGGGAACGAAATGTGCTGACTTGGAGAACCTGTCTACCACTACTCATATGGTCTTTTTTCCAGCAGAAACAGGAAGATCTGTGATAAAGTTCATGGATATGTCGGACCAAGGGTAATGTGGTATGGGAAGAGGTTGTAACAATCCCGTAGGAAGACGAGAAGAGTGTTTATTGGAGGCACAAAAGTTACAAGCGGCAATGTAATCCTTTGCGTCTTTACTCATGGAGGGCCACCGAACATGTTTGAGCTTCCACAATGTATTGTTCAGTCCAGGATGACCTGCTTGTAGGCAATCATGAGCCCATTGCAGAAGTTTAAGACGAAGTTCACCTGGTGCATACAGAATTCCAGGGGGTAGCACATGGGGAGATGGTACTTGACCTTGAGCAGAACGAAGAGCTTGTAAAGGAAAAGACGATACTTGAGCTAAAACACTCACTGGACGTAGTATAGGATCAGGCTACAGACATATAGAATCAGTAGGCTGGTGTTGCCTGGACAGAGCATCGGCTTTAGAATTCTTGGTACCAGGTACATAGGACAGTATAAAATTGAATCTAGAAAAGAACAAAGCCCACCAAGCTTGATGAGGGTTGAGATGTCTTGCAGAATGGAGGTACAGAAGATTCTTATGGTCGGTTAGGATCAAAAATGGTTGACAAGTCCTCTGTGATGATATGTACTGTATGTCATAACAAAGATGGAATTGTTTTGGGTACCTAGTATCCTCTAACGTAGGACCACTCAGCCTCACACCAAACCTTGGATTCACACAGATTTAACTTACAGGAATCCAGTTATGCTCATTGTACTGAAAATAAAAGCAATAGATAGAGGCGCCAATGGTGCAGATCAATGGTGATTCAGTAACACTTATAGCCAGTGATATACAGGGTACTCACATGTGTAAAAGGCAATCACTTATGCCTATAGAGACAGGCTGGATTTTAACAGCAATCCAGCTGGCTGATCCAAGGTACAAAGGCAATGTATGGGTGTCAAGAATTAACACCCTAGAAGTAGCATAGCAATATACCATACACAGCACTCAGAGTGGGTTTACATAAAAACATATTTATTAAAAGGTATAAAAAAAGTATACCACTCATCTCAGTGCCAAAATAAGTATGGCTAGTGGAGAAACAATGCGATGCATTTCTCAGATAGACTGTTTCCTCATGCATGTTTCTCAACAGTTCTTTACATCCTTATATAGGGCTATGCTACTAGAGAACACCCATGACCCACCCCTAACAGTAATCAAACGAGGGACCAATCAGAACCCATCATTTGGACAACACCCCCCCTGCTGCAATAATAATGATATATAATTATATATAAAACACTGTTACCAATCAAATGTATGAACACACTCAATGTTTCTTTCTTTATGTATGTGTGTCTCGATATACAGTAAATACATCATAGTTTCTATAGTAGAAAACCAGTAATTGTTGTTGGCCGTGATTGCTATGATCTAATTGGATGCTGTCACCATCCATGAAAAGTTCTAGGGCAGATCGTATAAACGGCTCTCTGATAAGTCTAAATAGCCGTCAATCAACAGTTATACGCGGCAAAAAAACTCTGGGCTTTCTATCCACTCATCTTAAAGCTCTCTGTGAAATGGCTGCCAATGGGATTGCTGTTATAGGACCGCACCTCTAGTTATACTTAAAACAGGCTGTTTGTCACTATTGACGCCCACCTGGTGTAAGGGGAGATCCTTTATTGGTCCAAAATACGGATGTAAACAAATACCCTTATTGGTCCAAAATACGGATAGTATTGACACCGCTACCGCAACTAGTAGATATCAAACAAAGCTTTTGCCAGTGTGATCGTACTCCCTATGTACATTCCAACTAATAGCCAGGTGTTCAAAATTCTGTACTAAACCCGTTGCTAGCTTTCCGTAGGCGCACCAAAAGACAGTAGATGCGTCAAAAAAAGACTTACATCCAAGGTGTGCAAATTTATACATATAATTGATTGCAACAAACTTTCAAAATAGAGAGGCAATGACTGTGAATCTACTAAGTATATAAAAAAGAAAAATATATATTAAAAAATATATATTAAAATAAAGGTATATTTAGTGTGTTGAAATGGATCATAAAGATGGAGTTTTTTTGAAAATAAAATAAAAGCATTAGTTGTTCGTAAGTATGTGAAGTGTATATAAAAATAATGAAACAGTGGTATATGAAGTATTAAGGTTTTTCTCCTATTAGTAGATTGTTCTTCAGACTAAGGTTTTTCTTAGATATATTGTTTCTTTTACCATTGGGTGAACTAGTTAACAATAAATAATTATCTACATGTGTAAAGACTTAGGCCTAGATTTAGAGTTTTGTCGGTAACGACCCGCGTAGCTAACGCTGGCTTTTTTCTGGCCGCACCTTTTAAATACCTCTGGTATTGAGAGTTCACAGAATGGCTGCGTTAGGCTCCAAAAAAAGGAGCGTACAGGCATATTTACCGCCACTGCAACTCTCAATACCAGAGTTGCTTACGGACGCGGCCAGCTTCAAAAACGTGCTCGTGCACGATTCCCCCATAGAAAACAATGGGGCTGTTTGAGCTGAAAAAAAACCTAACACCTGCAAAAAAGCCGCGTTCAGCTCCTAACGCAGCCCCATTGTTTGCTATGGGGAAACACTTCCTACGTCTGCACCTAACACTCTAACATGTACCCCGAGTCTAAACACCCCTAACCTTACACTTATTAACCCCTAATCTGCCGCCCCCGCTATAGCTGACCCCTGCATATTATTATTAACCCCTAATCTGCCGCTCCGTAAACCGCCGCTACTTACATTATCCCTATGTACCCCTAATCTGCTGCCCCCTAACAACGCCGACCCCTATATTATATTTATTAACCCCTAATCTGCCCCCCACAACGTCGCCTCCACCTGCCTACACTTATTAACCCCTAATCTGCCAAGCTGACCGCACCGCTATTATAATAGTTATTAACCCCTAATCCGCCTCACTAACCCTATAATAAATAGTATTAACCCCTAATCTGCCCTCCCTAACGTTGCCGACACCTAACTTCAAACATTAACCCCTAATCTGCCGACTGGAGCTCACCGCTATTCTAATAAATGTATTAACCCCTAAAGCTAAGTCTAACCCTAACACCCCCCTAAGTTAAATATAATTTAAATCTAACGAAATTAATTAACTCTTATTAAATAAATTATTCCTATTTAAAGCTAAATACTTACCTGTAAAATAAATCCTAATATAGCTACAATATAAATTATAATTATATTATAGCTATTTTAAGATTTATATTTATTTTACAGGTAACTTTGTATTTATTTTAACCAGGTACAATAGCTATTAAATAGTTAAAATAATTACAAATTTACCTGTAAAATAAATCCTAACCTAAGTTACAATTAAACCTAACACTACACTATCAATAAATAAATTAAATAAAATACCTACAATTACCTACAATTAAACCTAACACTACACTATCAATAAATTAATTAAATACAATATCTACAAATAAATACAATTAAATAAACTAACTAAAGTACAAAAAATAAAAAAGAACTAAGTTACAAAAAATAAAAAAATATTTACAAACATTAGAAAAATATTACAACAATTTTAAACTAATTACACCTACTCTAGGCCCCCTAATAAAATAACAAAGCCCCCCAAAATAAAAAAATGCCCTACCCTATTTTAAATTACAAAAGTTCAAAGCTCTTTTACCTTACCAGCCCTGAACAGGGCCCTTTGCGGGGCATGCCCCAAGAAATTCAGCTCTTTTGCCTGTAAAAAAACACATACAATACCCCCCCAACATTACAACCCACCACCCACATACCCCTAATCTAACCCAAACCCCCCTTAAATAAACCTAACACTAAGCCCCTGAAGATCTTCCTACCTTATCTTCACCTCACCGGGTATCACCGATCCGTCCTGGCTCCAAAATCTTCATCCAAGCCCAAGCGGGGGCTAGACATCCATCATCCGATGGCTGAAGAAGTCCAGAAGAGGGTCCAAAGTCTTCATCCTATCCGGGAAGAAGAGTAGATCCGGACCGGCAACCATCTTCTTCCAAGCGGCATCTTCTATCTTCATCCGATGAGGACCGGCTCCATCGTGAAGACCTCCAGCGCGGACCCATCTTCTTCCAACGACGTCCAACTGAAGAATGACGGTTCCTTTAAGGTACGTCATACAAGATGGCGTCCCTCGAATTCCGATTGGCTGATAGGATTCTATCAGCCAATCGGAATTAAGGTAGGAAAATTCTGATTGGCTGATGGAATCAGCCAATCAGAATCAAGTTCAATCCGATTGGCTGATCCGATCAGCCAATCAGATTGAGCTCGCATTCTATTGGCTGTTCCGATCAGCCAATAAAATGCGAGCTCAATCTGATTGGCTGATCGGATCAGCCAATCGGATTGAACTTGATTCTGATTGGCTGATTCCATCAGCCAATCAGAATATTCCTACCTTAATTCCGATTACCTTAATTCCGATTGGCTGATAGAATCCTATCAGCCAATTGGAATTCGAGGGACGCCATCTTGGATGACGTCCCTTAAAGGAACCGTCATTCGTCGGGAAGTCGTCGGTGAAGATGGATGTTCCGCGTCGGCGGGATGAACACGGATCCTGAAGAAAGAAGATTGAAGTTGCCGTTGATAGAAGACTTCAGCCGGATCATGGACCTCTTCAGCTCCCGCTTGGATGAAGACTTCAGCCGGATCATGGACCTCTTCAGCCCCCTGCTTGGGCTTGGATCAAGACATCGGAGGAGCTCTTCTGGATCGATCGGTGAACCTGGTATGGTGAAGATAAGGTAGGAAGATCTTCAGGGGCTTAGTGTTAGGTTTATTTAAGGGGGGTTTGGGTTAGATTAGGGGTATGTGGGTGGTGGGTTGTAATGTTGGGGGGGGGGTATTGTATGTGTTTTTTTACAGGCAAAAGAGCTGAATTCTTTGGGGCATGCCCCGCAAAGGGCCCTGTTCAGGTCTGGTAAGGTAAAAGAGCTTTGAACTTTTGTAATTTAGAATAGGGTAGGGCATTTTTTTATTTTGGGGGTCTTTGTTATTTTATTAGGGGGCTTAGAGTAGGTGTAATTAGTTTAAAATTGTTGTAATTTTTTTCTAATGTTTGTAAATATTTTTTTATTTTTTGTAACTTAGTTCTTTTTTATTTTTTGTACTTTAGTTAGTTTATTTAATTGTATTTATTTGTAGGAATTGTATTTAATTAATTTATTGATAGTGTAGTGTTAGGTTTAATTGTAGGTAATTGTAGGTATTTTATTTAATTAATTTATTGATAGTGTAGTGTTAGGTTTAATTGTAACTTAGGTTAGGATTTATTTTACAGGTAATTTTGTAATTATTTTAACTATTTTAGCTATTAAATAGTTCTTAACTATTTAATAGCTATTGTACCTGGTTAAAATAAATACAAAGTTACCTGTAAAATAAATATAAATCCTAAAATAGCTATAATATAATTATAATTTATATTGTAGCTATATTAGGATTTATTTTACAGGTAAGTATTTAGCTTTAAATAGGAATAATTTATTTAATAATAGTTAATTTATTTAGTTAGATTTAAATTATATTTAACTTAGGGGGGTGTTAGTGTTAGGGTTAGACTTAGCTTTAGGGGTTAATACATTTATTAGAATAGCGGTGAGCTCCAGTCGGCAGATTAGGGGTTAATGTTTGAAGTTAGGTGTCGGCGATGTTAGGGAGGGCAGATTAGGGGTTAATACTATTTATTATAGGGTTATTGAGGCGGGAGTGAGGCGGATTAGGGGTTATTAACTTTATTATAATAGCGGTGCGGTCCGCTCGGCAGATTAGGGGTTAATACGTGTAGGCGAATTTGTGGGGGGCAGATTAGGGGTTAATAAATATAATATAGAGGTCGGCGGTGTTAGGGGCAGCAGATTAGGGGTACATAAGTATAACGTAGGTGGTGTCGGCAGATTAGGGGTTAAATAATGTAATCGAGTGGCGGAGATGTGGGGGGACCTCGGTTTAGGGGTACATAGGTAGTTTATGGGTGTTAGTGTACTTTAGAGCACAGTAGTTAAGAGCTTTATGAACCGGCGTTAGCCCAGAAAGCTCTTAACTACTGACTTTTTTCTGCGGCTGGAGTTTTGTCGTTAGATTTCTAACGCTCACTTCAGACACGACTCTAAATACCGGAGTTAGAAAGATCCCATTGAAAAGATAGGATACGCAATTGACGTAAGGGGATCTGCGGTATGGAAAAGTCGCGGCTGAAAAGTGAGCGTTAGACCCTTTCCTGACTGACTCCAAATACCGGCGGTAGCCTAAAACCAGCGTTAGGAGCCTCTAACGCTGGTTTTCACGGCTACCGCCAAACTCTAAATCTAGGCCTTAGTGTGGGAACACTCTCCTAATTCGAGTGATCCATACATATGATATAGTTAGTGTATCGTGAATTTCTCACATTAAATTAATATCTATAAATTAGTGGGTGAATATACGTGTAGAAGGGGAAGTGTAGGGACCCTAAATTATATTAATAAGTGTATCCAATATCAACAATAGTATAACTTGAATGTGGCCCAAATATGGGTCCTAAGAGGAATAATCCTAACTGGATACAAGGACAAGCAGCAGGGTGGATGTCCCAAACTTCCGGTTTACAAATGATATGACCCATAAATCAATACTAAAAGTGCACCACAATAGGTCCCAATAGGGCTACACACAAGCATCACAATTAAATGCATAACTAAAATAAAAAGTTGCTACCTTATGACCGATATTACCAAACTTGAGAGGTGCCGATATGTCAAAAGGGGCTTAACTAAGCAAATGCCGTGGAATCTATAACTTCATTTAACCCCGTAGGAAAGAGCGTTTGGAATTTAAAGATCCAATATGTTTCCCTTTGTCTTAGGCGAGTGAATCTGTTATAATGATGGCTATTGGGAACACTTTCTAAAGGTGTAATCCTAAATTGACATCTACCTTTAATACTTTTAGCACAACTGTGCCTGGAGACACTGTGTTTGGGGGACTTTTTAATCACATTCCTTTGGTGTTCCCCCCATCTAAGCCGCACCTTTCTACAGGTACGTCCAATATATTGGATCCCACATGCACAAATAAGTGCATAGATAACATAGCTGGAGTTGCATGACAGGTGTTCCATGATCTGGTGTTCTTCACCTGTTACATTTGATATTATAGATTTTTTTCCCATGAGTAATAAATTTACACATGTGGCAGCGTCTATGTCCACATCTATAGGTACCATTATTGTCATAGGTATTCCTAATTATGTGATCATAATTCTTAAACCCATTCTTTTGATGTTTGATAGATTTTTTAGTCATAACTACCTTACTGGGTGCCAATTTTTGTTTCAGGGTGGGCGCCCTCCTATACACAATCCTAGGTTGAGGGGCCAACACTTTCTTTAGTATAGGATCTCTAAGCAGGATTGGCCAATGCTTCCTTAGAACTCTATTTACTGCCCTAAAATTTGAATTAAATTGAGTGACAAATAAGGGTTGTCCCTGTGGACCCTCATCTTCTTTCTCCTCCTTGGAATTTTTTCCACAAGAGAGTAGTTCACCTCTATCCAGCAGTCTTGCTCTATTATAACCATATTCTATTAATCCCTTTGGATAACCTTTTTCCCTAAACCTGTCTTTTAGTATGAGGGACTGCTCATCATACATGTTGATGGAAATGCAGTTGCGCCTAATGCGACAAAATTGACTGTAAGGAATGTTGGTTTTCCAGCTATTGAAATGATTGCTGGAAATAATGTAAACAATTATTACAGTCTACTGACTTAAAATAAGTAGAGGTGCAGATGGTTCCATTTTCACCCCAAGTCAGCACTACATCCAGAAATTCAATTGTTTGTATCTGTATGTTGGATGTAAAGTCTATACCCATGTCATTGCTATTCAAGAAGTTGACAAATTCTTGTGCTTCTTCGATGGATCCCTCAAAAATAAACAGTAAGTCATCTATGTAACGGCCATAGAACACCAGACTGCCCCTCCACTTTGCATTATAGATGTAAGTTTCTTCGAATATCCCCATAAAGAGGTTAGCAAAGCTTGGGGCAAATCTGGTGCCCATGGCCGTTCCCTTGATCTGTAAATAGAACTGATCTAAAAATTGAAAAAAATTATGTTTAAGGATAAAGTCTATAAGGGTGATGAGGTATTCTTTCTGTTTATCTGGCATATATATATCTCTATCCAAAAAGATAGAGGTGGTTTTTAACCCCCACTCATGTGAGATGTTGGAGTATAGAGCTCCTACATCACAAGACAGCCATATATAGTTGTGTTTGTACCGTATCTGTGTCATTGTACTGAGGGTCACTACTGTAGGGTACAGAGTGAAACGGAGACGTCACGCAACAAGTTAGTATATAATTTGAGAGAGAGAGAGCAGCATAAGCTGAATAACAATTAGTATACCAAAGTAGTTAGAGTTTAGAGCTAAGGTATTACACAGGCACAACAGAAAGATAAAATATATACAATAAACACTCACACTCACATACACAACCAACCTAATTAGTGTAACAAAAGGCTAAGATTCCAGATACTAGTGCAATATGGTAACTCACTAGTAATTGTCTAAACAATAATGAGTGTTGTTTAGGAGAGTGTATATGTACTGAGGAAATGCTAATGAATGAGTTAATTAACTCAGAGTAAGAGACTTGTGCTGTAGCTGGATGTATATGAAAAACAGGTATAGGCAGCAGCTGAGATTCTGAGACAAGTTGCAGGCATATAATAGAATAATGCAGGATAATAGAGCTTGTATTATTTGGAGACAACAATCAAACAATATATCAGATGCTGAGCAAGACAGTCATAATATATTTCAGATGGTAAGGCAAACAGTCTATTAATGCAGCGGATGCTAACACCAACGGAGTTGAAGTAATACAGGATTATCCAGCAAGGTTAATTAATGTATACAGACCAGTATCTGGAGTATTGCAGAGAGGCTGCGTCTGACCTGTTGCAGGCTCGTTGGAGCAGAAAGCAGAGAACAAGCGGAACACACGCTGAGAGTGTGGAGAGAAGCCGGGTGTGACGTCACACGCACCCGGTGTTGCAGAGAGGGAGAAACTGACCGGATACTTTGGTTCCGGTGTAGCTGCAGAAGGAGCCATCCGTTAACAGGGAGACAAGTAGCTGGGAATCAGCAGAGCAAACAGCAGAGCTTCAGAACAACAGGAAGGTAAATCCAACTTAGGCAGAAGGATAGGGCTAGGTCTCTTTGATAGGAGTTACATGAACTACTGAGACAAATTACCAAGCAGGGAATAGAGTGAGGAGGAGCCTTAAATAGGCTGAGTAGATTTAGGAATTAAAGAAACAGTACAATTACACATATTTCCTGACAGGACACCCCCTTCAAGGAGCCGCTCAGCGGATCAAGGACCTGGACGGTGCGGATTTCTCTGATGGAATAAGGACAAGATACGTGGAGCAGTGACATTAGTAGCAGGCTCCCAAGAATCCTCTTCAGGACCATATCCTTTCCAACTGACCAAATACTGGAGGTGCTTACGGTAATAACGTGAATCCTGGATGGACTCAATCTCATACTCCATATCATCTGCCACATGAGACTGAGATGTATCACTCCCAGGAGTACCCCTAAGTGTGCCATAGGGTTTCAGGAGTGAGACGTGAAACGTGGGATGTATCCTCATGGAAGGGGGCAGCAATAGTGTGACGGCATTAACATTTACAACTTTCTTGACCTCCTAAGGACCCAAATAGAGAGAAGCAAGTTTCTTGGATGGTACTTGTAACCTTAGATTCTTAGTACTCAACAAAACCTTGTTGCCCACCTTGTAATCAGGAGGTTTAGAACGTCGTAGATCATAATGACGTTTTTGTGTAGCTTGAGCATCCTGTAGTACCTGTCTTACAGTGGCGAAGCCTTTAGACAAAGTGTTCACCTTGTCATTAACAATGGATATCGGTGAGTTATTGGAACTATCTGTATTAAAAGAAGGATGGAAACCATAGTTAATAAAACATGGAGTTGACTTAGTGGATGAATTAAGCATGTTATGAGCAAATTCAGCAGTAGACAGAAGGTAATGCCAATTGTCTTGTTCTAGAGAACAATAGCAATGGAGATACTGTTCTAAAGCTTGATTTGTTCTCTCAGTCTGCCCATTGGTTTGAGGATGATAGGCAGAGCTTAGCCTCCTAGTGATGTTGAGAGATTGACATAAATGATTCCAGAATCTGGAGGTAAACTGTGATCCTCTGTCTGTAGTAATGGAGTTAGGCAAACCATGAAGTTTAACAATATGATCTATAAACAGGTTAGCAGTTTCAGAAGCTGTTGGCAGACCTCTATGCGGCAAGAAATGGGCCATTTTTAAAAAAAGATCTACCACCACTAGTATAGTGTTAAAATTTACAGATGGTGGAAGATCAACAATGTAGTCCATGGCGATGTCCGCCCATGGTCTTTCAGGAATTGGAAGTGAAAGAAGATATCCATAAGGACGGTTGTGTTGGTGTTTTTTTTAGTGGTACAGACAAAGTCTGAATATAACGACTGACCGTGTCAGTCATCTTGGGCCTCCAATAATTCCTTGAGAGAATATGAAGGGTTCTATGTACCCCAGGATGGCCTGCTAAGGCTGAATCATGGGCTGCTACCAGTACCTGGTTTCTAAGAGCCAACGGAACATATAATTGATTATCATGATAGAATAAATCATCAGACCGCTTAAGTTAAGGTGTGTTATTGATGAATCCTGTCTCTGTTGTAACTTAATTGTATCTAAGAAGTCATTAGTTAAGCAGATTATCCTATCCGCAGGTATCACAGAGCCGGAGGCCAGAACATTTTGTGGTCTAGGTGGTATACGGGAGAGACTATCAGCCTTAAAGTTTTTTGATCCAGGACGATAAGTAATCACATAATCGAAACGTGAAAAGAAGAGGCTCCATCGGACTTGACGAGAAGTCAAGGTCTTGTTTGTCTTCAAGTATTCTAAGTTACGATGGTCGGTGTATATAGTAATTGGGTATTTTGTACCTTCTAAAATATGCCTCCAGAATTCCAAAGCAGATTTGATGGCAAGCAATTCTTTGTCTCAAATGCCATAATTTATTTCAGCAGAACTCATAACACGAGAATAATATGAAACTGGATGTAGAGGTTCCTTTTGGGAAACCCTCTGGGACAAAACAGCCCCAATTGCATACTCAGAAGTGTCAACCTCAAGCGTAAAATGACAACTGGGATCTGGGAATTGCAGAATAGGGGCTGAAATAAATCTGTTTTTAAGGGTAGTAAAGGAATCCTCAGCTCTTTTATCCCATGAAAACCTGATAAGTTTTCTTGTTAAACTGGTTAGAGGTCTGACAATCTGTGAAAACTCTTTAATGAATTTTCTATAAAAATTCGCAAATCCGAGGAATCTCTGGACATCTTTTTTACAACTAGGTACAGGCCATCTTAAAATGGCATCTACTTTACTGGTTTCCATAGTAATCCCAGTGGGAGAGATACAGTAACCCAAAAAAGATATAGTGTTGGTGTTAAATATACACTTCTCTAACTTGGCGTAAAGATGATGATGCCTTAATCGGGATAGCACTTGTTTTACGTGTGATAAATGGTTTTCATAGGTATCTGAGTATACAAAAATGTCATCCAAATAGATGACTATACAGACATCCAATAATTCATGAAACACATCATTAATAAAGCACTGGAAAGTGGCCGGGGCATTACATAACCCAAACGGCATTACCGTATACTCATAGAGTCCGTAGCGTGTACGGAAAGCCGTTAACCATTCGTCCCCTGCTCTCATCCTGATCAAATTGTAAGCACCTCTGAGATCGAGCTTAGTATAAATGGTGGCGCCTTGCAAGCGCTCAATTAGTTCAGGTATGAGAGGCAGGGGGTATCTGTTCTTCTTAGTACATTTATTCAGCTGTCTATAGTCTATAATGGGACGCAAACTCCCATCCTTGTTTTTTTACAAAAAACATGGCAGCGCCCGCTGAAGAAGTAGATGGTCTTATGAACCCCTTTTTCAAATTTTCATCTAAGTATTCTTTAAGGTGAGCCAACTCTGGCTGAGATAAAGGATATATATGACCATATGGGATGGTACAATTAGGAATAAGATCGATAGGGCAGTCGTACCTTCTATGTAGGAGCAATATAGCTGCCTCAGCTTTATCGAATACATCTGCATAATCAGTATAACAATCAGGTAGTGTGTCTACGATTACATGACAAAGTGTATGTGAGTCAGTACAGGATTGCTTACAAAACTGGGAATCAAAAACTATTGTCGCTTCTGTCCAGGAGATAGTGGGATTATGTTTAGACAACCACTGTATACCAAGTATCATAGGGTAAACAGAACTTGGAAGGACATCAAATGACATTAGTTCCTTATGACCAGAAGCTGCGATAACAGTAAGTGGAACGGTGTGGTGAGATATAGGACCTGAACTAAAGAAAGAACCGTCAACCAAACGGATGGCCAGTGCAACACTCTTCTTTATTAGTGGTATATTGTGCTTAACAACAAAAGATAAATCTATGAAATTCCCAGATGCTCCAGAGTCAACTACAGCCTGTACGTCTGTCTTCTGGTGATGCCACTGTAAAGAAAGAGGGATTGATAAATGAGGTGACCTATTATCAACCAGATTCACTGTGTGACTATTGCTTGGTGTCTTACCCTTCTGTCGAAGGAGAGATGGGCAGTCCCTCCCGCCATGGTCCTTCTCAGCGCAGTATAGACACAAATTCAGCAACTTGCGCCTAGCTTTCTCTTCGGCCTTAAGAGGCCCTCTGATAACAGCAACATCCATGGGTTTGTCACTGGTCCTGGTAGAATGGGAGGGAAGGTTGGAATGATACGCAGTGTATTTCTTAACAGTGTAATCTGCTGTGGACCTTTCAGACTTTCTTTCCCTGAGTCTTCGGTCAATACCTATACACAGAGTCATTAGAGCCTCCAGGTCATCTGGAATAACACCTTTGGCAAGCTCATCTTTTAGGGAATCACTCAGGCCCAGACGAAACTGATTCTTCAGCGCAGGGTTATTCCACAAAGTGTCGGGGGCCCATCTTTTGAAGTCAGTTATATATTCTTCTACCATCCTTTTCCCTTGGCGTAAAGACCTTAAAGCAGTCTCTGCCGTATTCTGCTTATTGTGATCCTCATATAGAAGCGACATTGCAGTGAAAAAGGAATTGAGAGAATTCAAAATGGGGTCATCATTTTCGTAGAAGGCTTTACCCCAGGATCTAGCCTCACCTCGTAGAAAAGAGATCACTGTCAAAACTCGAATCCTATCGAAGGATAGGATTTTGGCTTTAAAGTAAACATGAGAGTGCAGGAATTTCTAAAATCTCTAAACATGGACCTGTCCCCAGAGAACCTCTCAGGGGGACTAACCATAGGCTCAGTAGTGGTCTCAGGTGAGGAAGGTTTGTTTGTCAGATGCTGATTGATAAACTTTCTTATATTTTCATTCTCTAGTTGTATCTCCCTTAAGCCCTGTAACATATTGTCCATACTCTGGGCAAGAGAGCCAACTCTATTAGTGAGTTCACTTATTTCCATGATAGAGGATAGAGGTACTATAGAGAGGCTTGGTAATATGTGATGATATGTACTGTATGTCAGAACAAAGATGGAATTGTTCTGGGTACCTAGTATCCTCTAACGTAGGACCACTCAGCCTCACACCAAACCTTGGATTCACACAGATTTAACTTACAGGAATCCAGTTATGCTCATTGTACTGAGGGTCACTACTATAGGGTACAGAATGAAACGGAGACGTCACGCAACAAGTTAGTATATAATTTGAGAGAGAGAGAGCAGCATAAGCTGAATAACAATTAGTATACCAAAGTAGTTAGAGTTTAGAGCTAAGGTATTACACAGGCACACCAGACAGATAAAATATATACAATAAACACTGACACTCACATACACAACCAGCCTAATTAGTGTAACAAAAGGCTAAGATTCCAGATACTAGTGCAATATGGTAACTCACTAGTAATGGTCTAAACAATAATGAGTGTTGTTTAGGAGAGTGTATATGTACTGAGGAAATGCCAATGAATGAGTTAATTAACTCAGAGTAACAGAGACTTGTGCTGTAGCTGGATGTATATGAAAAACAGGTATAGGCAGCAGCTGAGATTCTGAGACAAGTTGCAGGCATATAATAGAATAATGCAGGATAATGGAGCTTGTATTATTTGGAGACAACAATTAAACAATATATCAGATGCTGAGCAAGACAGTCATAATATATTTCAGATGGTAAGGCAAACAGTCTATTAATGCAGCGGATGCTAACACCAATGGAGTTGAAGTAATACAGGATTATCCAGCAAGGTTAATTAATGTATACAGACCGGTATCTGGAGTATTGCAGAGAGGCTGCGTCTGACCTGTTGCAGGCTTGTTGGAGCAGAAAGCAGAGAACAAGCGGAACACACGCTGAGAGTGTGGAGAGAAGCCGGGTGTGACGTCACACGCACCCGGTGTTGCAGAGAGGGAGAAACTGTGGCCGGATACTTTGGTTCCGGTGTAGCTGCAGAAGGAGCCATCCATTAACAGGGAGACAAGTAGCTGGGAATCAGCAGAGCTTCAGAACAACAGGAAGGTAAATCCAACTTAGGCAGAAGGATAGGGCTAGGTCTCTTTGATAGGAGTTACATGAACTACAGAGACAAATTACCAAGCAGGGAATAGAGTGAGGAGGAGCCTTAAATAGGCTGAGTAGATTTAGGATTTAAAGAAACAGTACAATTACACATATTCCCTGACATCCCCTCAAGCCAATGCCTCTATTCATCCAAAGCCAGTTTTATAGCCAACAACTCCTTATTGCCTATGTCGTAATTGAGTTCAGCAGGATTGAATTTTTTAGAAAAGAACCCCACTGGATGTATCTTGCTGGTGATTGGGTTACGTTGAGAGAGTACAGCTCCAGCTGCTATAGAGGAGGCATCCACTTCTAGAATGAATTGAAGTTCAGGATCAGGATGAGATAAGATTGATGCCGACAAGAATGCAGTTTTCAAGTTCTCAAAAGCCTGAGTAGCAGAAGTAGGCCAGACTCTGCAATTTTGACCCTTCTTAGTAAGGGTAGTGAGAGGAGAAGTAAGATTAGCAAAGTCCTTAATAAACTTCCGATAATAGTTGGCAAAGCCAAGAAACCTCTGTAATGGTTTGAGGGTGGTAGGCCTTGGCCAATCTCTAATAGCTGAGAGTTTTTCTGGGTCCATGTTGAATCCAGAGCTGGATATGATATAACCCATGAAGGGAATAGAGGTTTGGTGGAATGAGCATTTCTCCAGTTTGGCGAAGAGAGAATTCTCTCATAGTCTTTGAAGTACTAGTCTTACATGATGATTATGTTCATGAATGTCTTTGGAATAGATCAGAATATCATCGAGATAAATAATAACAAAGTGGTTAAGATAGTCTCCGAAGCTCTCGTTTACAAAGTGTTGGAATACTGCGGGTGCATTGCACAAACCAAACGGCATAACTAGATATTCATAGTGGCCAAACCTTGTGTCGAATGCTGTTTTCCATTCGTCACCCTGACGAATCCGAACCAAATTATAGGCCCCTCGAAGATCCAGCTTGGAAAAAAACAGAAGCTCCCTGGAGACGATCAAACAGCTCATGAATGAGCGGAAGGGGATAACAGTTCTTTTCCTTGATTTGGTTTAATGCACAATAGTCAATGCAAGGCCGAAGTCCTCCATCTTTCTTACCAATGAAGAAGAATCCTGCACCTACAGGTGAAGAAGAAGGACGAATAAACCCTCTGGCCAAATTATCCTTAATGCATTCTTCCAGAGTTATTTTCCTGACAAGAAATGGGATAGGTCTTTCCTCTAGGTAAAGGAGCTCCAGGTAGAAGGTCAATAGGGCAATCAAACGCCCGATGAGGAGGCAAAGTATCAGCCTCTTTCTTAGAAAAAAACATCACAAAAATCATGATACTGCTAAGGTAATGCATCCAGAATATCTACAAGTGCCACGACAGATTTAGTAACTTTGGAGGGACCGTGCAGACAACGATTGAAACAAGTAGTACCCCAAGCTACGAGTTCACCTTTGGACCAAGAAAAAACTGGATCATGAAGCTGCAACCATGGGAGTCCTAGAATCAATGGGAACTGGGGAGAAGTGATGACATCAAAACTGATGCTTTCTGAGTGTAGAACACCCACTGTCATGTGAAGAGGTTTTGTGGAATATTGAATAAACCCTGTGCCCAATGGTTGGCCACTAATAGAGGTTACTTTAATGATTTGTTCTTTGGTAAGAAGTGGAATCTTCAGAGAGTCAGCAAAACTGGAGTCTATAAATGTTCCTGCGGCTCCAGAATCGATGAGAGCTTGAGTTTGAAACTTGGTACTACCAATTGTGAGAGTAACTGGAACGAAGAGTTTGGGATTGAGGGTGGAAAAAGGTTTCTGGCTTAACTCTGTCCCTCGATCAGTAGTTAAGCCTTGGCTTTTACCATCCGGGTGGGACAGTCTCTTAACAGTTGCCCTTTAATTCCACAGTACAGACATAATCCTAAGGTGTGCCTTCTAAGGCGTTCGGCTTCAGACAACTTAATCGCTCCTACTTCCATGGGTCCTACTGAATCAGAAGAAGTGGAGGAAGCAGTGGATATACTGGAGGTACAAGGTGGTGGACGAAAAATTGGTTTAGTAAATGGTCTTCTAGTTCGGTTTCTTTCCTGTAGACGTTCAGAGTATCTGGTGTCAAGTTTAATACACAAATTGATGAGGTCTTCTAAAGATTCAGGTAAATCACGATATACTAGCTCATCTTTTAGTCGTTCGCAAAGTCCTTTGCGAAAGGCTGCATGAAGAGCCTCATGTTCCCATGCCGTTTCAGCGGCCAAAGTCCGAAATTCTATGGCATATTGAGCTACAGAAAGGGAACCTTGTCTTAAATCCAACAACCTAGCCTCAGCTGCTGCGGCCCTTCCTGGTTTATCAAAAACAGAAGAAAAAGCAGATAAAAAAGGATCCACGTCCAGCAACATGGGGTCATTTTTTTTCCAGGTACCCAAGCCAAGGCCTTGCCCTTCAGTAGGGAAATCAAGAAGGTAATCTTTGAATAGGAATTATGGAATACCAGAGGATTGTTTCTGAAGTGCAGACGACATTGATTTAGAAATCCACGGCATTCTTCAGGATTGCTGTCATATTTATCAGGTAGTGGGATTCTAAGAATCAGATGACCTACTGGCTGTGGCGGATTATAAACTGTAGTAGAACTGGCAGCTGCAGCGGCATAGGTTGTAGAAGACTGAGAAGGAGTAGAGAGGTTATGCAGAAGAGCCGTAATCTGATCTAATTTAGCATCAAGCGATTGCAAGTGTGCAGCATGTGTGCCAAGAAGTTGTCCTTGGAGGGCCACGGCCGTGGATAACTCAGTGGGGTCCATAATTTTTCTGTCCAGTTTGTAATGTCAGGTTAGGTTAAGTCCGGAATCAGACCCAATTGCAGAGTGAACTAAAACAACACTCAGCACACTGAGTAAAATCCAGGACGTGACCCCACGACAACTTCTAAAATACACAGTACTCAGGCAGAATGGGACACTTGGAGATCAGAACAGAGTACCAGATGCCTTGATGGTAGATAATGTGGGGTCAAGCCAAGGCGTAGTTAGACCTGCAGTATCCGGCAACAGAAGATCAGACAGTATAGGGTTAAACAACAGCGTGGTCAATACAGCAGGAATTGGCAACTTGTATTCAGGTAGTTTAGGGTTAAACAATAGTGTAGTCAGACTAGCAAGGTTTGGCAACTTGTGTTCAGGCAGTTCAGGGTTAAACAATAGCGTAGTCAGACTAGCAAGGTTTGGCAACTTGTGTTCAGGCAGTTTAGGGTTAAACAATAGCGTAGTCAGACTAGCAAGGTTTGTCAACTTGAGTTCAGGCAGTTTAGGGTTAAACAATAACGTAGTCAGATTAGCAAGGTTTGGCAACTTGAGTTCAGGGTTAAACAATAGCGTAGTCAGATTAGCAAGGTTTGGCAACTTGAGTTCAGGCAGTTTAGGGTTTAACAATAGCGTAGTCAGATTAGCAAGGTCGGCAACAGGAGATCAGATTCAAGCAAGTATTATTACAATGAGTACTCACAGCACAAAAGACAAACGGGCACCGGGCAAACAAACCACCGGAATAAGAAGGCGCCTGATGTCATCAGAGGAGGCGGCTATGGTGCATGACATTGCCAGGCAACGCAGAAGACGGATCGAGGAGGCGTGACAGAACCATTATAGACTCCCTATCAATGAAAGTTTTTCTGACAGAGGTCAGAAGAGACCAGATTCTTTCCACTGACCTAGCTCTATAATCGGCTGTACGGCCATCAGTGGCCCAATGTATGGAGGCAATTGGTCTGATGGTGGCTTCCATCATCCCTTTGCTCGATTTCGTTTGAGATCGCTTCAGTTATGTATGCTCAGTCAATGGAACGGGGATTTTTTATTTTTTATTCTTTTATTAAACTAGGGAGTTACATACATTTCATATCCATAAAACAAATGACATATAATATGTTAAAGGGACAGTCTACACCAGAATTTTTATTGTTTTAAAAGATAGATCATCCCTTTATTACCCATTCCCCAGTTTTGCATAACCAACACAGTTATAATAATATACTTTTAACCTCTGTGATTATCTTGTATCTAAGCCTCTGCAAACTGCCCCTTTTTTCAGTTCTTTTGACAGACTTGCAGTCTGGCCAATCAATGCATGCTCCCAGATAACTTCACGTGCATGAGCACAGTGTTATCTATATGAAATACGTGAACTAACACCCTCTAGTGGTGAAAACTGTTAAAATGCAATCTGAAAAGAGGTGGGCTTCAAGGTCTAAGAAATTAGCATATGAACCTCCTAGGTTAAGCTTTCAACTAAGAATACCAAGAGAACAAAGCAAAATTGGTGATAAAAGTAAATTGGAAAATTGTTTAAAATTACATGCTCTATCTGAATCATGAAAGTTTATTTTGGCCTAGACTGTCCCTTTAATACAAAAATAATAGGTAGATACATAAACCACAGAGAAATAAATGAATACCACATATCTTCTAAAACTTGATCTCAATTTGAATAGATTACCCTAATTTCCAAAACCAATAAGGGGCAATACCTATATATATATATATATATATATATATATATATATATATATATATATATATATATATATATATTATCCCTAAATCTTTGGGTACTATCATGCCTGTGAACCGAGCAAATGTTTTTCCTTTTATCCCCCCCCCAAAAAAAACACATATAACCATAAATAATAAATAAATAAATTGCTCCATCCCTCCTATAACACTACTCATTTTAACACAGTCTTTGTATTACTTTGCATAATCAACAAATGCAAGATAACAAGACAATACAATAGCATTTACTCTGAATTTCAAATGAGTAGTAGATTTTTTTTCTAACAAATTTCAAAGTTATGTATATTTCTCTTGTTAAGTGTATCCAGTCCACGGATCATCCATTACTTATGGGATATTAACTCCTCCCCAACAGGAAGTGCAAGAGGATTCACCCAGCAGAGCTGCTATATAGCTCCTCCCCTAACTGCCATTACCAGTCATTCTCTTGCACCCAACGAATAGATAGGATGTGTGAGAGGACTGTGGTGATTATACTTAGTTTCATACCTTCAATCAAAAGTTTGTTATTTTATAATAGCACCGGAGTGTGTTATTCCTTCTCTGGTAGAATTTGAAGAAGAATCTACCTGAGTTTTTCTATGATTTTAGCCGGAGTAGTTAAGATCATATTGCTGTTTCTCGGCCATCTGAGGAGAGGTAAACTTCAGATCAGGGGACAGCGGGCAGATTAATCTGCAAAGAGGTATGTAGCAGCTTATTATTTTCTGACAATGGAATTGATGAGAAAATTCTGCCATACCGATATAATGTAAACTCAGCCTTAAATGCAGTAGCAGCAACTGGTATCAGGCTGTCATGTATGTATATTTTACACTTCAGTATTCTGGGGAATGGCACTTCACTGGAATTATACTGTATGCATAAAACTTTAGCCTAATTTGCAGGGACTAGCAACAGGCTTTTTAATAACACTCAATTTATTAATGTTAAACGTTTTTTGCTGGCATGTAAAATTGTTTAATTTTCTGAGGTACTGGGTGAAAAAATGTTTTGGGCACTATTTTTTTCCACTTGGCAGTCGTTTTATTTAATTTATGACAGTTTACTGATCTCTCTCACTGTTATGTGTGAGGGGGAGGGACCTTTTTTGGTGCTTTTGCTACGCATCAAAAAATTCAGTCAGAAGTTTATTGTCTTCCCTGCATGATCCGGTTCATCTCTACAGAACTCAGGGGTCTTCAAAACTTGTTTTGAGGGAGGTAATCACTCACAGCAGAGCTGTGAGATTGTAGTTGACTGTGATAAAAAAAAAACGTTTATTTCTGTATTTTTTTATTTTTTTATTTTTTTTTTTCTGCTATCAGGGTTAGTTATCCTTTGCTAATGGGAGCAATCCTTTGCTAAAATTGTGTTTTTTACAAAGATTTGATGCTATAACTTTTCAGTTTATTAATTTTCAACTGTCATAACTTTTTCTGTGCTTCTTATAGGCACAGTACGTTTTCATATTATAGTAAATTACTTGAAAAGTATTTCCAAGTTGCTAGTTTATTTGCTAGTGTGTTAAACATGTCTGATTCAGAGGAAGATATCTGTGCTATATGTGCTAAAGCCAAAGTGGAGCCCAATAGAAATTTATGTACTAACTGTATTGATGCTACTTTAAATAAAAGTCAATCTGTACAAATTGAACATATTTCACCAAACAACGAGGGGAGAGTTATGCCGACTAACTCGCCTCACGTGTCAGTACCTGCATCTCCCGCTCAGGAGGTGCGTGATATTGTAGCGCCGAGTACATCTGGGCGGCCATTACAAATCACATTACAGGATATGGCTACTGTTATGACTGAAGTTTTGGCTAAATTACCAGAACTAAGAGGTAAGCGTGATCACTCTGGGGTGAGAACAGAGTGCGCTGATAATATTAGGGCCATGTCAGACACTGCGTCACAATTTGCAGAACATGAGGACGGAGAGCTTCATTCTGCGGGTGACGGTTCTGATCCAAACAAACTGGATTCAGATATTTCAAATTTTAAATTTAAGCTGGAAAACCTCTGTGTATTACTAGGGGAGGTGTTAGCGGCTCTGAATGATTGTAACACAGTTGCAATACCAGAGAAAATGTGTAGGTTGGATAAATATTTTGCAGTACCGGCGAGTACTGACGTTTTTCCTATACCTAAGAGACTTACTGAAATTGTTACTAAGGAGTGGGATAGACCCGGTGTGCCGTTCTCACCCCCTCCGATATTTAGAAAGATGTTTCCAATAGACGCCACCACACGGGACTTATGGCAAACGGTCCCTAAGGTGGAGGGAGCAGTTTCTACTTTAGCTAAGCGTACCACTATCCCGGTGGAGGATAGCTGTGCCTTTTCAGATCCAATGGATAAAAAGTTAGAGGGTTACCTTAAGAAAATGTTTGTTCAACAAGGTTTTATATTGCAACCTCTTGCATGCATTGCGCCTGTCACGGCTGCAGCAGCATTTTGGTTTGAGTCTCTGGAAGAGACACTTGAATCAGCTCCATTAGATGAGATTACACACAAGCTTAAAGCCCTTAAGTTAGCTAACTCATTTATTTCAGATGCCGTAGTACATTTAACTAAACTTACGGCTAAGAATTCCGGATTCGCCATTCAGGCACGCAGAGCACTGTGGCTAAAATCCTGGTCAGCTGACGTTACTTCTAAATCTAAATTGCTTAATATACCTTTCAAAGGGCAGACCTTATTCGGGCCCGGGTTGAAAGAAATTATCGCTGACATTACAGGAGGTAAAGGCCATGCCCTGCCTCAAGACAGAGCCAAACCTAAGGCTAGACAGTCTAATTTTCGTTCCTTTCGTAATTTCAAAGCAGGAGCAGCATCAACTTCCTCTGCACCAAAACAGGAAGGAGCTGTTGCTCGCTACAGACAAGGCTGGAGACCTAACCAGTCCTGGAACAAGGGCAAGCAGGCCAGGAAACCTGCTGCTGCCCCTAAGACAGCATGAATCGAGGGCCCCCGATCCGGGAACGGATCTAGTGGGGGGCAGACTTTCTCTCTTCGCCCAGGCTTGGGCAAGAGATGTCCAGGATCCCTGGGCGTTAGAGATCATATCTCAGGGATACCTTCTAGACTTCAAATTCTCTCCCCCAAGAGGGAGATTTCATCTGTCAAGGTTGTCAACAAACCAAACAAAGAAAGAGGCGTTTCTACGCTGCGTACAAGATCTTTTATTAATGGGAGTGATCCATCCGGTTCCGCGGTCAGAACAAGGACAAGGGTTTTACTCAAATCTGTTTGTGGTTCCCAAAAAAGAGGGAACTTTCAGGCCAATCTTGGATTTAAAGATCCTAAACAAATTCCTAAGAGTTCCATCGTTCAAAATGGAAACTATTCGGACAATTTTACCCATGATCCAAAAGGGTCAGTACATGACCACAGTGGATTTAAAGGATGCTTACCTTCACATACCGATTCACAAAGATCATTACCGGTATCTAAGGTTTGCCTTTCTAGACAGGCATTACCAGTTTGTAGCTCTTCCATTCGGATTGGCTACGGCTCCGAGAATCTTCACAAAGGTTCTGTGTGCTCTTCTGGCGGTACTAAGACCGCGAGGAATTGCGGTAGCTCCGTACCTAGACGACATTCTGATACAAGCTTCAAGCTTTCAAACTGCCAAGTCTCATACAGAGTTAGTACTGGCATTTCTAAGGTTGCATGGATGGAAGGTGAACGAAAAGAAGAGTTCTCTCTTTCCACTCACAAGAGTTCCCTTCTTGGGGACTCTTATAGATTCTGTAGAAATGAAGATTTACCTGACAGAAGACAGGTTAACAAAGCTTCAAAATGCATGCCGTGTCCTTCATTCCATTCAACACCCGTCAGTAGCTCAATGCATGGAGGTGATCGGCTTAATGGTAGCAGCAATGGACATAGTACCCTTTGCACGTCTACATCTCAGACCGCTGCAATTGTGCATGCTAAGTCAGTGGAATGGGGATTACTCAGACTTGTCCCCTACTCTGAATCTGGATCAAGAGACCAGAAATTCTCTTCTATGGTGGCTTTCTCGGCCACATCTGTCCAGGGGGATGCCATTCAGCAGGCCGGACTGGACAATTGTAACAACAGACGCCAGCCTACTAGGTTGGGGCGCTGTCTGGAATTCTCTGAAGGCTCAGGGACAATGGAATCAGGAGGAGAGTCTCCTACCAATAAACATTCTGGAATTGAGAGCAGTTCTCAATGCCCTTCTGGCTTGGCCCCAGTTAACAACTCGGGGGTTCATCAGGTTTCAGTCGGACAACATCACGACTGTAGCTTACATCAACCATCAGGGAGGGACAAGAAGCTCCCTAGCAATGATGGAAGTATCAAAGATAATTCGCTGGGCAGAGTCTCACTCTTGCCACCTGTCAGCAATCCACATCCCGGGAGTGGAGAACTGGGAGGCGGATTTCTTAAGTCGTCAGACTTTTCATCCGGGGGAGTGGGAACTTCATCCGGAGGTCTTTGCCCAAATACTTCGACGTTGGGGCAAACCAGAGATAGATCTCATGGCGTCTCGACAGAACGCCAAGCTTCCTCGTTACGGGTCCAGATCCAGGGATCCGGGAGCGGTTCTGATAGATGCTTTGACAGCACCTTGGACCTTCGGGATGGCTTATGTGTTTCCACCCTTCCCGATGCTTCCTCGATTGATTGCCAGAATCAAACAGGAGAGAGCATCAGTGATTCTAATAACGCCTGCATGGCCACGCAGGACTTGGTATGCAGATCTAGTGGACATGTCATCCTGTCCACCTTGGTCGCTACCTCTGAAACAGGACCTTCTGATCCAGGGTCCCTTCAAACATCAAAATCTAATTTCTCTGAAGCTGACTGCTTGGAAATTGAACGCTTGATTTTATCAAAACGTGGTTTTTCTGAGTCAGTTATTGATACCTTAATACAGGCTAGGAAGCCTGTTACCAGAAAGATTTACCATAAGATATGGCGCAAATACTTATATTGGTGCGAATCCAAGAGTTACTCATGGAGTAAGGTTAGGATTCCGAGGATATTGTCTTTTCTACAAGAAGGTTTAGAAAAGGGTTTATCCGCTAGTTCCTTAAAGGGACAGATTTCAGCTCTGTCCATTCTTTTACACAAACGTCTGTCAGAAGTTCCGGACGTTCAAGCTTTTTGTCAGGCTTTAGCTAGGATCAAGCCTGTGTTTAAAACTGTTGCTCCGCCATGGAGTTTGAACTTAGTTCTTAATGTTTTACAGGGGGTTCCGTTTGAACCCCTTGATTCCATTGATATCAAGTTGTTATCTTGGAAAGTTCTGTTTTTAATGGCGATTTCCTCGGCTCGAAGAGTCTCTGAGTTATCTGCCTTACATTGTGATTCTCCTTATCTGATTTTTCATTCAGACAAGGTAGTTCTGCGTACTAAACCTGGGTTCCTACCTAAGGTGGTCACTAACAGGAATATCAATCAAGAGATTGTGGTTCCATCTTTGTGTCCTAATCCTTCTTCGAAAAAGGAACGTCTGCTACACAATCTAGATGTAGTCCGTGCCCTGAAATTTTATCTACAGGCAACTAAGGATTTTCGACAAACGTCTTCCCTGTTTGTCGTTTATTCTGGTCAGAGGAGAGGTCAAAAAGCTTCGGCTACCTCTCTCTCCTTTTGGCTTCGTAGCATAATACGGTTAGCCTATGAGACTGCTGGACAGCAGCCTCCTGAAAGAATTACAGCACATTCTACTAGAGCTGTGGCTTCCACTTGGGCCTTTAAGAATGAGGCTTCTGTTGAACAGATTTGCAAGGCTGCAACTTGGTCTTCTCTTCATACTTTTTCCAAATTTTCCAAATTTGACACTTTTGCTTCTTCGGAGGCTGTTTATGGGAGAAAGGTTCTTCAGGCAGTGGTTCCTTCCGTATAAAGAGCCTGCCTGTCCCTCCCGTCATCCGTGTACTTTAGCTTTGGTATTGGTATCCCATAAGTAATGGATGATCCGTGGACTGGATACACTTAACAAGAGAAAACATAATTTATGCTTACCTGATAAATTTATTTCTCTTGTAGTGTATCCAGTCCACGGCCCGCCCTGTCACTTTAAGGCAGGTAATTTTTCCATTAAACTACAGTCACCACTGTACCCTATGGTTTTCCTTTCTCTGCATGTTTTCGGTCGAATGACTGGTAATGGCAGTTAGGGGAGGAGCTATATAGCAGTTCTGCTGGGTGAATCCTCTTGCACTTCCTGTTGGGGAGGAGTTAATATCCCATAAGTAATGGATGATCCGTGGACTGGATACACTACAAGAGAAATAAATTTATCAGGTAAGCATAAATTATGTTTTCCACTCCCCCTGTACCATGTGTTAGCAATCTGCCAATCACGGGCACAATCCGATATACGGCGTAGTTTGCGGCGCGGCGCCCGCAGTTTCAGCTCGCACCTCGAGCTATCCAATATCCAGCGCCGTCAGATGCTAAACTGGCGTAAGTAGGAAAAACCGGCGAGCAGCTAAAATGTGCGCAAATACACATTTTAGTCGTCGCAAGTACTTGCGCCAGTATTTTATTCACGTAAACTCTCAATAAAGTGTAGTTTTATGCAAATTAGCCTACGACTCGTAAAAAATTACGCCAGTTCTAAGAGATGCGCCACGTAATGACGAGATTCAAAATTCATACTTAAACCCCTGCGCAGCCGCCATTTTCTTTAGTGTGTTTGGTCGGTTCTTGGAGCTACAGCACACTACAGTGAGTAGGAGAAAGTCGTTAGAGTAGAGAGAGAGGCGCATTGCATAATATTTAGTTAGGTCGGATTTGGTGGATTTGTTAAGCTTGTACATTACTGTCACTTTTTTACATATTGCACACATTTTGCATACACACATATACAAAATACACAACACTTTTTTTTTATAACACCTTACACATTTTATTTATCTTTTACAGTGTGAAAGGCTGAGTGTTTGGTTGTGATTGTGTGTGATTGAAGTGGGAGTGAGTGTGAGTGTGTGTAGTGTGAGGATGTCAGGGAGAGCTAGGGCTGGGGGGAGGAGGGAAGGGGAGTTGCAGGGAGAGGATTATGGACAGGAGGAGCAGCAGGGTCCCCGTCAGGGAGTGAGCGGAGTGGGGAGAGGGAGAGCCAGAAGGGAGGATGGGAGTGGGGTTGCCCCAAGGCCAGGCACACTCAGAAGAGGAATAGAGGGTGCACATGGAGATAGAAGGGGGGAGGAGGGAGAGGATAGGGAGGAACCCACACCAGGGACATCCCAGGGAGGGAGCCAGGCGGCCCAGGACGAGGAGCGTATGAGGTGCCCTAACTTCACATTCGCAGAAAACCTCGCTCTAGTCCAGGCTGTCCTGGAGAACCATACCGCCCTATTTGGCCAAGAGAAGGGCAAAGGAGTTGCCCGTAGGCGTAAAGATGCCTGGCAGAAGGTGGTGGAGGCCGTTAATGGTGTGTCCCAGCAGAGGAGGAATGTGGATGGCCTAAAGAAGAGGTGGAATGACTGTAAGAGGAGAGTTAAGGAGAAGATGGGCCAAGAAGCAATGTGCCAGAGGGCAACAGGAGGTGGGCCTCACTATGAGGCGGAATAAAAACGAGTGGCAGGAGCTGATTCGTAGGTCCCTGAGCGTCACAGCAGTCCGTGGACTTCCAGGGGCTCGTGACTCAGGGATTGCAACATCAGCACAGCATGCTGGTGAGTAACATCCCACACACCAGTATTATATGTATTTGGGTTATAACATCCTATATTGTCACACATTCATGTACACAATGAGGAGCATGGTATTTGGCCTACTAACAAAAACATCTACAATGAGATTTAACATTAAAGGGACATAAAACAAAATCTTTTTATTTCATTATTCAGATAGAGAATACAGTTTTCAACAACATCCCAATTTACTTCTATTATCTATTTTGCTTCATTATTTTCTTAATCTTTGTTTATTAAATATCAATGCACATGGGTGAGGCAATTACACAAGGCATTGATGTGCAGCCACCAATCAGCAGCTTCTGAGCCTATCTAGATATGCTTTTCAGCTAAGAATATTAAGAGAATGAAGCAAATTAGGTAATGGAATTAAATTACAAAGTTGTTTACAATTGCATGCTCTAGCTGAATCATGAAAGAATCAAAATGGGTTTAATGTCCATTTAATGCTACTTAACACATTGAAATTCATGATATTAGGTGGAATAGTGAAATACTAACATATCTCAGAGTAACACAGGCCACAAGACACATGTAGAGTTTTCAGTAAATGGACACTATAGTCATCACAACCATAGTGTCACCTAAAGAACACATTTTCTCCATCACTGACATGTACACAGAACTATTGTATGAAGCACATACATGTATACTTTGCATATTAAAAACCCTCATATCACAAATCTCAATGTGCACATGCATGTTATAGAGTTTGACATGAGAATGTGTATAGGCCCTAGCATGTACATTGTATGTCCACATGGATATATATCTGAGTGTACTAATCTCTCTCATCATTTGACTCCTCCACAGAACCTCCAGTCACCAGGGTGCCAAAGCCCATGCATCCCCCTCCAGCACCGGAACAAAATATTTCTCCACCTCGACCACCGGTCCGGAGAGTCCAGCAGGAGTATGCCAGGCATGACCTGGGTTGGACTGCCTCAATTGATAATCCCAATGTTATGCCGCCAGCATTACAGGAGGATACCTGGCAGGAGCCCTGGCCGGAGGACTATTCCTTTGGCTTGGAGGGGGAGCCAAGCCAGCCCCGAAGGGTAGATGTCTTTACCCCCCCCCCAACAATATCATGCCACTCCGGGATTCTACCAGCAGGCTGAGTGGGTGCACACCAGCAGGCAATGGGACTATCAGTCCATCCGGACATCTGCACCATCGGCTGCAGTTGGAAGAGCTCCACCAGCTGAGATTACACAGCCTGCACCCCCAGCTGAGATTACACAGCCTGCACCCCCAGCTGAGATTACACAGCCTGCACCCCCAGCTGAGATTACACAGCCTGCACCCCCAGCTGAGATTCCTCAGCCTGCACCCCCAGCTGAGATTACACAGCCTGCATCAACATCTGAGGATATAGAAATGGAACCGGTGCCTAGAGTCCCTGCTGGGGAAGAGCCCATGGATCCACTGACTTCCGCCATGGGCGATGAATACATTGTCCTACAGAGGAGGCAAACAGTGACCTGCGAGAGTCTCAGATCAACCTGCGAGAGAATGCAGAGGGACCAACGCAGGTTTTATAGGAGCCAACAGACATTACAACAGCGTTCCATTGAGCTGCAACGGGACATGGCAGCATCTTTAACTGCTATGGTCCAAAACCAATCTCAAATGCTGAGAGTCATTTCTGACATGCAAATCCAGAGTGACAACAGATGGAGGGAACAGAACCAACTGTTGGGTGTGTTGGTGGAGCATTTCACCCACCAGCAGGACATTGCCTCCAGCATCTCATCTGTGGCCAGCACTCCTGCAGGATCCTCAGAATCAACACAACCCAGGAGAGGCAGGAGACCCACTCCAGGTCCCTCAGCCCCCTCATCTAAGAAGCCGAAAAGAAATCTTGTTATATTTAATCCTAAATCTTGTCCTCTGTTATTTACCATATAATTGTCATCCACATCCATGTGAGGGGTGTTTTAGTACACTAATATCTTTGAAAAATATAATAAGGCCTGTGTGGAAATGGCCCAGAAAACGTAATATCATCATGTTTATGACATATTCATGTTCTCTAAACCACATCACATAGTTGTGTATGAAGGGTACATATAGTGATATTCACTTTTAAGATGTAAATCAAGGTTTCTCACATCCAATAGAAATTGACCCATGTGCAGGGATAGGCACGAGCCAAGGCTGTTGCTGACATTTTCTAAGGTAAAGAGTTTTAGTGAAGGACACCTTGCCTATCCCTGCACATGGGTATATATATCTAAATAATAATGTTTTTACAGAAGGTGTGAACATAAGGTATAAACATCCATTTTCATTCCTCAAAATCATAGTCAATAAATCATAGTGACCAAAACATGAATTGAACTAATGATATATTTTCAGTAATTAGGGTGGTTTAGGGCATGGGGGTGGGATGTAGTAGTTTCACTTACATGCAGTGGAACTCCGCAGTATGTAATTCGATGACCAGCTGCAGCAGGGGCAGCACCATCACCATGGACCTCAGCAACAACTATAGATTCAGCATGTGTAGACAGAACAACAGGGGATTGTAGGGCTTCCAGCACCCCCTGGGCCCCATGATGTCTCCCTTGGCCCCATGATGTCTCCCTTGGCCCCATGATGTCTCCCTTGGCCCCATGATTTCTCCCTTGGCCCCATGATTTCTCCCTTGTCCTATGATGCACCCCTTTGTGATTGGTTTGACAAACTTGCAGGGGCAGGAATATTAAATGCTTTTAAGAGGTTAACTATTGTGATCAAGCTGCTGATATGTATGTTGTTAAGCATGCACTTGTTAGGCCTTCTAAGAGTTATGTTGGTTTCTAAGTCAGTGCAAGGGTTCCTGCGGCTGAAATTTGTGGCGAGATGAGATTGGAGTAGATTTTCTGAAATCTGCGTGCGTAAGTACTTACGCCGTATATTGGATACCAAACTGCGCGTGTTTTGTATGTCAGTCTACGGCCCAAAAAACTACGAGCGACGCCAGAAATCTACGCGCGTAACTTCTAAGTTACGCCGTATATAGGATACCAAACCAGCACAAATATTGGCGTTGCCAGCTTTTGCGGGCGACGATTTTTATCGGATCGGGCCCCAGAAATGCATATACGTATAGTCTGTGAATTCTTGCACATGCTCAGTAGGAGCGGGTGACTCAAAAAGTGTAAATATAAAAGACTGCACATTTGTTTTAATGGAAGTAAATTGGAAAGTTGTTTAAAATTACTTGCTGTATCTGAATCATGAAAATTTTATTTGACCTGAGTGTCCCTTTAAGTAATGGAGATACTGTTTTTGAATCACCAATGTTTGAGCTTTAATTAGTGGCAACCATTTGTCAAAAAATTCCTGGATTTTATCATTTAATAAATTAATATTCTGAATCTCAAACGTAATGTGTTGTAAGAGGGTACTTATGAAACTAGAATAGCTAGGAGGAAAAGTATCCTTCCACTTCTTCAATATCATGTACCGCATTATCATTGTATAATAACTATGATAGTAGTTTGGTCTAATAATTGCAGAGTCCAAAAGAAAAAATATATAGCTACCATAATTCTTAAAATGATCCGAAAAAAGTTTGTTGTACCAAAAATTTAATTTGGACCATAATTGTGATATTTTTGGACATTTCCAGAATATATATAGAATATCTTCTTTATCTAGATGGCATTTAGAACAGTAAAAATCATTGTTTGTAAAGTATTTTGCCAATTTAGAGGGAGAGAAATAAACATTGTGAATCAGTTTGACATGTGATTCCTTCCATTTAGAAATCAGAGTATCATACAATAATGAAATAGAACATTTGCCTACAGAAAATTTCCTGATGCATGCATTGATCTCGGACAATTGACACAATAGCTCAAATTTCCAATCTTTAGAATGAATAAAATGATGTATCTGAAAATATGCGAACAAATCGTTCCTAGATACTTGGAATGTGTGAATAAGATTATTAAAAGATAATAGATGTCCGGTCGAAGAGAACAGTTGCAGATATATCAACCCCTTTTGAGACCATGATTTAAAAACTGTTCGATTCCTGATATAAATTCTGGATTCCCACATATTGGAAGAAGGGAAGAGCATTTAAGGTCTATTCCCAAATTGGAGCAAATCTTCTGCCATGCAGTGATAATATTCTTAAAAGTTATTAGATTTGTTAGAGTACTGGGGAGATTCCCTATTAAACAGTGCAGAATCGCCATGAGAGAAAATGGTGAGATTATTTCTGTTTCGAGTTCATTAGAGGTGAATTTATTAAGATTTGTTAGCCAGTCCATAGTGGTCCTGGCTAAAGTTACAAAATTGTACAGTTTAATATCTAGAAACGTCAGCCCAGCATTCTCTCTTTTTTTTTTTTTTAGTGAGTTTTACTATTGATAAGTGGGCTTTTTGCTTTTTCCATAAAAATTGTGAGCAAATGTATTTATTTGCTGTTTAAAAATAAAAAGTGGTAAATTCTGTAACAAATGAAATATGATTGTTTTTATCAAGGTGATTCTGGCTGACAAAGAAATGGGAAGATCCATCCAGTTTTTAAGATCTAGGATAGATTTACTAAAGACCTGGGGAAAATTCATCTCGTACCAAAATTTCGGATTTTTATGAAATTGTATCCCCAGATATTTTATATAATCTGTTGTTTTAAAAGGATGATATACATAGCTATCTGATTTCTTCATGATCCACATCAATTCGCTTTTCCCCACATTAATCTTATAACTTGAAATCGAGCTGAAGATAGTGAGCATACACTAAAAAGCGCCCCACATTAAAAGGATATATGATGTGTAATTTACATCCAGAGAGAGATTCCAAAGATTCTTTTCACAGATAAAGGGTTGCTGCCACCACAGATACACGGTTCTGGAACCGGATAAACTACAGGATAAAGAAAAGGACAAAGGCAGGGCGCATCCCCTCTAAGTGTAATATGTTTGTTACAGACAAAATTTTATTAAAAAATACAATTTCAAACTCACACAATCAAACCTCAAACATGTGAGGTATGTAAAAGCACTGGGAGAACAGCTTGTGGGTCTCTCAAGGCAAGTCTGCTGCAGTGTCTCAAATACAGCTCACTGTATGCGTATAGCTACCACCACGCTCAGTCCTCAAAACAGCTGAAGTGCAAGTATAAAGCCGGCTTGCTTGCGGTTGCTGGAACGGCTGACGTGGTGACGTGATGCGGTGGGCGTGGCCTTACGCGTTTCGTAGGGGATCTCCCTACTTCGTCAGAGGCTGCCCACTGTAACCACCAATGCATCTTAAATAGCAATACCTGAGGCCATCCTATTTTCCGGAAATGCCCTTGGGTACATCTGAGGCCATATTTGTTAAGGGCAACATGTGCACACATTAAATATTAGATTTAGCACATCGAAAATATTTATTTGATCACCCATACTTCTAAAAATATATATATAAACGAATTCATGTCAGGAGTACTGAAAAAAAACATCATATGTGTTAAAACCATTTCCAAATTCAGCAATAATTGCGATATTAGTCTAGTAAATATAAAAATGTAAAAAACAGTACCAAATGGAGTGCATTACATACTAAACTTTTGAAACCGCATTTCATTGTGGATATTTGTGTACATACAAATTTCATTTAATTTATTAAATAAATGGTTGTTTTAAAACCTATAAAAAACGATAAAAACTATAAACCACTATTAATACTAATTTTGAAATATATTGTAAAATAATTTGTAAAATAATTCATATGACAGTTGATTCTTAAGTTAAAACTCTCATTTCTTTCCTGTAAATTAATAGGTCAACCCAGTTGTGAATGTACATCAATAATTCCTCATCTCAAATCTACATGTTAAAAGTATTTATAAAAGCTATATTTTATTACATGAAATTTATAAATAAAATAGATAATATAAAATATTTTGTATGTTAATCAAATCACTAAGTTCCAACCTACTCCAAACTAATGTGAATACATATGTAAGTGTAAGGGATGTAGACTTAGGATTGGATATTGGTAAATGAGGGGTATAAAAAGAAGGGGGTACAATAAAATGAGATCCATACTCAATAGAACAGCTCTTATTTCACCACTAATATATTATTTGAAAAATGATGATAATAATAAATGATATGATACAAATGGTTCATATTCAATCATCTACTAAAAAGGCTGCTAGATCTATTTCTCGGTTCATCCCACTGGGCTCCAGTGTTCCTAGAGTCCTAATCCAGTAGGTTTCTCTTCTTCTTAGGGCTATTAATCTGTTCCCTCTTCTTATATCAAGTTTTACTCTCTCAATGGCCTTAACCTGTAAACTGCTTGGATCTTTGTTGTGGGCTTCAGAAAAATGTGCTATAACCCCATGGGACAAAACTCCTTTTCAATGTTTACAACATGTTCCCTAAAACGGGTTTTCAAGCTTCTTTTTGTTCTTCCAATATACTTTCCCACATGAACAAGATAAATGGTACACTACATGTGTAGTTTTGCAATTTAAGGATTCTTTGATTGAGTAAATCTTATCATCTCTTAAGGATTTAAATTCAGTATTTACTTTGTCCCAGTGTAGGCAGCTTAGGCAATTTTTTCTACCACATTTAAAAAAACCCGAAGCCCGTTTTTGTAACCAATTTTTCTGTTTAGCCTCTTCTCTTAATTTACTAGGAGCTAAAATATTTTTCAAATTATCATTCTTTTTAAAAATAATATGCGGTCTCTCAGTTAAAACTTCTTTTAAAATCGGATCCTGCAATAAAACTGGCCAGTGTTTTCTAAAAGATTTTTCAATTTGTCTAGAGGCTCTGTTGTATTTGGTTATAAACAATGGCTGATCCTTCATTTTCTTAGTTTTTTCAGAATTTTTATCTTTTTTAGTTACCAGAAGGGTATTTCTATCTGTTTTCTTAGCTCTAGTATATGCATTTGATACTACTATAGGGTCATATCCTTTGCTTATGAATCTCTTCTTTAGTATTTCTGACTCTTTCTCAAAAGTAGTCAGATCTGTACAATTTCTTCGGACCCGTTGAAATTGCCCAAAGGGTATATTTCGAATCCATTTGGGATGATGTCTACTAGTGGCATGTAAATATGCATTAGTGTCAGTCTGTTTTCTGAAAAGGCTAGTAATGATTTTCTCTCCTCTATTGGACAATGTTAGGTCCAGGAAAGTTATGTAATCACCATTATGTGATTCAGTAAATTTCAAGTTTAAAAAATTCTGATTTACATGTCTGACTAGCCCTGCTACTTCTTCTGAGGTGCCCTTCCAAATTACGAGGACATCATCAATGAAGCGAAACCACTTAACAATCTTATCTTTAAAGGGATTATTTGTGTAGATGTACAAATCCTCCCACCACCCCATGTACAGATTAGCGAAGTTGGGGGCGAATTTCGTCCCCATTGCTGTGCCCGTTTTTTGAAGGAAAAACTCCCCTTCAAACAAAAAGAAATTGCTTTTTAAAATGAAATCAATAGCATTTAAAATGAATGTTCTTTGTGTTAGATCTATATATCCTGTCTGTCTAAAATAATATTCAATAGCTGATTGGCCTAAATCGTGCGGAATGCAGGTATATAGAGATGAAACATCTAAAGTCACCCACATATAGTCATCTTTCCAGGTGCATTGTGAGAGCTGTGTTATAATGTCAGTTGAGTCTCTCACATAAGACTGGAGGCAGGGGACCCTATTGGTCGTCCGGGAGGGTCAAATAAGGTCTTGTGGATTTTGGGGAGGTGGTAGAAAATTGCAATTTTTGGTTCCACCACCTTTAGAAATTCAAATTCTGATTTTTCTAAAACCCCCAAATCCCTTGCTTTACAGATCAGATCGTCATATTGTTCTTTAAAGACCTTGCTTGGATTTTTATTTAATTTCACATATGTGTCTGTGTCCCCTAAAAGTCTATAGGCTTCTCTCAAATAGTCTGCTTTGTCCTGCAAAACTATTCCGCCTCCTTTGTTGGCTCCACGTATTACCAAAGAATGATCATTTTTTAGATCACTTACTGCTTTCTTTTCATGTAAACTCATATTATGAGTTACATGCGATTCTTTGTTTGTGCAAATCTGCTCTAGGTCTTTCAATACGAGTTTATTGAACACTGGTATGAAATTTCCCTGTGCTTGCACTGGATAAAAAGTGGAGTTAGGCCTTAGACCTGTGTGGTTTACTTTAAGGTCCTTGGACTCAGCTTCTAGATCTTCTAATATATGGATTAGATTTTGGGTATTTTCCATTTCATTCTCTAATTCTTCTACAAGTGTTATTGGTGTGTCTAGAATTAGAGATTCATCACATGCATTTGATGGTTCATTCTCTACACAGACAGACTTGTTTGAATTTTTGACATGAAATCTTTTGAGGGTTAATTTTCTTGAGAATTTTTCAAGATCTATAAACAGCTCAAAATCTTTTGGATGATTTGTGGGTGCAAATGACAAGCCTCTCTCTAGAACATTTGTCTCAGTCTCTGTTAAGATTTTCTTACTAATGTTAAAAATCTTTTGACCATTCTCTTTCATCATTGCCACTCTCTCTCTCTTTTAGTCTTTTTGAGTTGGAGTCCCACTCCTCCTCTACATCCTCTTCTCTTTCTCCTCTTTTGGGGTTTCTCCCCATCGGGGAGTTGCAAACCCCTAAAAAAGAAGAAGAAGAGGGGTGGTTGGCAGATGATTCCTGATAGTCATTTCTATTACCTTTTGTTACTCTCCCTACATTTCCCAGATTCTGCCAATGAGGTAATCAGGGTCTTGCACCCGTATCATCATATTCTCTAAATTCTCTTGTATTTGCATTGTAGTAGTTATTTTTACCCTTATTTTTGTTTGGGTGTTGATATATCCTATCTTGATTATTCCCTTGTGGCTCTATCCTATTGTACCCTCCTTCAAAGTCCCTATACTCTCTATTTGAGAATCTACGCCCTCCAAAGTTTTGTTTCGGGGTCTCCTTATTCTGGACATATTGGTTGTGTGTTCCTTTATTTTTATTTTTGTTACTATTATTATTGTTATTATTATGATAGTGATTACTATTAAAGCCATTCTGATGGGCATGTTCTCTGAACCCCTCTTGTGAACTAATATTTCTATTTGCACCTTGCTTAGGGGGATCCCCTGAATTGCTGTTGGTACTTTTCTTATTTTGTATTTTTCTATTTTTAGTGTTTGTATTAAACCTGGGTTGACCATTCGCATAGAAGCGTCTTGATTTTTCCTCAATTGGAATTGCTTCACTCATTTCAGTTATCTGTTCTCTATCCTCCTTGGCTGTGTTTGCTGCCAGAAAAGCATTATTTAATTTCTTTTTCTTAATTTTAATAACTTCACTCTCAAAAGTGGCTATAGATTGCCTATTTCTTTCATCTAGGTCATTAAAGTGTTCATTTGTGCCACATTTTTCTAAATCACCTTCAATATCTTTTATTTGGTCTGTCAAAAGTTTAACTTTTTTATCTCTGTATTTTATGGCAATATCTATTAATTTGTTGGAACATTCTCCCAATGCTTCTTCCCATTCAGTGTGTAATTCCACTTCTTCCAATTCAAAAATGCAAGTCTTAGACATTTTTAGCCCATTTGGCACTAGATTATTTTCTTTATAATTTTCAAGTGCTATTAGGTCATACCAATGTCTGACTTGCATTTTTGACAATTTCTCTAACTTTTTAAAAAGCGATTCGGGATTGATATGGTCCTCTAAATCGCCAGAGAAATTGGTGGATAAACGATCTGATCTGTAAAGCAAGGGATTTGGGGTTTTTAGAAAAATCAGAATTTGAATTTCTAAAGGTGGTGGAACCAAAAATTGCAATTTTCTACCACCTCCCCAAAATCCACAAGACCTTATTTGACCCTCCCGGACGACCAATAGTGTCCGGGATAGGGTCACTAACGTCAAAACTGTCTGAATATGTAGATGTCATACTAAAACCTATTGTCCCCTGCCTCCAGTCTTATGTGAGAGACTCAACTGACATTATAACACAGCTCTCACAATGCACCTGGAAAGATGACTATATGTGGGTGACTTTAGATGTTTCATCTCTATATACCTGCATTCCGCACGATTTAGGCCAATCAGCTATTGAATATTATTTTAGACAGACAGGATATATAGATCTAACACAAAGAACATTCATTTTAAATGCTATTGATTTCATTTTAAAAAGCAATTTCTTTTTGTTTGAAGGGGAGTTTTTCCTTCAAAAAACGGGCACAGCGATGGGGACGAAATTCGCCCCCAACTTCACTAATCTGTACATGGGGTGGTGGGAGGATTTGTACATCTACACAAATAATCCCTTTAAAGATAAGATTGTTAAGTGGTTTCGCTTCATTGATGATGTCCTCGTAATTTGGAAGGGCACCTCAGAAGAAGTAGCAGGGCTAGTCAGACATGTAAATCAGAATTTTTTAAACTTGAAATTTACTGAATCACATAATGGTGATTACATAACTTTCCTGGACCTAACATTGTCCCATAGAGGAGAGAAAATCATTACTAGCCTTTTCAGAAAACAGACTGACACTAATGAATATTTACAGGGAGTGCAGAATTATTAGGCAAATGAGTATTTTGACCACATCATCCTCTTTATGCATGTTGTCTTACTCCAAGCTGTATAGGCTCGAAAGCCTACTACCAATTAAGCATATTAGGTGATGTGCATCTCTGTAATGAGAAGGGGTGTGGTCTAATGACATCAACACCCTATATCAGGTGTGCATAATTATTAGGCAACTTCCTTTCCTTTGGCAAAATGGGTCAAAAGAAGGACTTGACAGGCTCAGAAAAGTCAAAAATAGTGAGATATCTTGCAGAGGGATGCAGCACTCTTAAAATTGCAAAGCTTCTAAAGCGTGATCATCGAACAATCAAGCGTTTCATTCAAAATAGTCAACAGGGTCGCAAGAAGCGTGTGGAAAAACCAAGGCGCAAAATAACTGCCCATGAACTGAGAAAAGTCAAGCATGCAGCTGCCAAGATGCCACTTGCCACTAGTTTGGCCATATTTCAGAGCTGCAACATCACTGGAGTGCCCAAAAGCACAAGGTGTGCAATACTCAGAGACATGGCCAAGGTAAGAAATGCTGAAAGACGACCACCACTGAACAAGACACACAAGCTGAAACGTCAAGACTGGGCCAAGAAATATCTCAAGACTGATTTTTCTAAGGTTTTATGGACTGATGAAATGAGAGTGAGTCTTGATGGGCCAGATGGATGGGCCTGTGGCTGGATTGGTAAAGGGCAGAGAGCTCCAGTCCGACTCAGATGCTAGCAAGGTGGAGGTGGAGTACTGGTTTGGGCTGGTATCATCAAAGATGAGCTTGTGGGGCCTTTTCAGGTTGAGGATGGAGTCAAGCTCAACTCCCAGTCCTACTTCCAGTTTCTGGAAGACACCTTCTTCAAGCAGTGGTACAGGAAGAAGTCTGCATCCTTCAAGAAAAACATGATTTTCATGCAGGACAATTTATCTTGTTCATGTGGGAAAGTATATATTGGAAGAACAAAAAGAAGCTTGAAAACCCGTTTTAGGGAACATGTTGTAAACATTGAAAAAGGAGTTTTGTCCCATGGGGTTATAGCACATTTTTCTGAAGCCCACAATAAAGATCCAAGCAGTTTACAGGTTAAGGCCATTGAGAGAGTAAAACTTGATATAAGAGGAGGGAACAGATTAATAGCCCTAAGAAGAAGAGAAACCTACTGGATTAGGACTCTAGGAACACTGGAGCCCAGTGGGATGAACCGAGAAATAGATCTAGCAGCCTTTTTAGTAGATGATTGAATATGAACCATTTGTATCATATCATTTATTATTATCATCATTTTTCAAATAATATATTAGTGGTGAAATAAGAGTTGTTCTATTGAGTATGGATCTCATTTTATTGTACCCCCCTTCTTTTTATGCCCCTCATTTACCAATATCCAATCCTAAGTCTACATCCCTTACACTTACATACAGGGAGTGCAGAATTATTAGGCAAATGAGTATTTTGACCACATCATCCTCTTTATGCATGTTGTCTTACTCCAAGCTGTATAGGCTCGAAAGCCTACTACCAATTAAGCATATTAGGTGATGTGCATCTCTGTAATGAGAAGGGGTGTGGTCTAATGACATCAACACCCTATATCAGGTGTGCATAATTATTAGGCAACTTCTTTTCCTTTGGCAAAATGGGTCAAAAGAAGGACTTGACAGGCTCAGAAAAGTCAAAAATAGTGAGTTGTCTTGCAGAGGGATGCAGCACTCTTAAAATTGCAAAGCTTCTGAAGCGTGATCATCGAACAATCAAGCGTTTCATTCAAAATAGTCAACAGGGTCGCAAGAAGCGTGTGGAAAAACCAAGGCGCAAAATAACTGCCCATGAACTGAGAAAAGTCAAGCGTGCAGCTGCCAAGATGCCACTTGCCACTAGTTTGGCCATATTTCAGAGCTGCAACATCACTGGAGTGCCCAAAAGCACAAAGTGTGCAATACTCAGAGACATGGCCAAGGTAAGAAAGGCTGAAAGACGACCACCACTGAACAAGACACACAAGCTGAAACGTCAAGACTGGGCCAAGAAATATCTCAAGACTGATTTTCTAAGGTTTTATGGACTGATGAAATGAGAGTGAGTCTTGATGGGCCAGATGGATGGGCCCGTGGTTTGATTGGTAAAGGGCAGAGAGCTCCAGTCCGACTCAGACGCCAGCAAGGTGGAGGTGGAGTACTGGTTTGGGCTGGTATCATCAAAGATGAGCTTGTGGGGCCTTTTCGGGTTGAGGATGGAGTAAAGCTCAACTCCCAGTCCTACTGCCAGTTTCTGGAAGACACCTTCTTCAAGAAGTGGTACAGGAAGAAGTCTGCATCCTTCAAGAAAAACATGATTTTCATGCAGGACAATGCTCCATCACACGCGTCCAAGTACTCCACAGCGTGGCTGGCAAGAAAGGGTATAAAAGAAGAAAATCTAATGACATGGCCTCCTTGTTCACCTGATCTGAACCCCATTGAGAACCTGTGGTCCATCATCATATGTGAGATTTACAAGGAGGGAAAACAGTACACCTCTCCGAACAGTGTCTGGGAGGCTGTGGTTGCTGCTGCACGCAATGTTGATGGTGAACAGATCAAAACACTGACAGAATCCATGGATGGCAGGCTTTTGAGTGTCCTTGCAAAGAAAGGTGGCTATATTGGTCACTGATTTGTTTTTGTTTTGTTTTTGAATGTCAGAAATGTATATTTGTGAATGTTGAGATGTTATATTGGTTTCACTGGTAAAAATAAATAATTGAAATGGGTATATATTTGTTTTTTGTTAAGTTGCCTAATAATTATGCACAGTAATAGTCACCTGCACACACAGATATCCCCCTAAAATAGCTATAACTAAAAACAAACTAAAAACTACTTCCAAAACTATTCAGCTTTGATATTAATGAGTTTTTTGGGTTCATTGAGAACATGGTTGTTGTTCAATAAAAAAATTAATCCTCAAAAATACAACTTGCCTAATAATTCTGCACTCCCTGTACATGCCACTAGTGGACATCATCCCAAATGGATCCGAAATATACCCTTTGGGCAATTTCAACGGGTCCGAAGAAATTGTACAGATCTGACTACTTTTGAGAAAGAGTCAGAAATACTAAAGAAGAGATTCATAAGCAAAGGATATGACCCTATAGTAGTATCAAATGCATATACTAGAGCTAAGAAAACAGATAGAAATACCCTTCTGGTAACTAAAAAATTCCGAAAAAACTAAGAAAATGAAGGATCAGCCATTGTTTATAACCAAATACAACAGAGCCTCTAAACTAATTGAAAAATCTTTTAGAAAACACTGGCCAGTTTTATTGCAGGATCCGATTTTAAAAGAAGTTTTAACTGAGAGACCGCATATTATTTTTAAAAAGAATGATAATTTGAAAAATATTTTAGCTCCCAGTAAATTAAGAGAAGAGGCTAAACAGAAAAATTGGTTACAAAAACGGGCTTCGGGGTTTTTTAAATGTGGTAGAAAAAATTGCCTAAGCTGCCTACACTGGGACAAAGTAAATACTGAATTTAAATCCTTAAGAGATGATAAGATTTACTCAATCAAAGAATCCTTAAATTGCAAAACTACACATGTAGTGTACCATTTATCTTGTTCATGTGGGAATTTATATATTGGAAGAACAAAAAGAAGCTTGAAAACCCGTTTTAGGGAACATGTTGTAAACATTGAAAAAGGAGTTTTGTCCCATGGGGTTATAGCACATTTTTCTGAAGCCCACAACAAAGATCCAAGCAGTTTACAGGTTAAGGCCATTGAGAGAGTAAAACTTGATATAAGAGGAGGGAACAGATTAATAGCCCTAAGAAGAAGAGAAACCTACTGGATTAGGACTCTAGGAACACTGGAGCCCAGTGGGATGAACCGAGAAATAGATCTAGCAGCCTTTTTAGTAGATGATTGAATATGAACCATTTGTATCATATCATTTATTATTATCATCATTTTTCAAATAATATATTAGTGGTGAAATAAGAGTTGTTCTATTGAGTATGGATCTCATTTTATTGTACCCCCCTTCTTTTTATGCCCCTCATTTATCAATATCCAATCCTAAGTCTACATCCCTTACACTTACATACAGGGAGTGCAGAATTATTAGGCAAATGAGTATTTTGACCACATCATCCTCTTTATGCATGTTGTCTTACTCCAAGCTGTATAGGCTTGAAAGCCTACTACCAATTAAGCATATTAGGTGATGTGCATCTCTGTAATGAGAAGGGGTGTGGTCTAATGACATCAACACCCTATATCAGGTGTGCATAATTATTAGGCAACTTCTTTTCCTTTGGCAAAATGGGTCAAAAGAAGGACTTGACAGGCTCAGAAAAGTCAAAAATAGTGAGTTGTCTTGCAGAGGGAGGCAGCACTCTTAAAATTGCAAAGCTTCTGAAGCGTGATCATCGAACAATCAAGCGTTTCATTCAAAATAGTCAACAGGGTCGCAAGAAGCGTGTGGAAAAACCAAGGTGCAAAATAACTGCCCATGAACTGAGAAAAGTCAAGCGTGCAGCTGCCAAGATGCCACTTGCCACCAGTTTGGCCATATTTCAGAGCTGCAACATCACTGGAGTGCCCAAAAGCACAAAGTGTGCAATACTCAGAGACATGGCCAAGGTAAGAAAGGCTGAAAGACGACCACCACTGAACAAGACACACAAGCTGAAACGTCAAGACTGGGCCAAGAAATATCTCAAGACTGATTTTTCTAAGGTTTTATGGACTGATGAAATGAGAGTGAGTCTTGATGGGCCAGATGGATGGGCCCGTGGTTTGATTAGTAAAGGGCAGAGAGCTCCAGTCCGACTCAGACGCCAGCAAGGTGGAGGTGGAGTACTGGTTTGGGCTGGTATCATCAAAGATGAGCTTGTGGGGCCTTTTCGGGTTGAGGATGGAGTCAAGCTCAACTCCCAGTCCTACTGCCAGTTTCTGGAAGACACCTTCTTCAAGAAGTGGTACAGGAAGAAGTCTGCATCCTTCAAGAAAAACATGATTTTCATGCAGGACAATGCTCCATCACACGCGTCCAAGTACTCCACAGCGTGGCTGGCAAGAAAGGGTATAAAAGAAGAAAATCTAATGACATGGCCTCCTTGTTCACCTGATCTGAACCCCATTGAGAACCTGTGGTCCATCATCAAATGTGAGATTTACAAGGAGGGAAAACAGTACACCTCTCTGAACAGTGTCTGGGAGGCTGTGGTTGCTGCTGCACGCAATGTTGATGGTGAACAGATCAAAACACTGACAGAATCCATGGATGGCAGGCTTTTGAGTGTCCTTGCAAAGAAAGGTGGCTATATTGGTCACTGATTTGTTTTTGTTTTGTTTTTGAATGTCAGAAATGTATACTTGTGAATGTTGAGATGTTATATTGGTTTCACTGGTAAAAATAAATAATTGAAATGGGTATATATTTGTTTTTTGTTAAGTTGCCTAATAATTATGCACAGTAATAGTCACCTGCACACACAGATATCCCCCTAAAATAGCTATAACGAAAAACAAACTAAAAACTGCTTCCAAAACTATTCAGCTTTGATATTAATGAGTTTTTTGGGTTCATTGAGAACATGGTTGTTGTTCAATAATAAAATTAATCCTCAAAAATACAACTTGCCTAATAATTCTGCACTCCCTGTATGTATTCACATTAGTTTGGAGTAGGTTGGAACTTAGTGATTTGATTAACATACAAAATATTTTATATTATCTATTTTATTTATAAATTTCATGTAATAAAATATAGCTTTTATAAATACTTTTAACATGTAGATTTGAGATGAGGAATTATTGATGTACATTCACAACTGGGTTGACCTATTAATTTACAGGAAAGAAATGAGAGTTTTAACTTAAGAATCAACTGTCATATGAATTATTTTACAAATTATTTTACAATATATTTCAAAATTAGTATTAATAGTGGTTTATAGTTTTTATCGTTTTTTATAGGTTTTAAAACAACCATTTATTTAATAAATTAAATGAAATTTGTATGTACACAAATATCCACAATGAAATGCGGTTTTAAAAGTTTAGTATGTAATGCACTCCATTTGGTACTGTTTTTTACATTTTTATATTTACTAGACTAATATCGCAATTATTGCTGAATTTGGAAATGGTTTTAACACATATGATGTTTTTCAGTACTCCTGACATGAATTTGTTTATATATATATTTTTAGAAGTATGGGTGATCAAATAAATATTTTCGATGTGCTAAATCTAATATTTAATGTGTGCACATGTTGCCCTTAACAAATATGGCCTCAGATGTACCCGAGGGCATTTCCGGAAAATAGGATGGCCTCAGGTATTGCTATTTAAGATGCATTGGTGGTTACAGTGGGCAGCCTCTGACGAAGTAGGGAGATCCCCTACGAAATGCGTAAGGCAACGCCCACCGCATCACATCACCACATCAGCCGTTCCAGCAACCGCAAGCAAGCCGGCTTTATACTTGCACTTCAGCTGTTTTGAGGACTGAGCGTGGTAGTAGCTATACGCATATTTTCTTTACCTAATCATTAACTGTTTGCTATATATGGAACATTTTAATCCTTCTGGGGATAATATTGGGACCTGAGGAGCCTCTGGGAACTGTAACTGGAGATCACTAGTGAGGAATTAACATCTAAACCTCCAGACCGAGTGAGCTGTATTTGAGACACTGCAGCAGACTTGCCTTGAGAGACCCACAAGCTGTTCTCCCAGTGCTTTTACATACCTCACATGTTTGAGGTTTGATTGTGTGAGTTTGAAATTGTATTTTTTAATAAAATTTTGTCTGTAACAAACATATTACACTTAGAGGGGATGCGCCCTGCCTTTGTCCTTTTCTTTATCCTGAAGATAGTGAGCATGTCTAATAATAAAAGGTATATATTTTTTTGAATTTTCCAAGAACACCAGTAAGTCATCAGCATATAATAATATTTTAATCTTCTCAGTACCAAATTTCAACCCTATCAATTCAGACCGGAGCCATATAGCAAGGGATTCTATAAATATATTGAACAACAGCGGGGAAAGGGGACATCCTTCACAAGTCCCACGACCTAGTAAGATTCTAGCTGAGGGGTTACCATTAATCAATAAGTAAGAATAGGGATTTGTATATATTTTCCGGAAAAAACCTACAAAACTGCCAATAAATCCAAACCGAGATAATGAATCTAGCAGGTGAGTCCAAGAAATGGAGTCAAAAGCTTTCTCTGCATCTGACAGCAGAGCCAAATCTGTATTGAACATCTTTTTACTGGATTTTTTTGGTAATTGTTAAGGATTTGTGTTCCAGAAATAATCCAAAATGACTTCCACTTTACACAAGTTTAGAGACATATTCCTTCCCTGTATGAAACCCGTTTGATCAGGATGTATTATTTTATACAGAAATTTGTTTAACCTGTTCACTAGAATAGACGTGAGGATTTTATAATCGACGTTTAAAACAGAGATTGGCCTATAGGAAGCTGGCTCTTCGGGATCCTTACCTTTTTTATGAATAAGAGTAATATTAGCTGCGGAAAAGTAACTTGATATTGGCATATTAGTAGTATAATACGAGTTGAACAGTTTAGTAAGTGTATATTTAATATCTTCTACTAAAATTTTGTAAAACTCTGCAGGGAGCCAATCTGGGCCAGCCGCTTTATTCAGTTTGGATTCCCCAATAGCCTCACAAATCTCACATACTGAGAATGGTTTATTGATCAGTTCAAGATCATTTTCTGAAACCTTGGGAGGAGAAATTTTGAACCAGAAGTTTGTTCTATTCGATGGATCTTCATCAACTTTTTTATATAAATTTTGATAAAATTTTAAAAATACCTCCCTGATATTTTTGTTATCAGTATATCTATGGCCCCCTTCCTTAATTGCTGCTATGAAGTTTTTACTCTTCCTATCCTATTCTGTTATTTTTGCTAAATATTTAGCCGAGCAACCAATATATCCCTTATATCGATTGTTGATTTTCTTATCTTCCTCTAAACACTTTTGCTTTAAAAATAACTCCCTTTCGGTTCTAGCGTGACAATATTTATCCCAATTGAACTTAGAGTTCTCAGATCTATAATGTATTAATGCATTTCTGAGCTGATTAGATAGTTGTAATTCCCAAGCTTGCCATTTTCTTTTCCAATTACACATATATGCTTTTCTCTTTCTCCTCAGAACCGTTTTTGCCGTTTCCCAATATACTTCAATTTGATCATAATGCCCTCTATTATTATGATGGAAATCTTTCCATTGACCGGACAGCCAGGTATTAAATTTAGTATTCTCTAGCTTAAAACGTGGGAACGTAAAAAAAATGATTTACACAATTTTTAGCTTTTATCGCTTGAAATTTGATGTAGATTATTGCGTGATCCGAGACCAATATATCATGAATTTTAGGTTCTGAATATAATATAAGCTGATCTGAAACAAGAATATAATCAATTCTAGAGAATGACTGATGGGTCTTGGACACAAATGTATATTCATAGCTCTCTGGATTTTTAATTCTCCATATATCATTGAGTTTTAAAGTCGCACAACATTTTTTTAAATACTGGGCAATTTTTTCATTCTTGACCTTCTCTTTAATTGAAGATCTGTCTAACTTAGGACATAGTGTCATGTTGAAATCACCGGCAAGAATTACTTTTTCACTAGCAATTGAATATAACTTACTTTTAATTGTGTCCCAAAACTGTGGAAAGAATACATTTGGCCCATATATATTACCTATAACATAAAATTGCAACCAAACAGCTCCTTATGGTGGAAGATGTGGCCAATACTTCCCCCACCCATCGGGTTTTTAATTTGCTTAATTCATTCTCCTTAAGGTGTGTTTCCTGAATCATGGCAATGTCGGGGGCCTGTCTACCCAACTGTGCTATAATTTGCTTACGTTTTATTGGGGAGGAAATTCCCCCAACATTCCATGACAGTATATTCAACTGTGTACCCATTTAAAGATATTCTGTATACTTAAATAATGCATAGAGAGATGGAGCGACAAAGCACACACAAAAAAAAAAACCCACACAGCACAAAACAATAACCTCTAACATACCCCTACCGAGCGAATAGCCTATGTTAGTTAAACTTTGATCACTCTGGCAACAAAAACATATTTTGTTGACCCTATTTTCCATAGGGATGAACTTTGGTTCCCTAAAAGAGACGATTTAAATAGCAGCCAGTAATTCCTGCGCTTCTAGAACATTATTTAATATGTTAATTTATTTTACAAGATACAATGAGTCCACGTATTTCATCCTTACTTGTGGGATATCACCTCCTGGTCAGCAGGATGAGGCAAAGAGCACCACAGCAGAGCTGTATATATAGCTCCTCCCTTCCCTCCCACTCCAGTCATTCTCTTTGCCTGTGTTAGTGATAGGAAGAGGTAAAGTGAGGTGTTAGTTTTAGATTCTTCAATCAAGAGTTTATTATTTTTTTATGTAGTGCCAATGTGTTACTTTGTGCTCTTCCTTATGGGCATTCAAACATGGTGCTTCTGTTGAGCAGATTTGCAGAGCTTTGAGTTAATACGCAAATGTAAAGTACCGGTGGCTTGGAATGAATCACATATGAAATTGATTAATAATTTTTATCTCTCTCCCTGGAAAATAATGAAGATTTATCCCTTCGGGGTTAATGTATGTCCATACTGTGCACATACCAGAGCAGATATATTTCATATGTTCTGGTCATGCCCTAAAGTTAAACAACTATGGCTCAAAATTATTTACTGGTTCAATAAATCATATAAAGTTACAATTGCCCTTGCAGCCGAGGATATTATTTTTCTATTTCAGCTAAAAGATGTTTTCAATAGTAACACTGTAAATAGCCTTAATACAATTATTCTGGCAGTAAGATTCTGTATACTTAAAAACTGGAAAGCCAGGTATGTACCTGGACTTTCTATGATTTTTAAAACCCTTCAAAATCAAATTCTTTTTGAATCACATCATTTATATGATGTATCTGAGATTAGAATTAAGAAGTTCCTCTGGAAATGGTCTCCTGTTATTTTGTCTTTCCCGGTCGCATTTCAGAGAGTGATTCTGTCCCCATTTTTAACTTCAGTGAGCTTTGCGGAATTGACACTATTAAATGTTTTCCCACATACCTGGATTGAGCGGCCCTGAGGGGAGTGCGGGGTAGAGATAGAGGGGAGGGGGAGTAGGACCAAAGTACAGGGATTTTTTTTTTTTTTTTTGTCTGTTTGTTGTTTGTGTGTTTGTGATTTTCAAGTTTTGAAGATTTTTTTGTATTATGATGATTAAATTATTTTTTGAAAATAAAGGGAAAAAGGAAAATAGGTATGTAAAGAGCAGATAAGAAAGAGAAAGGACCCAATAGGTTTATATTTGATGTTATAAGTTTTACATTGATACAATTTAAACTGTGGATTTTCAGATAAAATCTATACAATGTTTTTTTTTTTTTTTTCTCTTGTTTTTGTTTTTCTGTACCATATAATAGGTTGGGCCCTGCGTGGCGCAAGATATGTAATTTGATTTTCTTGTAATTTGATTTCTATGTATTTACTGTTCTTTACATATAATAAAAAAATAAAAAAAAAATAAAAAACAATGTCCCTTTTGTAATGTATTGACACTGAATCCTTTTAATCTTTTGACCAAATAAGATAATAATCCACCAAGGGGGAGATAGGGGGACTGGTAATTTATTGCCACATTTCCAGTACTAGGGAAGACAGCGTGTTATACCTGGGAGGCCCCTGGGTCTATATTTAAAGCTGGTCGTTTAAGCAAACCATGTGGCAGTGATTAAGCCAACATTCTCTAGTATATTGAGCTCCTGCCTCCTTAGGCAGTCATCCACTTTGGCCCATCCTCCCAGTACACATATACACAAGAACTCTTACCGTCCTCTGTCTCCCAGGAATCAGGCAGGTTCTTCACCCCACTCTTCTCCCTTACCTCTTCGCTCTGGCGTACGCCACAACGCCTATGTAGGCAATAGATCGACTTCCTTCAATAAGCTGCTCACAGCTCAATGCCTCCGGCCCAAGAATATCACCCTGCGCCTTGAGGCTGATTGATAGGGGAACACTGAAAATCTGTGCAGTATCTTCCCTGCACGTGTAAGCACTTCCTGCTCCTTGCTCCACCCCAACGGAAGCCCATTAATTGCTCTGTCTCAACCATGAAAGTTTAATTTTCAATGGAATGGGGATTATGCAGACCTGTCTCAGAGAATAGTTCTGGATCAATTGACAAGAGACTCTCTGCCGTGGTGGCTGTCTCAGGAACATCTGGCTTAGGAGACATGTTTTCGGAGACCCTCATGGGTGATTGTGACCATGGACGCCAGCCTCATGGGCTAGGGAGCAGTCTGGGACTTGTTGAAGGCGCAGGGACTTTGGTCGCAGGAGGAATCTGCTCTCCCCATAAACATTTTGGAGTTGAGGGCGATCTTTAATGCCTTGATGGCTTGGCCTCAACTGGCTTTAGCACGGTTTATCAGGTTCCAATCGGACAACATAACCTCAGTGGCTCACATCAACCACCAGGAGGGAACTCGGAGTTCCTTAGCCATGAAGGAGGTGGCGCGAATCATTCAGTGGGTGGAGGCTCACAATTGCTGTCTATCTGCCATCCACATTCTAGGAGTGGACAATTGGGAAGCGGACTTCCTGAGCAGACAGGTGGGATCCTCATCCGGAAGTGTTCTCCAAGTTAACAACCAAATGGGGGTTGGCGGAATTGGATCTGATGGCGTCTCATCAGAACGCTAAGCTCCCAAAGTACGGTTCGAGGTCGAGAGATTCTCAGGCCTTTCTGATAGATGCTCTGGCAGTTCCTTGGAACTTCAGGTTGGCATATCTGTTTCTTCCGTTTGCTCTCTTTCCAAGAGTCATTGCTTGGATCAGGGGCCCTTTCTTCATCCAAATCTCGCTTCTCTGAAGCTGACTGCTTGGAGATTGAACGCTTGATTTTAGCTAAGCGTGGTTTTTTTCGAGTCGGTTATTAAAACCATGATTCAGGCTCGTAAGCCTGTCACTAGAAAGATTTTCCACAAGATATGGTGTAAATATCTGTATTGGTGTGAGTCTAAAGGATACTCTTGGAATAGGGTCAGGATCCTGAGAATTTTGTCCTTTCTCCGGGAAGGTCTGGAGAAGGGTTTGTCTGTCAGTACCCTGAAGGGTCAGATTTCTATTTTGTTGCACAAGTGTTTAGCGGACGTGCCAGATGCACAATCCTTTTGTCAGGCCTTGGTCAGAATCAGGCCTGTGTTTAAATCTGTTGCTCCTCTTTGGAGTCTTAACCTTGTTCTCAAAGTTTCACAACAGGCTCCTTTTGAGCCAATGCATTCCATAGATATTAAGTTTTTATCTTGGAAGGTTTTGTTTCTTACTGCAATCTCTGCTTTGCAGTGTGAGTCTCCTTATCTCATATTTCATGCAGATAAGGCAGTTCTTCGTACCAAGTTTGGTTTTCTTCCTAAGGTTGTTTCTGATAGAAATATTGATCAGGAAAATGTTGTTCCTTCTCTCTGTCCTAATCACTCTTCTAAACAGGAACGGTTGTTGCACAACCTTGATGTTGTGCGTGCTCTTAAATCTTATTTGCAGGCGACTAATGATTTTCGCCAGTCTTCTGCATTGTTTGTTTTTCTGGGAAACGCACGGTCAGAAAGCTACTGTCACTTATCTTTCTCTCTGGTTGAGAAGTATTATTCGTTTGGCATATGAGACTGCTGGACAGCAACCTCCTGAGAGAATCACAACTCATTTCACTGCGCTGTTTCTTCTTCTTGAGCCTTCAAAAATGAGGCATCTGTAGAACAAATTTGTAAGGCTGCGACTTGGTCCTCTTTACATACTTTTATCAAATTTTATAAATTTGATACTTTTGCCTCGGCCGAGGCTTCCTTTGGAAGAGAGGTGGTGTTTAGGTTACCTGTCTTGTCCCTCCCTAATCATCTGTGTCTTCTAGCTTGGGTATTGGTTCCCAACAGTAATTGATGATTCCGTGGACTCACCGTATCTTAAGAAAGAAAACTAAATTTATGCTTACCTGATAAATTTCTTTCTTTCTAGATACGGTGAGTCCATGGCCCTCCCTTTATTTTGAGACAGTTTTTGTATTTAAACCTCAGGCACCTCTACACCTTGTGTTATTTCCTTTGGTCGAATGACTGGGGATTGTGGGAAGGGAAGTGATACTTAACAGCTTTGCTGTGGTGCTGTTTGCCGCCTCCTGCTGCCCAGGATTGATATTCCCAACAGTAATTGATCATTCCGTTGGCTCACAGTATCTAGAAAGAAAATTTTTTATGAGGTAAGCATAAATTAATTTTTTTTATAAAGTATTTTATAAAGCAGGGTTCAACAAATACTGGGAGACAATATACTCTGGCGTTCTGTAAAGTGCAGTCACAGCTGCTCCTCTACACTTTGTGTTGTGCACTGGAACAACCATAAGTAAATTCTACCCAGCTGCTTTGAATCTGGATTTTCCTCACTTTTCACTTTAGTGAAGAAAAAAAAAGATTTTACTGGTTGACACAGGAATCAATCAACTGACAAAAACACTGTTGTATCATTACGGAAAAGTGTAAATTTGAAACCTTCTGCAAAAAAAGCCTTTTTTCTGGAATTTAAAGTTATGGTTTGAATCACACGAGCAAATCTACATTGTTTTTGTTGTTGCATGCATTCATTTGTTTATTGACTTGTTAAAGGTACAGGTCGTTTATTATATTTTTAGAAAATACAAAATAAAATAGCAAAAAATTATTAATTTGAGCATTTGTCCAAACCAAATGCACGTCTACTTTTGCCTTTTCCAAAGCCCCTTATAGCTATTGCCATATTCCACTGTATCTTCAATTTTTTAAAAAATTTCCTTCTTAATATGAGGAGAGTCCACGGCATCATTCCTTACTGTTGGTGAATACTGAACCTGGCCACCAGGAGGAGGCAAAGACACCCCAGCCAAAGGCTTAAATACTCCCCCTACGTCCCTCATATCCCAGTCATTCTTTGCCTTTCGTCACAGGAGGTTGGCAGAGAAGTGTCAGAAGATTCTGAGTAGTTCCTTAGGAAGGGTATCTACCCTTCGAAATGGGACTGGAGTTTTAAGTAGTCTTGTCAGCCTCTCAGAGCATTGATGAATGTTAGAGTCTGGAGATGCAGGGAGAGTCTTTCTGCAAACCCATCCAGACTCGTATTAACAGCTCCTAAGCAATCAATGTTGACGAGTTTCACTGCCTGCTTCCATCACTCAAGTCCATGTCAGGAGCGATGCTACAAGACTGTCAAACTTGAGAGACTATGTTTCTGTTCCACGGCATAGATTCTGGTAAGATCATTTAATTTTTTTATACACATATGATAACGCAAGAAGACAGGGTCACAGTGTGACTCCTTTTATCTGTATGGAATCAAGGGTTAATATCTCCGGAGGGGGATTATTGAACAGGGGGGATTAATCACATAATTTTATTACGATTATGCTGCAACATGTGTGAGATGGGGCTCAGGCAGATGTTGGAACATACAGGTTTTACTTTCGTTTTTGGAAGCTGCTAAGCCTGTAAGGCTTGGCATGCTTTTTTTCTATAGCAGGGGCGGTCCTACATTGCGCACCATGTGACTGGGTGTGGTTACACTGATTTCCTCTTTCCTGACCGTGCGGTTTACCGGAGAAGAAATGGTTTCTCTGTTTGGGCCTGGGTCATAGGAGGTGGTGAGTGCCCCAGTCATTGGGGGTATAAAGGTGCGGTGTTATTTTATTATCTATAGTCTGCTTTATAAGCACAAGCTATGGAGGATTCTGATGCATTAGAGGGTACTCCCTCTTTACCTAAATCTAATAACTGTCTATATTGTGAGGAGGCCACGGTATACCCGCCTGCTCAATTATGTTCCACATGCCTTTATAAAGTTATCATATCAAAGAAAGTTAATATGTTTGATACAACTGAGCCGTCCACCTCTGAGGAGTGTCCTTCCGTGAGGTGCATACCCTACAGTCATTTCCTAATACACATGCAGCTTCCTGTAGCACACCTAATCCTCCATCTGGAGGGGCCCTTTTACTGCCTGACTTTACTGAGCAGTTACAAACAGCAGTGTCTGCGGCCTTTAGTGCTCTACCTTGCCCTGCTTAGCGCAAGCGAAAGGTTAAATATTGCTATCCTTCCCAGGGGTCATCTACTAGCTTATTGGATTTATCTGATACATGATTATCTGATGATGAAGGTGCCTCTGATACTTCAGAGGGTGCTCTTTCTGGGTCGGAATCTGCTGCCTCTAAGCCTCCAGCTGCGGAGGGACCAGACTTTAGATTTAGGGTTGAGCATTTACGCTTTCTATTGAAGGAAACCTTCACGTTCCAATACATAGGGAACACTTCAAGTTCCTAAGATTTGCTTCCTTGACCAGCACTTTCAGTTTATTGCACTTCCGTTTGGTCTAGCTACTGCTCCAAGAGTCTTTACGAAGGTTCTGGGAGCTCTACTTTCAGTGGCCAGAACCAGAGGCATAGTAGTAGCGCCATACTTGGACCATATTCTGGTTCAAGAACCATCTTGTCATCTGGCAGAGGACCATTCCGAAAGTCCTTCCATCTCTTCGTTGAGCTCATGAATGGAAGATAAACTTAGAAAAGAGTTCTTATTCCCAGTACCAGGGTGGAATTCCTGGGTACTATAATAGACTCCATATCCATGAGGATATTTCTTACAGACCAGAGACGTTGCAAGCTAACTTCTGCTTGTCTTGCCCTCCAGACCTCCTTAAGGCCCTCTGTGGCTTGGTGTATGGAGGTGATTGGTCTCATGGTGTCCAGCATGGACATCATTCCTTTTGCCAGATTCCATCTCAGACCACAACAGCTGTGCATGCTGAGACAGTGATACGGCGATCATTCAGATCTGTCAACAGATTTCTCTGGCCAACCGGTCGAGAAAATCACTCTTCTGGTGGCTCTGTCCAGATCACCTGTCCTAAGGGACATCCTTCTTGAGACCATCCTGGGAGATTGTGACTACGGACGTAAGCCTTTCAGGATGGGGAGCTGTTTGGGGTGCCAGGAAGGCACAGGGCCTTTGGACTCAAGAGGAATCCCTTCTCTCAATCAACATTTTGGAACTTTGAGCAATCTTCAACGTGCCGAAGGCTTGGCCTCTTTTGGGTTCGTCCCAGTTTATCAGATTCCAATCAGACAACATTATCTCTGTGGCTTACATCAACCATCAGGGGGGAATGAGGAGCTCCCTAGCAATGAGGGAAGTATCTCAGATTCTGGAGTGGGCGGAGGCCCACCACTGCTCGCTGTCAGCGATCCACATTCTGGGTGTGGACAGCTGGGAGGCGGATTTCCTCAGGAAACAATCCTTTCATCCGTGGGAATGGTCTCTCCATCCCGAGGTGTTTGCAGAGATTTGCAACAGATGGGGGACACCGGAGATAGATCTCATAGCGTCCCGGCTCAATTCCAAACTACCCAGATATGGTCCAGGGATCATCAGCCAGAGCTAACTGATGCATTAGCAGTGCCTTGGAGGTTCAATCTAATTTACATTGTTCAACCGTTACCATTTCTCCCTTGGTTAATGGCCTGCATCAAGCTGGAGCAGGCATCAGTGATACTGATTGCTCCATCGTGGCCGTGAAGGATGTGGTTCGCGGATCTAGTGAGGATGTCATCTTCTCCTCCGTGGAAGTTACCTTGTCACAGGGATATGCTGGAACAAGGTCCTTTTGTTCATCAAAATCTAGATTCTCTGAGGCTGACTGCGTGAAGATTGAACGCTTAGTCCTAGCCAAGAGAGGTTTCTCTGAGAGGGTTAATGATACTCTCATTCAGGCTCATAAGCCTGTTACTCGTTACATCTACCACAAGGAGTGGAAAGCTTACTTATTCTGGTATGAAGAGTGTGGTTTCGTCTGGCATAGGTTCAAGGTTGCCAGGATTCTTTTCTTTCTCCAGGAGGGTCTGGAGAAGGGTCTTTCTGCTAGTTCCCTGAGGGGACAGATTTTGGCCCTTTCTGTTTTGCTGCACAAGAGACTTTCAGAGCTCCCTGACGTGCAATCCTTCATTAAGGCTCTGATCCGGATCATACCTGTGTTTAGATATAACGCTCCACCTTGGAGTTTGAATCTTGTTCTTAAGTTTTTGCAACGGGCTCCGTGTGAGCCTATGCATTCGGTTAACATTAAATTGTTGTCCTGGAAGGTTCTTTATCTATTGGCTATTGCATCGGCACGCAGAGTTTCTGAAATGGCGGCCTTGCAATGCGAGCCTCCTTATCTGGTGTTCCACACGGATAAAGCTATGCTACGTACCCGCTTGGGTTTTCTTCCTAAGGTGGTGTCTGATCATAACATCAATCAGGAGATTGTGGTTCCTTCCTTGTGTCCTAATCATTCTTCTTCGAAGGAAAGTTTACTTCATAATCTGGATGTGGTTCGAGCTTTGAAGTTTTATCTTTAGGCTACTAAGGATTTTAGACAAACTTCTTCCTTGTTTGTTATCTACTCTAGGAAGCGTAAGGGTCTGAAGGCCTCTTCGACTTCCTTTTTCTTTTTGGTTGAGGAGTGTTATACGCTTAGCTTATGAGTCAGCGGGACTTAAACCTCCTCAGAGGATTACGGCTCATTCCACTAGAGGTGGCTTCCTCTTGGGCCTTTAAGAACGAGGCCTCTATGGATCAGATTTGTAAGACGGCTACCTGGTCCTCCTTACATACTTTTCTTCTTTAACAGGAAAAGTCCACAGCTGCATTAATTACTTTTGGGAATTCAGAAAGGCAAAGACACCCCAGCCAAAGGCTTAAATACGTCCACTTCCCTCATCCCCCAGTCATTCTTTGCCTTTCATCACAGGAGGTTGGCAGGGAAGTGTCGGAAGATTTTAGATAGTCTCTTATGGAGGGTAGTACTCTTCGAATTGGGACTAGAGTTTTAAGTAATCCTGTCAGCCTATCAGTGAGAGCATGGACGAATGTTAGAGTCCGGAGATGCAGGGAGAGTCTTTCTGCGAAAACCATCCCAACTCATATTAGCAGCTCCTTAGCAATCAGCGTTGACAAGTTTCGCTGCCTGCTTTCTTCTCTCAAGTCCATGTCAGAAGCGAGGCAACTATCTGTCACACTTGAAGGGCTGTGCTCCTGTTCCACGGCATTGATTCTGGTAAGATTGTTTCATTTTACTTCGATAATGTAATAAATAATGTAAACGAAGAAGTCAGGGTCTTAGTGGGACTCCTTTATCTTTGTAAGGAATCAAGGGTTAATATCTTCTGAGGGGGATTATTGAACAGGGGGGACTTTAATCATGTTTGTTATGTGATTCCGTCTGCTAAGGTGTAGCATCACTTGGGCTTGTGGCTAGTTCGGAACACAACAACCTTTTCTTATCAGGCTGCGCAGCCCTTGGAGGCCTTGGCGCGTTTTTCTATGACCTGCACGGTGCACCTTGTGATGAGGCATGGTCACGCTTCTGTGCTCCATTTCCATATTCCTGACTGCGTGGCGACGGAGGGAAAAGTCTGTCCGCTAGCTGTCTGGGTCTCAAGAGGTGGTGAGTGCCCCAGCCATTGGGGGTGAAAGGTGCCATTTTTATTTTTTCTATCCATAATTTCTATATACCAAGTTATGCAGGATTCAGATTTTTAGTAACAGATGTCTCCGATTTAGATTCTACTTCTTGTGAAGAGTATGAAATGACCCGGGTAATCCATGACAGTCAGTTATATTCCGAATGCTGCTCTTGAGTGCTCTCTTCTCCCGATAATAATAAAAAAAAACATGGTAGAGGAAGCCTTCGGGTTCTCGTTCTGCCTTTAGGGCATTAGGGTCAGTCTTAACTGTCCTGTTCCTTGTGGATGGGCAGATCCTACTAGGGATCTCTCGGGATGATTGACCTCATTTTCTATTTTGAGGTTCTCCTTTTGGAATTTGTTTTTCCTTGATGACGGTACCTCCCCTTCGGGTTGTCCTTTTCCTTGGGTTGGCTTCGGGTCATCTGTTGCTGGAAGTTAACGCCTTTTGGCTACTCTTTATTCCCAGGATCTCATCTGCTCCCATTCTTTGGGAAATTTTAAGATGGTTGTCTCCCACCTTTACTGTGTCGCTACTGCTTAGGCATTTGGGTGTTTCCCGCTAGGGGTTAGGATTCATGTTCCCTCTTCCATCCTGGTTGGCTTAGGGGTAAACCTTGTTGCCTTGAAGGCTGAGGGTCAAGAGTTCAAATCCAGCTGTGTTTAGATGTTCCTTACAGCGAGTGCCCTTTCACTGATGGGTGACCTATATCCTCGCCTAAATCATACTTTGCAGGCGACCAAATTTGCATGGATCCTGAGGATCTTGGAGACTTTTGTTAGCTTCTCAATCCAGTTTCTAAGGGAGATGTGGCGTAGTGGTTGGCTCCACCGCTCCTGAAGCAGGAGGTTGTGGGTTGTACCCAGGTAAAGCTCCTGTTATCTGTTTTGTGATTCTTGTGACAGCTAGCATTCCTAAGCAGAGTTTTCTGTTTTGCTTGTACGTTCTTAGTCTTTGGACTTAGTGGAAGTTGTCCATAGGGCCTTAGGGACTTCCAGAGTGGCTGTGGGGCTTCACTGTTACCTATCACCCTTCTGTGGGGAATTGTCCTAAGCTCTCTGGGTATGGGACATTTATGTGTGAGTTCAGTGTCCAAGTTGTCTTGGATATGACAGTTATTGCTTCGTCTAAGGTGCAAGCCTACTCCGGATGGCGTAACCTAGTGGTTCCTCAGGGGTTTTTAAATAGTTAAGCCAGCTTTGAGTTTCGGGTTCCGGATCTGTTTGTCCTGTCTTTGAATGGATTTTTGAGGGTCTGTATCCAGATCCCTTAGGTCTGGTTCTGGATGGCCCAGTTTCCCAGTTCCGGGACGTCTTCTGTTCCTACGGGAGTAATTCTCTCCCTTGCAGGGAGATCTGGACTTCTTCTGGGCCGGCCTTAGTGACCGGATGGTTTTTCATTCGTTATTCAACCTTTTGAGCAGCTTTACGCTTCAGGCACGCTGTTCTAGTCTGATGGTTAACTTAGCCATCTAGCGAGCGGAAGGGTTACAATTTGAAATCAGTGGCAGCTATTTGCACCTTGATTGTATACTAGCATATGGTTATGTTCTGGTTTCTCTTCCCTCCCTTTGGGGGTGAATTTGACATCCCACTGTATATGCCTGGTGCCTGGAGGTACCTTTTTATGCCTCTGTCAGTGGGGTTACCCATTATGTCTTGTGTGCGGGATGTTAGTGTGAAGGGATTGATTTCTTGTGCCATGCCTTACTGTAATCTGGTAGAGGGTCTCCTTTTGGATGTACCTTCGTCCTCAGGAAGGGGGCTGTGTCTGGGTTATGGAACCCAAGCTCTTGGGGGGGGGGGGCTGGAACCCTCCTTTTTTTCCTTTTTGCAGGTCCTGATGATTTGGGGTACTGTTAATCAGTCACTTTGATGCTGGGTCCGTTGCCGGAGCAAGAGTCAGGGATCTGTCTGATCTGTTGATCTTAGCCGCTTATCATAGTTATGTGAACCTCTTCAGGGAGAGGCTTTGTGGTGGATCCCTCCTCAGCAGGTAGTTTTCTCTACTGGGTTCAGTTCCTTCCTTTCCTCCTTTTGGGAAAGTCCTGTCCTGTCTTCTGAAGAAGGTCCTCTGCGGTTTTCATAGCAAGGGTGGCGACCTGTGGTCGCTAAGTCCTTATTTGTAGCAGGACGCCTATGGCTTGGAGGAACATATCAGATATCTGATGCTGTTTTTTCATAGGCTCCCGGGAAGGTTTGTTTTTCGGTAGCTCTATTCTGGGTGCGAGTGAGCGTTCTGTGCAAGGGAGGATTTTTTTTCCTTCCTCCTTTTAAGTTCTTGGGACATTTCTTGGTCCTTTATTTGAGGTAGAGGGGGCTTTACAAGTTCTCCCTTTGCCTTGCTGGATCGGCAGGGTCTTTTCATAGGTGCCCTGTTTCATCCTGGTTCACTCTCTTGGAGTTCCTTTCTTGGTCCTAGTCCCTTTGGGTTCTGAGGGTCCTTTCGGACTCATTTAGCTGAGTCTCTTGCTTACCCACTGGGGGAATGTGGATGTTTCCCCTTTCTTTTGATCAGGGGTGAGTTAATTTTGCGGGCTGCGTGCCAGCGGGACTTTGTCTCCTCAGAGGCTTTTGGCTAGGTTGAGTCTAATAACCTGAGCGGTCTCTAGCAAGGGCCTTGCTGGTTTTAACTGTTAGGCAGTTATCTCGGCCTTTTCCTTTTTGTCCTTTGGCTTGTAGTGAAGCAGTTTTTTTTCTGTCTGGAGTTTTTGGGTTTTAGGCTGTGGTGCCCTCAGAAGGAGCCGCCTTTTGTACCAGCCCGTTTGGCATTCAGTGTCCTCTATAGCTTGGGTATTGTTTTCCCAAAAGTAATGAATGCAGCTGTGGACTCTTCCCATTTAAGAAGAAAAACTTAAAGTATGCTTACCTGATCATTTTCTTTTCTTTTGACGGGAAGAGTCCACAGCTCCCTGCCCGCGTTGTTCATAAGGGGCGGCCGTATTATTTGTTTCTTCTGGCACATTTTTCACCCTGATATTTCTCCTACTGTTCCTTGTTCCCTCGGCAGAATGACTGGGGGATGAGGGAAGTGGGGGAGGTATTTAAAGGATTACTTTCTGTTATAATTTTTAAGCTAAACAACTAACATATTAAAGTTAATAAACATTAATTAAAACCTACTGACCTATATTTTCTCCAAAACGAAGTTTCATAACGTTCTAAAAGTTATATCTTTTATTCGCCGATGATGTCACGTTATCCTGCCCACTATTTTCAGCACTGCATGTTCAAAATACTTAAACCAATAACTTTGTGTTTAAAGCGCCATTTTGAAACCTAGGTATTGTAAACGGATTGGTACAGAGCAAAGGATACCTACGGAGTGGGTTTGGAAAACAATTAAATTTGCAGACAAGATTTCTGATATACGGTAGAGATATGTTAATGAAATGCTATTGATAAAAAGCGTATTTGGGGTAGTTAGTTAGTAACAGGCATAGAAAATATTTACTTACAGTGGCCCTTTAAGTCTTTGGCTGGGGTGTCTTTGACTCCTCCTGGTAGCTAGGTTCTGAATTCCCAAAAAGTAATGAAAAGTAATTTTTTAAAAATTCTAAAAATTTTACGTTTTTGCTTTGGCTGAAGCAGCTTTTGGGAGAAAAGTTTTACAGGCTGTGGTTCCCTCAGATTAGGTTATGCCTTTCCTTTACCCCTCCCATTATCATTCAGTTTCCTCTAGAGCTTGGGTATAGTTTTCCCAACAGCAAGGAATAATGCTGTGGACTCTCCTCATATTAAGAAGGAGAATATAAATTATGCTTACCTGATCATTTAATTTCCTTCTGTATGAGGAGAGTCCACGGTCCCCGCCCGTATACTCCGATGGGCGACCCAAAATTTGTTTTTCTCTTCCGGCACCATTTATACTCTGATAGTTCTCCTACTGTTCCTTGTTCCCTTGGCAGAATGACTGGGATATGAGGGAAGTAGGGGGAGTATTTAAGCATTTGGCTGGGGTGTCTTTGCCTCCTCCTGGTGGCCAGGTTCAGTATTTCCCAACAGTAAGGAATGACTCTCCTCATACAGAAGGAAATTAAATTATCAGGTAAGCATAATTTATGTTTTTTATTTGAGGTTTGACTCAAGGGATACAAACAACAAGATATAAAAGTATTGCAATACATGTCAAAAGAACAAAATTTGAGAGTACAATAGGCACTTAGAGGAATAAATTCTAGAAAATGGAAACCATGTATAACCAGTATTCCCAGTAATGTATACACCTTCTAAATGACAAGAGGCCACTTTTGGACCTCGTAAAATAAAATTAAATAAGTAAAACTATAGAAGGTAGTTGCAAGTGGAGAAGACATCTCTTGGGTCTCAGATAACAAACCTGTTTTTTTATTATTTTTTATTATTTATTTATTATTTTTTCTCTATTTAAACTAAGATAAGGAGGAGACTATTGAATATAGACCTGTCCATCTGATGCAGGACGTCTTCACTGAACATAAATCCTATGAAGCTTAAATAAAAAATGTCAACATAAAATAAATAGGCCAATGGAGTAATGTCATGTGGGTTAGTGCTAGTTATAAAGGGAACCAAGCAGGGAATTTTAGGGTTTCAATGTCATTCCTGTGAAGGAAAAATATCGAAATATAAAGTAAAGCGATACATTGTAGAACACGATATATGAACCAAAATTTAAATTTATAGGTGATAGGAGGGAATGGAACTATAATAGTGAGCAAGTTCCATATACTGAGGAATCAGCCATATACGTAAAACACTGAGCCCGCTGACACAGTGTGACTTCACTAAATATGAAAGCAGCAACATAGGGAACATTTACTTTTTTCCCCTACCTTCCCTCCTTCATCCCCTTTTTCTTTCCAGTTCTTTATAGAAATCTCCACAAAATACAGGCAGTATATATTGGATCATCTTGGTGGGAGATTAAAATATAAACTCTCAATCTGCTAGGATTTATTTTAATAAAGCATGTGTAGCTTAGTAGTACTAATAGAAAGACCTCACAAAAACATGTACCCAAAATTTGAAAGTACTATTTCCCTCAGAGGAAATGTATTAGGAGCAATACAGTAAAACTCAGAGATTAATTTATTAGACGGCTAAATCTGGATTAAACTGGTGTTGTGTCGAAACCGGTGACTATCAAAATTGGGAATCTGCAGTTTCCGGAACTCCACCCATACATCTTGAGTAACCAAACACTACGCATAACCTCTGCCCAGGCTACCTCCCACTCCTCCAAAACTCCACCCAGCTACCTCCCACTCCTTGCAAACTACATCGTTACCTCCCATATGTTTTTGTGTAGAAAGAGCGGAGTTGTAGAGGAGCTGTTATATTTTCAAAAACTAGTGACTTTTTGGAGCTGTTATTTAATTTGAAAATAGCGGATTGGAATTGTAGCTGAGATGGACGTGTAGAGGAGCTGTTATATTTTCAAAAAACAAGTGGATTTTTTGAGCAGTTATTTAAATTGAAAATAACGGATTTGTGGAACTGCTGTTGTTAAATAGCCTATTTGTGGATCAATTATTTTTTTGTAATTTACAGCAGTTATTTTCTGGTATGAGAATTTATTAAATTGCGTAATGCATGACTTATACCATTCAAAACAATGTTTTTTGCTACTTATTATTGTCATAAAATAGAGCATTTCCAATTTGTGTATTATCTATTTATCTTGCTATTACTCAAAAAAAATATTCTAAATACTTTCGGCGGCCTGCAGGTCATGTGATTCCCTGAGGAAGTTTCAACTGCCCTTTCCATGCATTGCAAACACAAGAAAAGTATTTTTCTTTTTTCTTTTAAAATATATCATCATTGATGATATATTTTAAATAATATGTGAGAGGGGGAACTTCCGGGCAGTGCCCATGATAGGACGCACCACTGTATGCTGCTCCAGCTTTTCATCTGCAATCCTTATATATCTCCTTACGACTACCTTATTCAGAGGAACAACTAACAGAATTAAACTTTCCTATTAAAGGTGCATAGAACAAGCCCACTTTTGCCTGAATTGCTGCTGGCATCAGTGCTCGGAGCCTCTTTAACATCTAGGCAATAATTATACCCCCCCGGCAGGGTTCTCTGGGCCCTGTCGTTATGAGACACTTATTGTGTCTAATGCTATACCTTGTATACATCACTTGCTACACATAAGTAATATAACTGCCTGTGGAGATGGCAAATAACATACTGCTGGAGATTGACAATATGTTGATTTCATCCTGATAGCTACTTCCAGTGTCACACCACTAGATGCAGACTCTTTGGATCATAATGCTGGGAGATCGAGGCAATCACTACCCCCTGCTACTAAAGAAGAAATTGTCTTGGACAATACCATCAAAGCTCAGGTTACGCAGAGCGTGATTTCGGAGCCCCCAGATAGTCACATCAGAGCAGTGATGAACACCATGGATCCCTTTGTGGACCCATATGTGACAGCACTGTGGCAAACCTCGCCACTTATGAACTATGCAGGAATTGTTATTTAGGCTAATGGTTAAAATGTATGTAAACTGTATGTTACTGTTTAAACTCCCTGCTGTTTCAGTTTCGAAACCCCTTGTATTGGAGACTGTGTTTAAAAAGTGTTTGTTTTTCCGGTTGAAGAAAAAGTTGTTGTTGACTCCCAAGCTATGTGTCGTCTAGTTCTTGGTGGAAAGGGGTTATTATTACAATTACCAAGAGTAGTTATTTGCTTGTCTCTGCTTACCAAAAAGATATTACAGATCCTACTGCCTCTCTGCTACAATTACCAATAGTAGTTACTTGCTTGTCTCTGCCTACCCAAAAGATATTACAGATCCTACTGCCTCTCTGCTACAATTGGTGGCAAGCGACGGGATTCAAACCGCACAGCAAGTCGTAGGACATGTGATGTATATGAACGGACGGTGAATGGGGACAGATTATACCAGACTAAAGAGAACTGCATTGAAGGAATTACTGGAGGCAAGAGGAATTATTGCCAACAATAAAACCAAAGCAAGGCTGATTGCAGAGCTCATGGAGGGAGACCGGGTAGCAGGTACGGCCGTACCCATGGCGAACAACGAAACCGAATTCCAAAAAGAGATGCGGACCCGGTTGGCTTTTTTTCTGCTACCCCATTCGGAGGAGCTCCTGACACGGACATCAGCAGACGTACAGGAGTACTTGATGGTGACCCGACAAACCACCCCGAGACCCGGAGAGGGGCTACCAGTACACTCCAGTGCTGGTACAGGGAAAGCTAAGATTCCCTACCACGCATTCAAGGATCATACCGACATGGAGGATATCGATGGGTACCTACAGGACTTTGAGCGATTATGCCAACTGCATAATATTAGTACCGCTGACCAAGTTCCCATACTGGCTGGCAAGTTATCCGGGCGGGCTGCTGAAACCTACCGCACCATACCAGATGAGGACAGCAGAGACTACCAGAAGGTAAAACAGGCCATCCTGACTAGGTATGCTATTACCCCGGAGGCATACCGACAGCGGTTCCGAAACCTGAAGAAGCTGGAGAAAGATACCCACACTGAGTGGGCGCATCGGCTAACCAGGGCCACTAAAGGCTGGTTGCAGGCAGCCCAAGTCACCCAGTTGGAAGACCTTTTACAACTCCTGTTGATGGAGCAATTCTTCCAAGGGGTATCCACTGAATTGCAAAACTGGCTGAGAGATTGAAAACCGTGCACGGTACATACTGCAGTGACCTTGGCCGACGAATACCAAGACGCTCGGAGAGCTCAACGAACACAGCAATGCTCCAGTATTGGGGTCACCCCAACCCCCACTGCAGCTCCCACAACTCTGCTACCCCGTCCTGGAGGGGGAATCCACCCACCCCCTCCCCGATACCAGACTATCCGTTGCCATCTTTGTAACAAACAAGGGCACATTGCAGTACAAGGCAGTATTGCCAGACGTGTGACACCTGCCAACGAGTAGGGAAAAGAGGAGACCGATATAAGGCGAAGCTACACTCCCTCCCCATAATAGAGGAGTCTTTTAGTCGAGTGGCGGTGGACCTCATTGGCCCCCTAGCCAAGCCTAGCCCCTCGGGGAAGAGGTATATACTCACGGTCGTGGATTATGCCACCCGATATCCCGAAGCTGTGGCTCTGGCTAATATTCATGCCGAGACCGTGGCGGATGCCCTCATCAAAATCTTCTCCAGCATGGGATTTCCCCTGGAGATTACCCACCAGTTGTGGAGAGCATGTGGGGTGAAACCCATTGTAAATTCCGCTTATCACCCCCAGTCTAATGGGCTCTGTGAACGGTTTAATGGAACACTGAAACAGATGCTCCGCACGTTCATAGATACCCAGAAGAACTGGGAGCGGTTTCTACCCCATTTGCTTTTCGCCTACCGGGAGGTACCTCAAGAGTCCACGGGATTCTCTCCCTTTGAATTATTATTCGGAAGGAGGGTACGGGGTCCCCTAGACTTAATCCGAGAGCATTGGGAGGGGGATGTCACTAGTGACAGTACTCCTATTGCACCATACGTGCTGGAGTTTAGGGAGCGCCTGGAGGCCCTGACTCGGACCGTCCAATCCAACCTTCAGGCGGCTCAAACCCGTCAGCGGCATTGGTATGATAGGGGCGCCAGGGACCGCAGTTTTCAGACTGGGCAGAAGGTGCTAATCTTAAAACCGGTCAAAAATGATAAACTGCAGGCCTCCTGGCAGGGCCCATACAAGGTGGTGGAACAAATCTGTGTCACCACCTATGTGATCGGCCCATGTACTGGAGAAGGTGGTAGACGCATGCTCCATGTAAATATGTTGAAGCCGTACCATGAACGCACAGAGGAGGTGAATGCTATTTGCGCCCCTGCCGCGGACGACGCAGACAGTTTACCTCTTCCCGACCTCCTAGGAATGAAGAACCGGAATGAAGGTCTGGGAGAGGTACAATTGGGTGAGCGGTTAAGTCCTCGGGAACGAGCTACTGCAGGAAAAGAGAGACACGTTCTCCAACGTGTCTGGATATATCCGACTGGCCACCCATAGGGTAGAAACCCCAGGTCACCTCCCCATGCGTCAACCTCCTTACCGCATACCAGTATCGGTGAGAGAACATATGCGGAAGGAGATTGACAAGATGCTACAGTTAGGAGTGATTGAGCACTTGGACAGCCCCTGGGTCTCGCCGGTAATTCTAGTGCCGAAGCGGGACGGCACGACCCGCTTCTGCGTAGACTACCGGAAACTTAATGATAAAACCGTCTCTGAGGCCTACCCTATGCCTCGGATAGATGAGCTCCTGGATAAAATGGCTCGAGGCCAGTACACTCACCACCATAGATCTGTGTAAGGGGTACTGGCAGATCCCACTAGCCAAGGATGCCATCCCCAAATCAGCATTCGTCACCCCGTTTGGCCTTTACGAATTCAAGGTCATGCCATTCGGGATGAAGAACGCTCCGGCTACTTTCCAGCGAATGGTAGATCGGCTACTGGATGGGTCCCAAGAGTACGCATGCGCCTATTTAGACGACATAGCTATATTTAGCAGCTCCTGGGACGAGCATTTGAACCATATAGGGGCGATCCTAGATCGCATTAGGGAGGCAGGATTAACCCTTAAGCCTAGCAAATGTCATATAGGGATGGCGGAGGTCCAGTACCTAGGGCATCAAGTAGGTAGCGGGCAGCAGAAGCCTGAACCGGCCAAGGTAGAGGCCGTAGCCAAGTGGCCCACTCCCCGTACCAAGACCAAAGTGCTAGCCTTTCTAGGTACCGCAGGCTATTAGAGGAAGTTTGTACCTAATTATAGTACCCTAGCCAAACTCCTCACCGACCTCACCCGCAAAAACCTTCCTAAGATTGTTACCTGGAGCCCAGAGTGTGAACAAGCATTCCAAGAACTGAAAAACGCTCTCATAAATGCCCCTATCCTTGCTGCCCCGGATCCAACTAAACGCTTTCTCATCCATACAGATGCTTCTATGTTTGGATTGGGAGCCGTGCTGAGCCAAGTCGGGGCTGATGGCGGCGAGCATCCTGTGGCCTACCTAAGCAGGAAACTGTTACCCCGAGAAGTTAGCTACGCAGCCATCGAAAAGGAATGCCTGGCCGTGGTGTGGGCCCTCAAGAAACTTCAGCCATATCTATATGGACAACAATTTTCCCTGCTCACAGATCACAACCCGTTGGTGTGGCTGAACAGGGTATCCGGAGAAAATGCCCGGCTGTTGCGCTGGAGTTTGGCGCTGCAGCCGTTTGACTTAATAATCCATTACCGACCTGGGAAGCAAAACGGCAACGCCAACGGGTTGTCCAGACAAACTGAACAAGCCAATCCGTTGGGATCAGACTGGGTATGCCGGTTTGGTTCTGGGGGAGCATTGTGGCAAACCTCGCCACTTATCAACTATGCAGGAATTGTTATTTAGGCTAATGGTTAAAATGTATGTTAAACTGTATGTTACTGTTTAAACTCACTGCTGTTTCAGTTGGGAAACCCCTTGTAGGGGAGACTGTGTTTAAAAAGTGTTTGTTTTTCCGGTTGAAGAAAAAGTTGTTGTTGACTCCCAAGCTATGTGTCGTCTAGTTCTTGGTGGAAAGGGGTTATTATTACAATTACCAAGAGTAGTTATTTGCTTGTCTCTGCTTACCAAAAAGATATTACAGATCCTACTGCCTCTCTGCTACAATTACCAAGAGTAGTTACTTGCTTGTCTCTGCCTACCCAAAAGATATTACAGATCCTACTGCCTCTCTGCTACAAGCACTTACTGTGTCTAAGGAGGACATTGAAGCAGAGGCTACGCTACTGAACTTAGCACACAACTCACACTGCCAGCCCCTCAACCTACCCGCTTGTTCATTGCTTCCTTTGAACCTTCTCCTAGAATGCCAACCACGATTGGAAGTTGATGATCGACAGAAAAGGCGCCATGTTCACACAGGGCCTCTGTTGACGGAGACTATTACCATCACCTCTTCAGACCAGCTGCAACTTTCAGCACAATCCCTCAGGCTTAGAACCATGGAGCGAAGTTCTAGTTTCCTACCGCTCCTCCACTATGACTCTCTCTGTGAACTGAGCAGTTTGGTCAGCCTTATTAGTAGACTGGGTGTCGGGTAGGTTAATAAGAACAATAATGCGTTGTTATCTCAGCAATGTCCTCTATACCAACATTTTCCAGACTGTATATTGGCCCTAGTTATGATCCTTTCTCCCGAATGACAAATTTTTATAACCAGTAAACTCTGGGGATGGCTGATTGTAGACAGTATATATTTTTAATGTTTCCGAGCTAAAACTATATAAGTTGTTTATTAAAAGTTTAAGGTGTATGCCTAATCATTGCTGTCTTTTCTATTTTGATAGTTTTAATTACATATATATGTTAGAATATGTTTAGTGTATGTTGGACTGCAAATATATACCTTTACTGTATTTTACTAGGAGAGAGTTGAATTGCCAGTGGGTCTATTCCTTATCATTTGATTTATGCCAAAACCATAGCTACCTCGCCACACAACTAAATTATGCCATAACTTCACAACTAGACATGGACTTAGAGCTTATCAACTACATTCTAATTTACCTAGGTAGAATCTCTTGGTATCCAGACTTTATATCTTGCTGCCTGCGGCCGGGACAGCAAGACTTATAAATAATATATAGCTGCTTTGGTACTACAAACTACCTTAGTATACTCTATACTCACAATAGGCTCCCTATTTATAAAATTGTGGCTGTGGGACCCTTCATCATATTATGTTCGTTTAGCGTAGTCCCTCTAAGCACACTCTTATCTAGATATATATAATCTACAACTATTCCCTCTGTAAGACACTAAAAAAAAAATTGCAAAATTACAAATACAACGTACATCTTATTTGTTATTTACTCACATCCTGGCATATCATTTTTCTTTTTCCTGTTGGAAAATGTATAAATGATCCATGGAGTCCTCTCAAGATTCAGAGCACTAGTTGTGAAATACATTCTAGCTTTATCCTCTTCACCTTTTCTTTGACCTCTCTTACACTTCCAATTAAGTTTAAAACTGAATATGATGTTGATATGGTCCATTTTTTGGACCTCAACATCTTTAAGGTAATGGATGAAAGGGTCTGCAGGTTTGGTACATCCTTATATACCAAGCCTACAGACCGAAACTCCCTATTGGAAGCACATAGCTATCACCCCACACACCAAAAATGTGGAATAATTGCCTCTCAGCTCACTCGGGTTCTACGTAATAATACCGAGGTACTTAACAGAGAGATACAATTGAATGAAATGTCTGATAAGTTGGTTACACGTGGCTATGACAAGGAGATGGTAAGAGAGGTCAAAGAAAAGGTGTTGAAACGGTTCCAGAGTGTAACAGCTACCAAAAAGGACAACACCACTACAGATGAACATATTAATTTCATCACTACATTTGACCCTATGCATCAAAGGGTCAAGGATACCATTTCTAAACATTGGGACTTGATCAACACGGACAAATCTTTACCATTTATGCACAAACAACCTCCAAGGGTGGTATATCGTCGTGCCAAAAATCTGCAAGATTTATTGGTGAAGACTGACCCTATTAGGTGCTATGAGGGAAATACCTGGCTGAAGTCTAATAAGAAAGGTTGCTTTAAATGGGGGGATTGTGTGACATGTGATAGCATGCTGAAAGGAGACACATTCCAACACCCACACACCAATAAGCGCTATAAGATCAACTATAGACTTTCATGCATGAGCACCTATGTAATCTATATGTTGATTTGCCCGTGCTCCCTTGTTTATATAGGCAAAACTGTCACTACATTCCGGGAACGTATGGCAAATCATTGCTGTGCGATCAGAGATGCCCTGAAAAAAGGGGACTCTGACCAGCCAGTAGCTTGCCATTTCGCCCGTTGTAAGCATAGTGTCTCAAGCCTTAGAACTATGCTTATTGACCAGGTGCCACCACTAACAAGGGGAGGTAACAGGGGCAATCGACTTCTTAGACTGGAAACCAGATGGATATATATGCTGGATACCTTAACACCAAAGGAGTTAAATACTATGCTGGATTTCTCACCATTCTACAGGGGGTGCAGAATTATTAGGCAAATGAGTATTTTGACCACATCATCCTCTTTATGCATGTTGTCTTACTCCAAGCTGTATAGGCTCGAAAGCCTACTACAAATTAAGCATATTAGGTGATGTGCATCTCTGTAATGAGAAGGGGTGTGGTCTAATGACATCAACACCCTATATCAGGTGTGCATAATTATTAGGCAACTTCCTTTCCTTTGGCAAAATGGGTCAAAAGAAGGACTTGACAGGCTCAGAAAAGTCAAAAATAGTGAGATATCTTGCAGAGGGATGCAGCACTCTTAAAATTGCAAAGCTTCTGAAGCGTAATCATCGAACAATCAAGCGTTTCATTCAAAATAGTCAACAGGGTCGCAAGAAGCGTGTGGAAAAACCAAGGCGCAAAATAACTGCCCATGAACTGAGAAAAGTCAAGCGTGCAGCTGCCAAGATGCCACTTGCCACCAGTTTGGCCATATTTCAGAGCTGCAACATCACTGGAGTGCCCAAAAGCACAAGGTGTGCAATACTCAGAGACATGGCCAAGGTAAGAAAGGCTGAAAGACGACCACCACTGAACAAGACACACAAGCTGAAACGTCAAGACTGGGCCAAGAAATATCTCAAGACTGATTTTTCGAAGGTTTTATGGACTGATGAAACGAGAGTGAGTCTTGATGGGCCAGATGGATGGGCCCGTGGCTGGATTGGTAAAGGGCAGAGAGCTCCAGTCCGACTCAGACGCCAGCAAGGTGGAGGTGGAGTACTGGTTTGGGCTGGTATCATCAAAGATGAGCTTGTGGGGCCTTTTCGGGTTGAGGATGGAGTCAAGCTCAACTCCCAGTCCTACTGCCAGTTTCTGGAAGACACCTTCTTCAAGCAGTGGTACAGGAAGAAGTCTGCATCCTTCAAGAAAAACATGATTTTCATGCAGGACAATGCTCCATCACACGCGTCCAAGTACTCCACAGCGTGGCTGGCAAGAAAGGGTATAAAAGAAGAAAATCTAATGACATGGCCTCCTTGTTCACCTGATCTGAACCCCATTGAGAACCTGTGGTCCATCATCAAATGTGAGATTTACAAGGAGGGAAAACAGTACACCTCTCTGAACAGTGTCTGGGAGGCTGTGGTTGCTGCTGCACGCAATGTTGATGGTGAACAGATCAAAACACTGACAGAATCCATGGATGGCAGGCTTTTGAGTGTCCTTGCAAAGAAAGGTGGCTATATTGGTCACTGATTTGTGTTTGTTTTGTTTTTGAATGTCAGAAATGTATATTTGTGAATGTTGAGATGTTATATTGGTTTCACTGGTAAAAATAAATAATTGAAATGGGTATATATTTGTTTTTTGTTAAGTTGCCTAATAATTATGCACAGTAATAGTCAGCTGCACACACAGATATCCCCCTAAAATAGCTATAACTAAAAACAAACTAAAAACTACTTCCAAAACTATTCAGCTTGATATTAATGAGTTTTTTGGGTTCATTGAGAACATGGTTGTTGTTCAATAATAAAATGAATCCTCAAAAATACAACTTGCCTAATAATTCTGCACTCCCTGTATATGGAATCCTAAAAACTCTCCATTACAGCTTTACACTCTCTGTACCATCCTCAATGACTCCAACTACACCTACATATTCTCTATTATATTATGTGGCCTGATATTGATATGCTGTATGTGTGCCACACTTCTCTGTTCAAGACCTCTGGTATCTGAGTTCCTGCCATATTTTAAGATACATGAATGACTGTGATATAGACAGATAGGTGATAATGCACAGGAGTTGGCTTGATGTATGACATATAATACTATTAGAATAATCCCATTCCTGTCATGAAGCAAAATAATCACCATTTGTCAAATATCTGTTAAGGTCTATTTTCTAATGTCTTAATCTAGATATCCCATGAACAGCTCATTATCGCCTAGATTTAGAGTTTTGTCGGTAAAAAGCCGCGTAACTAACGCTGCTTTTTTTTCCAACCCACCCTTCCAGCAACGCTGGTATTTAGAGTTGTCTGAGGGGCTGCGTTAGGCTCAAAAAAGGGTGCGTTGAGCCTAACTTAGCGCCACTTCAACCCTCAATACCAGCGTTGCTTACGGTAGCGGTAAGCTGGGAAAACGTGCTCGTGCACGATATCCCCATAGGAAGCAATGGGGCAGTTTTGGCTGAAAAAAACCTAACACCTGCAAAAAAGCAGCGTTCAGCTCCTAACGCAGCCCCATTGTTTCCTATGGGGAAACACTCTCTAAGGCTGCACCTAACACCCTAACATGTACCCCGAGTCTAAACACCCCTAATCTTACACTTATTAACCCCTAATCTGCCGCCCCCGCTATCGCTAACACCTGCATTATACTATAAACCCCTAATCTGCCTCTCCGGACACCGCCGCAACCTACATTATAGCTATAAACCCCTAATCTACTGCCCCTAACGCAGCCGACCCCTATATTATATTTATTAACCCCTAATCTGCCCCCCCAACGTCGCCGCTACCTTACCTACACTTATTAACCCCTAATCTGCCGACCGGACCTCGCCGCCACTATAATAAATGTATTAACTCCTAAACCCCCGCACTCCCGCCTCGCAAACACTAGAATACATTTTAACCCCTAATCTGCCCTCCCTAACATCGCCGCCACCTACCTACAATTATTAACCCCTAATCTCCCGCCCGCACCATCGCCGCTACTATAATAAAGTTATTAACCCCTAAACCTAACGCTAAACCTAACACCCCCTAACATAAATATAATTTATATTAAACGAAATAATATTGCTAAAATTAACTAAATCATTCCTATTTAAAACTAAATACTTACCTATAAAATAAACCCTACTATAGGTACAATATAATTAATAATTACATTGTAGCTATTTTAGGATTTATATTTATTTTACAGGCAACTTTGTATTTATTTTAACTAGGTACAATAGCTATTAAATAGTTATTAACTATTTAATAGCTACCTAGTTAAAATAAATACAAAATTACCTGTAAAATAAATCCTAACCTAAGTTACAATTAAACCTAACACTACACTATCATTAAATTAATTAAATAAATTACCTACATTTACCTAAAATACAATAAAATAAACTATTCTATAATACAAAAAAAAGAGAGATTGCACTTGTTATCCCATTCTAGGATATCGTAACCCCGGAGTTCGGGGGGGGGGGGGAGTAATGATACGGCAGCCCCAGACCTACGCTCCACAAGCCATACAGGAGCTTCTTCTGTATCCAAAACTCACTGTGTAGATGCAGGAACTTGTTAAGATGGCTTCCAATCTTGAGAATAAACTTGTCAGGTAATTTTGTAATTATTTTAACTAGGTAGCTATTAAATAGTTAATAACTATTTAATAGCTATTGTACCTAGTTAAAATAAATACAAAGTTGGGGGGCGGAGCCTACACTCAATGCGGCAAGACGTGTCTCAATGAAGCTCTGTGAGCCTGAAACTAGTTATAAGAGTTTTTCACAGTTAATCTTGATATTTCTTACGCTGAAGCAGCTAATTACTACTGTTGACAGTTATACTCTAAGAGTGGATATCCTCACAGAGCCAATGCCTATGTTTGTTGAGGCAGCTACGTGACAAGTTTCTTCTCAAGATTGGAAGCCATCTTAACAAGTTCCTGCATCTATGCAGTGAGTTTTGGATACAGAAGAAGCTCCTGTATGGCTTGTGGAGCGTAGGTCTGGGGCTGCCGTATCATTACACCCCCCCCCCCCCCCGAACTCCGGGGTTACGATATCCTAGAATGGGATAACAAGTGCAATCTCTATCCGGATCTGTTACCTGTCCTGAAGTATACACTTCTATCTACAATGGAAAAAATTGCGGAGGAGGCACTGCTGGGTCTGCTGGATGAGCACTTTCAAAACTTGCAGCAGCTAATTGTGAACTGTTTTAAGGGGAGAATTGACAAAAGAGAGAACTGTGGGGAGATGATAGAACCTGCCTCCCCTCCCGGCGAGTTCACAGTCATGGCGGCTGAAGTTCAGTCTATAGATGGGGTGCATTCATCTCTTGCACTGAGCCCTACAGGGACCTTAGATATGGAGGGAGCAAAGGCGATAAAGGAGGACAGTGGCGAAAATGCGATCTACCCTGTGCAATCCCCACGAATTGTACTCACTTACCCACGGAGAATTGGGTCTCTGTCAAGGGATGTGTCAGCTATGCCGCCTCCCACATGGGATGATGTCTGTGCGGTAGCCGGGGACAGCTCACTGGAGAGAAACATATGGGACTTGGATCCAGCTACTTTTGGGCTCCTCGATCTCCAATGGGAAGTCCCTCTCACTTGCCCATACACAGTCTCTGATGAACTTGGAAGCACCACAGGTATGGACCTCCTCCCTACTTATAGAGAGTGGAGCTTTGGGGTTGCGGTTACGGGCCACAGACGGGGGAGAGATTTCTGGATCTGGGAGTTTATGTGCCTAGGACTGAAGGCCCGGGACAGTGCTGTTCTTGTTGAAAGACAAGGTGTGGGCTGAAATGGTTCTGAGTCCCGGGACTAATAATCAAATTTTGCGACCAGCTACCCTGACCTGGGAAATACTTTGGAACTACTAGTGTAATAGCACATTTTATTTTTTAAAGGGGTTCGCTATACTCGTGGGCAAAGACATATATTTGAAGTGGACACTGATCATATGTGACGGGTCTGATGATACTGAACTTTTGTGCAGCAGATAATTTAAGAAAATACCCCATATACTACATGTCAACCTCTTTCCAGCAGCGAATTCCATACATAATATAACGCTATTGTTTATAATATACAGATAAGTGTATGCATACACTTAATTTATAGGGATCTTAGTTCCACGATGTCTTTGAGTTTATGTTAATATCACTGACCTAGTATAAATACCCAAGCGTCGTGAGATAGAATTGATGCACTCCACTGTACAGTTATTAACTCTGCCCAGGTTTAGCAGTGTTCTGAGATGCATTTGATGTTTTGTGTTTCTTTATAGAGTGTTAATCCCTGCTCACAGTCAACACACAATGATATTGTCAAATATGCTGTCAACATTTAAATCCTTGCTGTTTTGTTCTTGTAGCTGATATTAATCTTTTGAAGACTTATAGGTTCTTTGCACACTCTCATATATAGAAATATACCCCCTTATGTTTTACATTGTTATTTCCACCCTCAACCCCAGTGCCCCCAAATGCCCCTTAATCTCTTTTTTTTGTTTGAAAGCTCACAAGGTATTGAAGTGGCGACGATGTGGGGGGGCCTTGGTTTAGGGGTACATAGGTAGTTTATGGGTGTTAGTGTTTTAGAGCACAGTAGTTAAGAGCTTTATATTCACGCGTTAGCCCATAAAGCTCTTAGCTACTGACTTTTTTTTGCGGTTGGAGTCTTGTTGGTAGAGGCTCTACGCTCACTTCTCCCAAGACTCCAAATACCAGCGTTAGGCAGATCCCATTGAAAAGATAGGAAACGCAATTGGCGTAAGGTGATCTGCGGTAGCCTGGAATTGCGGTAGGAAGTGAGCGGTAGACCTGTACCTGCCTGACTCTAAATACCAGCGGGCGGCCAAAAGCAGCATTAGGACCCCTTAATGCTGCTTTTGACGGCTAACGCAGAACTCTAAATCTAGGCGAATATGTCCTCCATAGATATATATAGATCATATGATCTTTTTTATTGGCTTTTAATTATTCACATATAGGTAGCTTCCGTTAAGCAGTGTCTTTTGATTCATTCATTACATACTTATCCACACTTATCATTTGATCATAAATGACACACATACGGCATATTATTTCCATAAGCAGAATGCTCATTGGTTGATGTCATTCTTGACAGGTAATTGAGCTTGATGGTTGGTTCGTATGATATCACATAACATCTTTATGTTTCCTGGGTAACGGACGTCTGGGCGTGACACGCGCTGATGACATAACTTCCGCCCGACACTGCATGCGGGCCGCATTTGCGGCTCGGCGTCTTATGGAGCTACACACGAGTATTTAAGGTGAAGGGGTAAAGTATTGGGTATACTGCTTTTGTATTTTTTTTCAACAGCTGTATCATGCATCTGAGAAAGGGGGCGTAATGCCTCTGAAACGTCATGCACTTTTAATGTAATTTATTAAACGCTAAGTTTTACTTTACCAGTGAGTGTCTTTTTTCGTGCTTGTTATTTTGGATATTTTTTAAAAGTGCACCCTGGAGGCTGCTATTGTTTATGGAGTGCCTTTTCCTTTGACTGTGATTCATATTTTTAATTATATATATATATATATATATATATATATTTATATATATATATATATATATATATATACAAACAAACAGATGTTGAAAAAGTTGACCAACAGCTAGTGGGATCATGACATTTCTTAGTGGTCACATTTTTTTACTTCATATTTTTGCACAGCGGAATGTGTAAAATTGACATTTTATGATACACGCTTGTATTACACATTTTTATTTAAAAAAATACACTTTATATACACTGAAAATGAAGATGAAGCTCTAAAAGAGCTTGAGAAAAGATCAATACTTTATTATAGCCACACACGCTATATAGATACTCACAGGACAAAACTACAGGGGGTGCAGAGGTCGCAATTTTTTAAATAAAAAACGTTGACCTGCCACTGCCTGCACTGATATCATGTGAGTGTGACATGCTTCACTAGTGTCTCTGACTACAGGGGTTAGTCTTTTTGTATGTATGTGACTGTGTGTGTATTTATGCATGTACTGTATGTGTGTGTATGTTTGTGGAAGCAGCAAATTACAGACCTTGTTACTACAGCATGGTGGGGCGGGGGTAAACAGTGTCACTATACAGTACCACTATATACAGTATGGGGGGGCTGGACCATGTCACTACTGTGGTCACTTTATAAAGTACTGGGGCGGGTAGGGTCAGGCCTGCCATCTCACCGGCAGATTATAGACTGTCACTAACTCACTATATACAGTACTGGTGGGTTAAACAGTGTCACTATATACAGTAATAGGGGGTCAGACCATCTCACAGACTGTGGGCACAGGGTACCTTCCCTTTGCAGACATGTACTTTGAATCACATTTTCTGTGTTAAATGTTAAAAAAAAAAAAGATATGTAGCAAATTCACTTTTTTGGGGGGTGGGGAGGGCCCTTCTTAGATTATTGCACCTGGGCTCTGTGGTTTCTAGTTACGCCTCTGGATACTCACAAGACAAACATTAATATCAGGCACATCAATGAATACAGTCCTCAGTGACACACAATACTTATAAAGCTCAAACCAGACTGGGTAACTGTAGGATAACTGCTGGCGGATAAGAGTCCTGCTCCTATACGAAATAATCCTGTACCGCCAAGAAATCCACTGAGCCTGAGATGACATCCGGTAGGAGGGGCTAAGTGAACAGACGTGGGTGAATGCTTCTGATGAGCACAAGCTGTGGTAGCAAGTACCTATAGATGGGACCATAACAACCCGGTTGAGGACACGCTGGGACAGCAGTGGAAGCGACAGAAGCTTGTGGGCGAGCCTAGAGAGGGCAAGGGACGCCCAAACTACATCCAGGCAGGATCGTGTTCCATACAGTGTAAGTTACCCGCCAGGACCCGCATTTGGAGTGGTGAGCAGCAGTAACAGAGCGAGTGCACAGACACCAGTATCCAAGGCTCCAGAGTACGGAGAATAAGGGAACAACATCCCTGCACAGGAATTTGCCTACGCAGTGTCCTACCGTCAAGTCAACAGTGGTGGAAGACTTCAGCGGATAGTGTCTGAAGATGGAGCTTATCACTACTGGCTTAAATCTCAGCTAATCAGGATAAGTACAATTCTCCTGAAAACAGACACTCATGGATTTAATTGTAGTACAAAGTCACCGGCACACACATTGGGGGGGCTGGGGAACTAGGTATATAACTTATTCTTATGTCTACGCCTATCTAAGAGAGTTCCTGTGAGAGTAGGGCCTAGTGAAGGCTCCAACACCTCCACAGTTATCTTATATGTTGAGGATTACACCTGAGGAGGAATACCCTGGGGTAGCAAGTATAACCGGGACTATCAGAGATTTACACGTTAAGGACACAGCAAATACAAATTAAACAGAGAAATACTATAGACACTGCCAAGCCATCCACGGGATGAAGAGCCTTGTATTATAGAGATTGGAGGTTATACTCTGGAAAAATAAATAATCGCCTGTTGTTTTCTCCTTTCCCCTGTTTGGGGAACCCCTGTGTGCAGATTCTTCATAGGGATACAGTAAACAGGGGGATCCTGGTACAGATTTAAAGACCAAACAAGGCATTCAGTGTTCTCTCTGACATTTATATAAAAAAAATATATTTTGTATTTCCTTTTTGCTATATCACAATATGCTTATAGGCCCCCTGTCCATGCTACAAACAGGGATGTTTTAAACTGAGTATAGGTAAGGAGGAAAGTGTAAGAGTATTCTTTTTTTGTCACATTTTCCCTGCAGGTCCTATGCTTAAAAATTGCTGAATACTTCCCCCCTTTTGTAATACATATAGACATGCATATGTCACTTGTATAATGGGAAATTCACATATCCAAGTTTTTTCCCCCTCTCATAAAGGGGTTACTGAGAGAATAGGAAATAAGCATATATAAGATCCTCTATGCTGTACTACAAAAGCGCCTTCTAGCATATACCAAATATTATCGCCACCCGGTTCTCATCATGAAATGATACAATTTTATTATATCATAAACCCTGGTTTCTAAAGGTGGAATAGAGTGCTCGTCAGAATATTCTACTGCTATAGCTATAAGGTTTAAAAGTTACTAAGTACACTTGTTCATATGCTGTTGCTTTCTTCTTGCAAGCATATATATGTCCCTTGTATAACTGGGAATTAACATAGGTAGGATGGTCTCCCACAACTGGGTTACTGAGTAAGTTGAAAAAGATTTACAAAGGAAAAGGTGAGGGAAAATTGAGTGGGTTTGTTAATCAAAATTTAAGGGATAAATCAAAATTATTTATTATTAATTATGACCCTTAAATTCCAGAACCTTAAGCAGTAATATACATCAAAATGTACAAAGAGATGCAAGGAGATTTGCAGCACAAAGACTGCTGGTTACTGGACTAGTTTAATACTTGGAACCAACCCACTGTTGGAATATTCTCGAATTAGTGGCAAAAGATTCAGATTTTATAAAATATCACAGACATATCCATTTACACTAAATAACTTTATTGGGAGAAAAAAATATAGTAGTCCAGCAGGACTGGTACTCACGCACCACACACATATGGTTAAAACTTGCTGGAACTCAGATAATAAAATTATCTAGAATGCACATGTTCAATGCTAATTTGTTACAAGAGATATATATATAATATGTGTTTATACAAATAATTAACCCTTGGGGGTAAACAAATTTGTTATAAGCAGTTACGGCTTAGTGTGTCTAATACATTTGTTAGCCTTTACTGGAAAGCACCACACTATTGTAAATGATGAGTAATGAGATATATATATTTGTGTGCTAGAATGTAGCTCTGTTAAATAATCTCAAAAACACACCGTATACATATACTAGTAGTTCAATCTCATACAAGAATAATGGTTACAATGTTTGTTGGGCTTATAGTTACAAATGTTGCAACCTGTGGTGATTTTATGTTAGGGAACCTTGATTTAAACAAAACCGTTGGTAGTCATAAGGTATGGTATATGCCTTTAAGGTCAAAGAAGTTGACAGCTGTGTATTTTAAAGTTTGCGCAAGTTGTATCATCAATGTTTTATCTATGTATATCTATTGTTGCAAAGATTATTATTATTATGACAGGCTCTGGCTCAATAATATGAGCCGCCGATATTATGTTTGTATATTGGCAAAGAACATAAATAATATATTGATTCAACACATACAACCGTTTGTTATAGGAATCAATACTCTATTTTTGCGCAACAAAATGACCACCGCATTGAGCAGTTAAAATCTCACTATACCGCTTATACCTTTGAATATTCACTTTTCCAAAAAGACAAGGGTAAATGTAGGAACCTAAGTACGCTTCTGCTATATGGTAAACCCACAAGTTAGCTAATAAAGAAAATTATCAGACTGAGCTACAAAAGGTCTCTTCTATAGCGGAGACCTAATTAAACGTTTAACTGCCACTGTTAATAAAGATCATAACTTAGGTGCTATTCAATTATTTAACTGAGTCAGCTTTCTAAAATAGAGGTTCCATAACCTTGTGGTAGTGCCCCTGACGCGCGTTTCACATAACGCTTCCTGAGACGGGTAAGTTGAAAAAGAGTCATATCTAAGGTCCTTTAAATAGTATTATAAACTCTCTAGCAACTTATAGGTGGATGTTTTATATACCTGTTAAATATCAAAGAATAATGGGCATATAAATAAGAGATATGCCTTAACCTTTACAATGTGATAAAACAAAGGGTAATACTGATTAACATTAATACAAGACTATTTAAACTGGTCCAAGGAAGTAGGAAGGGAACAGTAAAAATCAACAACCTTGAAGGAAAGTCAAGGTCTTAATAGTGTGTAAAACTTTTTTTGCAAGCCAGCAAAAATAAGAAATATTATTTCAAACAACACTTGGGACATAATACCTCATAATAATTCTAACACTTTGAAAGATTCATCCTGAATAAAAAAACAACACTATCACAGAAGATACTACATTTTCTATTTCTATTTTTTCTCTGGGACTGAGCAAAAAATTTTGCTTGAAATTTACAATCACAATTTTTCTTTTTTTTTTCTTTTCTTTTTTAACAAGAATTTTTAAGGATTTTTTTTTTTTTGTTTAATAATTTTTATTGAGGTAAAGAATAAAACAGTGCAGAATAGTCTCTTACATAAGCCCTCAACCTGTAAGGGCAAAAAATAGTAATATATAACCCTGTACATAAATCAAGCATCACCACAATATTATACAGCATAAATGAAAACATGCAATGCAAACCTAGAGGGAACCAAAAAGACTGAGGGTCAAAGAAAGTTCTAGTATTGAAGTTCTACCTATACGGCTTGTGATAACTAAAAAATTAGCCTCAGATTTTCAAATTAATATATAGGACCACTTATTTTCCAAGTTAACATATAGGGCCACTATTGAACCCTTGTGACTATACTTGCCCATATATAAATAAGATTTACAGGTGTGTAACATATAGGGCCAAATTTAAGCCCTTGTAGCTAGAATTGCACATATATAATTGAGTAGAGTAGAGTATGGAAAGGGGGAATATTATGGGCTGCAATAGTGCATCAAACATATGGTAAAGAACAGGGAGTACTATGGAATCTACGTTCCTAAGTTTACTATAGTAAACAGATACTAAGGAAAACCCTTAGGGGGGAAACACGGAGCTCATCATCTCATAGAATAAAACTAGTCAACTGAAACTATGAAGGAAGAGGGTCCACAGCCGACATATTTAGCTTATATTTTGACTGCAAGGAGAGAGACATTTGAAGGACATCCTACATGCTGTGTAAAGATGCATATCCATATAATTATTTTGGACAGGTTTACATATATATACTGTATAGAAGAGAATATGGGCTACACAGCAAAACACGTGAAATAAACAATACCAACAATAAACTTTACAGTGCAACATAACTTTGTGTGGCAATATCTAAATATAGCCTTTGTCACATTAAAACAAGCAAACATATAGAAAAACGAGCAAGGTATAGACTAGAACAGCATTGACCTATAACCACTAACAGGTAGCAATGAGTCTAAATCAAGAAATACACTTGACTCACAGTCCTAAATAATATAATAATTTACCTTGCCCCTTTAAGGAGCCACAGAATATCCCCATGAGCTAAAAGTATATGCAGATACGTCTCAGACGATATATCATAGCAACAGTCAGCATAGTTGTAGATCTTCTTAGAGACCTCCTAGTAATATATTTAGACATCCTGAGTTAAAATTAACAAGAATACATCCCACCGGGGTGGGATTACAGATAGATAAGTCTATAACTTATAGCTAGCCTATCTGAGGTGCTTGTGTAACCATTCGCTTGCATTATAGGCCCAGACATAGATTTTTAACCTATAACTAACCAAAACTATAGTATTTATGTAACTATATGTTTGTATAATTGACATGGGTATATATAGCCCAATCGAGCTGCATCAACCCGCCTCACTACCTATCTCAGTGTACTCATATTATACCTAGCATCAGTCATATAAATTACAACAATATCACAGCTATTACAAAAGGCTGTCCTAATATATGCTAACTGTGTAAAGAGAGAGCCATAAGCGAAACAAAAGGTCGGGGACATAGGATTACAAACCATCACAGCTAATAGATATTAGGAGAGAAAAACCCTATGTTGCAATTATTCTAAACATCATGCAGATATAAGGTAATGCATCACATATAACAATTAAATGCTCTCGAAGTAATCTGCTGGGGTGTACCCAGCTAAGTCAATAGTTACTATCAAACATAAAAGTACATTTCAATCTTGCCAAACCTCATATATAATGCAACAGTACCACGCAGTCCAAAAACGCAGTTACTGAGGGTTGGTAGAGATTTTATGGGGCCTTATCCAATGCCGAGTCTGTGCCGCATTACCTCAGCAATTAGTAATCGCTGGGCATACTTAGCATAGCAGCGTCTCCAAAACTCAACGGGAAAAACTTCTTGTTCCATCAGGGAGATCTCATAACCCTAACCCACCAAAAAATAAATAAAAGTGGCGCTAACTCCCTCTTAAAATTATAATAAAATCGCTAATGTCAATTCTGTTTATCAATTTTTACAACAAACATGTGTGGTATCCAACAAATGTTAGATAAATAAATCAAATCCCTGTATGCAATTATAGGGTAATCAAAACAGAATACACACAAATCAATATTAAAACAAATGGAATAACAAAAACGTTTTACCACTTTCCAAAAGATGTCAGTCCATAAATCACTATAGTCCTCTGCTGCTTGTTTACCAAATGGATCCTTCACACCAAATGAAGTAGGGCAAAAACTTTCACTCTGAAAAAGAAAAAAGCGCAAAGAGAGACTCAAGTGCAATAAATAACACAAACGCTGCTGCTCTTAAAAATATGCACTTACAATGTTTTATTAATAATACAGCAGTTTAAAAACACAGCTTTCTCCTTTAGGGTAAAATATCCAAATACTCAGCTGCTCCGGTCTGTTTTCACAGCCTAGTTGTCTTTTTTTCTTTTTTTCCCAATGTCCGTTCCCTTCCGCTGTTCACCGGAACTGTCAGTGTATGGGAAATCTTTGTTCCTGGGGCTATGGTAGCCCTGAATGTCCAAAAAACAAAAAGCGTTCTATTCCTAGAACTACGGCTCCTCTGAAGAGCCAAAGTACAATCCTATGATACCTCTACGCGTTTCTTCTGCTATCGTGCAGACTTTCTCAAGAGGATGAAGAGTCAAATGCTGTTGTCTCAAAAAATCCCCAGGAATTGGGTCTAATATACTTGCAAGAACAAGCCGCTGTGTATTTCCACATACGATGCCGATCGCCATCACTACCCGCTTCTGCTCCACATATTGCTCAGCCAGGATCAAAGACTGATGATCATCGTCTGCACCGCCAAATTCTCCATCCGCCCTTAGCAAACCCTCTTGTGTAACCTGATATCTCCACCGGGGTTCGGCTGCAACATCCGGTGAAGGAGCTGACAAGGTAGGTAATAAGGGCTCCAAGACCGATTTCTGGCTCTGTGTCCTCATCTCAGTCTTTGCCAGCGGTTGTTCTCTAGGTCGAGTAATTTTTTTTATATTTTTTTTTAACCACTTGGTCCATAGAATTATTAAATATAATTTTACGAGTACATATTATACTTTATACTATATATTGTATATTTTAAATTTCAATCTGTACCTCTAGTAAGAGGCAATATACAGTATATATTAATTGAATAGTTAATAGAGATACATCCGGATATAATCTTACTATAATAGTTTTTATTGATTTTATGATGACATATAATAAATAGTACATTTTAATATAAATCCTTTTGTTTGACTTGTATTACTCATATAGAATAAGAAGATATATATTGCAAATGTCACTTGTATAGACTCATACTGAAAATAAGAGGTACAACCCACATAGAGAAGTCTGTATATATAAAAGTACTACCATATCAGTCATCTATATTGAGCCTAAACAATTGGATTGTGATTTATTTGCATGTAGATACTAAACAGTATATATAAATATATCAAAAATATATAGGTATTTGTGCATCAACACGTTTTCCAACAACAGCATCACTTTCAAATCCATAGTGGGTCCCTTAAGTGGGTTCTTTAAATTGCTTTTTTAGCGCTACCTTATATTTTGTGTATTGACTCATAGGGAATTAGAGTCTATTTTTTAAGGTTTAGCTATCTTGAGGGTATATAAGGATATCAGAATAATCTTGTGGTTAATTACTTAATAGTGCGTAAGTCAGGCTGCATTCATAAGTCACATATAAAAAAAAACACAGGTTTCTTTTTCTTTTCTCTTTTTCTTTTAGCACAAACACATTAAATTATTGGAATTTATATAGAATAGGTAGTACCTGCAGTAACTGTGTAACAGCTGGCAGTGCACCTCCTTTGTGCTTCGCTTTGTTTCCCTCACGTAAACGACTTGCATGGAAAAATATTTAAATCAAAATAAAACAAACTCACCTAGCATGACTGCTAGAAGTAAAAATTAGGGGGGTGGGGAAAGGGAATAGATCTTCACTAGAGCCCTTTGCCGGAATTGACAAAGGGGTTAATACACAGAATATAAATAATATGTCAGAACAGATAGAAAGCATGAAAACAAAATTAGATGACTTAGAAAATAGGGCCAGAAGAAGTAATCTTTGAATAATAGGCCTAACTGAAGAAATACAGGAAAAAGACCTTAAATTATTATTATTATTATTATTATTATTATTGTCGGTTATTTGTAGAGCGCCAACAGATTCCGCAGCGGTAGTATTTGTAGAAACAAAATTTATGGAGCTGGTTAACATTAAGTACAAAGGAAAAAAAATATTAATGTTCAATGACTACTCATCAGAGCCTTCTAATAAAAGGCACATAATGGCACCATTGTGTACTAGATTAATACAAGAAGGGTGGAGAGCTAGACTTCTATACCCATCAAGACTTAGAGGGATATTTATCAAACCGTCAACCGCAAATACGCCGGAATTCCGCAGCGTAATTGTGGCAAGCTTAATTCGTCCCATTTATCAAGCCTACAGACCGGCAAAAGTTGAAATTTGTGAAGTAACATACAATCCAGCGGTCTCAATCTGACACAGATCGATGCTTATGTCATTACAGATGTTCCGAATACAAATTCGGCACTATCTGACAACTTTTCCCATTTATCAAACTTCTAACAGGTACGCTCGCCATTATTCCAGCCCAGCGTACCTGGTTTTCAATCCGCCACCCTGGAGGCCGTGGATGCCGTAGGAATCAATGGGAGTCTAAAAGCAGTGAAAGCTTATGTTCAATGCTGCCAGATATCCTATTGATTTCTATGCTAGAAAACAAATTACGTTTACACCTAACATCCTAACATAAGCCCCGAGTCTAAACACGCCTAATCTGCCCCCCCGACATCGCCGCCACCTACATAATGTTATTAACCCCTATTCCACCGCTCCCGGACCCTGCCGTAACTAACTAAAAGTATTAACCCCTATCCTGCCGCTCCCGGACCCCGCCGCAACTAAATAAATGTATTAACCCCTATCCCGCCGCTCCCGGACCTCGCCGCAATGTTAATAAAATTATTAACCCCTGGCCTCCCACATCACTACCACTAACTAAACCGATTAACCCCTAATATGATTCTATCAGCCAATAGGAATTAAGGGAGATTTTGGATGCTCCGCGCCGGATGTCTTGAAGATGGAGCCGCTTCGCGCCGAATGGATGAAGTTAGAAGATGCCGTCTGGATTAAAACTTCTGCCCGCTTGGATGAAGACTTCTGCCGGCTTCGCTGAGGTCTTCTGCCGCTTGGATGAGGATGGATGTCCGGTCTTCGAAAACTGTAAGTGGATCGTCGGTGGTTAGTGTTAGGTTTTTTTAAGGGTTTATTGGGTGGGTTTTAATTTTAGCTTAGGAACTTTGGGCAGTAAAAGAGCTAAATGCCCTTTTAAGGGCAATGCCCATACAAATGCCCATTTTTTAGATTTTATTTGGGGGGTTGGTTGTGTGGGTGGTGGGTTTTACTGTTGGGGGGGGGGTGTTTGTATTTTATTTTACAGGTAAAAGAGCTGATTTCTTTGGGGCAATGCCCGGCAAAAGGCCCTTTTAAGGGCCATTGGTAGTTTATTGTAGGCTAGGGTTTTTTTTATTTTGGGCGGGCTTTTTTATTTTGATAGGCTATTAGATTAGGTGTAATTAGTTTAAATATTTGATCATTTCTTTTTTATTTTGTGTAATTTAGTGTTTTTTTATTTTTTGTAACAGTGTTTTTTATTTTTTTGTAACTTAGTTGTTATTTTTTGTAATTTAGTAATTTTTAATAGTAGATTTAAATAATTTGAGTAGGGTTAGGTCTTAAAATATGTAATATAGTTAATTTAATTTGTAGTTTAATGTAATTTTAGTATAATAGTTAAGGTAGGTTAATTAATAGTTTAATATAGTTTAATTTAATTCTAAAGGTAAGTTTAATTTTATTATAAGATAGGGATGAGGTAATTATAATGTAAAGTTAGCGGTTGTTAGGTTTAGGGGTTAATAGCTGAATTTAGTTAATGGCGTCGTGGGGGGGCTGGCGGTTTAGGAGTTAATAGGTTTAGTAAGTGGTAGTGATGTGGGAGGCCAGGTGTTTAGGGGTTAATACATTTATTTAGTTGTGGCAGTGTCCGGGAGCAGCAGGATAGGGGTTAATATTTTTATTTAGTTGCGGCGGGGTCCGGGAGCGGCGGGATAGGCGTTAATAACTTTATTTAGGTTGCGGCGGGGTCCAGGAGCGGCGGGATAGAGGTTAATAACATTATTTAGGTTGCGGCGGGGTCCGGCAGCGGCGGGATAGGGGTTAATAACTTTATTTAGTTGTAGAGGGGTCCGGGAGCGGCGGGATAGGGGTTAAACATTTTAGTATAGTGGCGGTGTTTAGTGACAGGGTATAAATAAAGTTGGGAAAAAGCCGAATAGCAGCAAGATTGATGACTGTTAGTTAACAACAGTCCGCTGCTCATCGCCCCGTACTTGGTGTGCGGCTTTTTCCGGCTTTTTTTATAAATATGGAGATTGTATTGAGGTCCGCGGCCGCAATGTTAGGCGAGCTTGATAGATAGGCCTCTTGATGTGCAAACCAAAGAAGGGAACAAAGTATTTACTGAGGTGTCTAAAGTTAATTTGTTCTTAAGGAAATATAATGATAGTCAGGAAAAATAAGCCTGTAGGAATTTTTATTTATAACAGTGATATTTTTGTTATTGATTTTTTTTTTTTTTTATGGACACTTAGTTACATATACACATAAAGATAATCATGAGACAGTGAGTTTATACATTGCATTTCTGTTTAACTGTAGTAACCATGCTGTCTGTAGATGTCCCATTTTGTTCCCCCCCCTTCAGAAGCTATTGCGGTTGCTTTTGGACCGCCAATTTGTAACTGAAGGCATTTATACAGGAGGATTTAACCAAGGTGAATTTGAGAATATAAAATTATAACAAAACAAAATTTGCTCCCTAGAATAGGGAGCAAGACCATAACCAAGCACGGAAAAGAAAATTATATTATAAGTTAGTGACAACCCAACAGCATAGGCAGCTATTAACATAGATATAACTGAGCACAGGTATTACGATTGGTATAATTGGCTAGCGTACAGTAGGTACCGACATAGGGGTGAATTGTAAATAAATATAAGGTGTTTTTCTTTATTACCTAGAATCGTTATTGTAGGGCGCTGATGTTAGGTCGTTGGTGACAAGTTCATAATCCATCTGGGGGTTCACTAGTATGGTTGTAATTTTAGTGGATTAATACCATAGGCAATGTATAGTTACATAGAGGGTGAGGATATATGCGGGTAGCAGGTAGTCATCCTTAAGCCAGTGTCAATTAAAAAAACAGAAAACAGATCTTAACAATTGTGTGAGGGGGTTCTATGACCTATATTAAATAATGTGACCCTTATCTACGGCTCTGGCCACAAGCCGCAGGTTGGGCGCCAGATCTTGAAGTTATGCTATTAAGTCTCATCTGAGGTGATGCGGTCAATATATATAGGGGGCTTAAAATAACTGTACATAAGTGTTGCTGCATCTATACATGTGTATGAGTAGGAAATTCCCTGCTGTAGCAGAATTGCATAGTATTTGTCAGATTTTCACAACATTAATATCACCCTGAACCTTTTTTTTTTTTTTTTTGTAACATAACATGGTGTGGTTAACAGATATAATAACGTTATAAGTGCCTAAGAAAGACTAAAGAAAAAAATTATTATCCATGTCAAATTGTGTCCCAACACAGCCCTCCAGGGACCCCTCACAACAGAACATAAAATGACCAACAAGACACTATAACCCATATGAACCAGGGGGTAGCTACAGGTTATAAAATATTGTGCAACATCGCTATGCTATGACATTTGCTTTAAGTAATTCCAGACAGTTCCAGTAAAGATCCATTCCCCCTGCATGTGATAAAGTAGGCTCCAGTCTCAGCTATAAAAAACGTATAAGAGGGGTAGGACAGGTCGGTAGCATAATGGTTATTAGCTCCCTCTATCTCGCTGCATCCTGTGGGTATAGGGACTGAGAGTTTACTGATCGTCTCTTTGTGAAACCATGGGAGGAGGATAGCTTCGATCCCAAAAGTACTCTCTGTTTTTGCTGCGCTAAAATGCTAGCTGAGCCATGTCCAGTTCGGGGTGTTTGCTTGGTCGTCTCATTCCACGATAATCCAGGGTCTTGCAGAGGAGGCACAACCTGTATGACTCTCTCTGGTCTCTTTGGAGCCATAATCCAAAAGAAAGGGATCGCGCCCATTACCCGGTACCTGCTTCGACTCCCCCAGTAAAGTCCGGGCAGCTCGATGAGATTCTCTGGTTTCTGAGGCTTTATCGGTAGGTCTCCTGAGGGCAGGTGGTGTGGGTGCTGTGGAGTGAGTGACTTGCCACTTCCCTTTAGATGATCGTATAGATAAGGGTTGGCAATCGAGAGATACAGAGCAGGCATGACCCCGTTAGAGCCGTTTTCTGTTTCTTGTAGTGCGCAGATTATAGCTGCCCGCCGGCAAATGCGGAGGGTTTACATTTTTGTAGATTCCCTGGTTGCGTCGTTAGGTGCTATTGGGGATTGTTGTAAAGCCACCAGCTTTGCAATTGTTTGCTCCGGATGGAGCTTTATCCAGCATTCTTTGTAAGAGGGGGCCTCGATTCCTCTGATAGTATGTGTCGGTGACGCTGCCACATGTTTTCTCATTTGCGCCAGCTGATATAGCACTGTGAGGTGCATGCTTTTTTTTTATTTACTGTAGCTCAATAATAACTTCAATGCTGATATGCCGTAGCCAGCTATGGTCAAGTACCTCGGCTTGCCGAGGGGGGGAACGCTGCCTGGTATAAGCCGCCGCTACAGGCCTGTGACGTCCCAATCCTGGGCTCCAATGTCACTGAGAACAGCTCACAAAGCTATGATATGCTCACAACAGAGCTCTCAGTTAATGTGATAGTCAAAAGGTATGCTTTGGGGTACTGTAAAGTTAAGTCACAAATCGGCGGGATTTATGTCTAAGTCTATCAGAGCTCATGGAGAGTGCGACCGCTCAGGATCGCTGCTAGGACACGCCCCCCTGTGTTATTGATTTTTATGGCTTGTTTTTAGAAATAATATAATTATGGAGAATAAACTGATAGAAGGTACTTGTTTTATTTTTTTATTCGCCTCCGTTCCCCTCCCTCACATCCCCATCATTATCTTTCCCTACTTTTCTTTCCCTTGCTCCCTGTATGTCGCTTGATAGATACTTAGAGATATCTATATATAAGTCTAGAAAATGAACCCAAAGATCATATCATGGAATATAGGGGGCATCACTTCACCCATTAAGCGCAAATCCATCTTAAGATATGCTAGAAAGTTGGGGGTGCTGCACATTTTACTGTTGCAGGAAACACATTTAAAGGGGGAAGAGGCAGCTAAATTAAAAAGTGAATGGTTAAAAGAAGTTATATTTACCCCAGGATATCAAAGGAAAAGAGGAGGTTGCCATTCTTTTTACTAAAACCTTGACTATAAGATAAATAGCATAGTGAGAGACAAGGAAGGTAGATTATATTGTAATTGAAGTAGAAATAAGGGACAATAAATTTTTAATTTGTAATGTGTATGGTTCAAATGAAGAGGGACGCAGGGTTCTGGCAGAATCTTTGTGACCAATTAATTAAATACTCTGGTAATCATCTGATCCTAGGAGGTGAGTTTTAAACTTACCCCTAATAGGGTATTAGATAGGTGTAAGACAAATCAGGATATATTAGAGCAGGGGAAAGGCCTCGTATAGAAACAAAAAAGAGTCTCATTATAAAAATATTACATCAGGATTTAAAGTCCAAGATATCTATAGAATTATGCATCCAAGGTGAAAGGGAATACACATGCCTTTCTAAGTCCCAAAAATCCTTAGATAGATTTTTTCCTCATCTCAAATAATTTAGTTGATAATGTTCAGGAAGCACGTATTGATTTGAAAATCATTTCAGATCATGCCCCTATCTCGATAGTTCTGAACCCTATAAACCAAGAGTAGAAAAACAAATCAATTCTCTTTTTCCCAAATTTCTAATAAACAATATTAAGTTTTACAAATTGTTTTAAAGAAAAATGTGAAGAATATGTTAGATTCAAGTAGTAGATATTTTAATAAAACTAATATATACTGGAATGCCGCCAAGGAGGTAATAAGAGGGGAAATTACAACATTTTTAATAAAGATGAGGGAAAAAACAAATCTATACAGACAACAGTGACTAAATGTCTTATCAATAAGTATAACTAAATATATTGGGGGGAACAAGCTTAGACAATTGGAAGGAATATATTCAGGCCAAACAAAAACAGGGATACATTTTATGCCCAAAATGAAATCAAAGAGAATATAAAATCATGTACACAGTATTATAGATTTGGTAATAAAGCTGGTAGATTTCTAGCATACATAATAAAATATATAATATATATATATATATTATATTTATAAATAAAATCCAAGAAAAGGGCATTACATGGACTAAAACAAGGGATATACAAAAAAATTTTTTTTTAATATTTTTTAGATATGAAGGAAATTTTTTGGGATTCGATTGCAATCCCTAGGAAAGATACAACTCAATTAGATAAAATAAATGAGCCTATCACGGAAAAAGAAATATATCAAACAATTAAGTCTCTAAGCTAGTAACAAAGCGGCAGGACCAGATGGTCTCCCATCGGAGTTCTACAAAATACTTATTGAAGAGATAACTCCCACCCTAACTGTACTACTCAACAAATTTTGGACAGGTCAGCTTAAACCCCTAGAATATTTTAATGAATCTACAATAATCATAATTCCCAAACCAGGGGAAAGATCCTAATTTAGTAAATAACAAAATAATCGGGCACAAGTATAGTGTAGGCAGGCAAAAAGTCATAAAAGTCCGTTGCTCTAGTAAATTTATAAAATAATAAATAAAAAAAAGAAAATGAAAAGTACTAGAAAAAAGCACTCTTGCCTCAAACCTTAAATAGAGAAAAACAATGGCCATATATTGCTATGACCATCCATACTGGTGGAGTAAAACATCAACACACATGATACTAGTGTCAAAGTGATTGGTTTATTGCACTATAAAATAAAATAAATAGTGCATGTGAACTTACATACAATACATTTTATATATAGCAGTGAACTTAGGAAATTAAACAAAGAGAACCCTGTAAATGATAATAAGTGTTCCAAATAAAATGTCCATAAACAGGTTTACCACACTGACGTGTTGTTTTCCTGAAGTGCTGTGTTGATAAGTCCCAAGAGAAACAAAAAGTATTTTGTTAATGTCCTTTTTTCCTAGTTGTGATAAAGGAAATAAATAGTGACAAAAAAACAATTGTAATCCTGGTATCATTCCTGCTTGTAATTAAGCACTGCTCAATCTTCACTCTTTATGGGCATATAAAAACAGGTCTAGATTTAAACCATTGCTCAGACTCTATTAAGCAAGGAGAGAGGCTGTAAAGTAAGGCTCTGCTACTACGCCGAAAAGCTAGCAGTATACAACCGCCAAACTACCAGCCGAGCAGCCAGAGAGCTTCTGGAACACCAACACTAAACTGCCAATACTACCATGGCAAAAAACAGACCCAATAAAGCTGGTAACTAGAACCTGATAGCCACATAATCTTACTGTGATTCAGCAACAGTTGTGTCCCAGTTCAGTGATGATTTGAGCAAAGATTCTTTGTTTTCCAGGTAAAGGTAAAAGGATATGTGGATAATACTTGCTCCAGGGATCTTGAAAGCAAATTTGCCTACGATTGTTTCACCAAATTGGCTTCATCAGGGCTTGTAATTTGCATTCTTGCTCAGCTGCCTTAAATAGCAGCCTAATTGAGGATCATCCCCCAAGTCTAAACCATGTGAAAATAAAAGATTTCTACTACATAAATAATAAATAAAGTTCACTGCTAATCAATAGATATAAATACTTAAATATTTCTAAAAAATTGACACTTTTTGACCATATGTGAATTAAATCAGCAGGTGTTATTAACTGGAATATATTGGTATATTTCTATCTTTCATTTTTTTTTTTTTACATATAATGGCTCCCTGTTCATATGACCAATATGGTTCATGCTTATACTGCTGCACTGTTGCAGCTATTTTATTTAAAGGTGCAAGACAATTGATATTGGCTAAAAAACAACCACTTGGTAAGAAACTTTGTTGCCAATAATTGTGATCAGTATTTGCCTGCTTTTTAAACCTTTTGCATTTCTCATTTGAGAGAATACGCAGGACAATTCCTGAATTTAAAGATACAGGGCTCCTAATGTAAACAACAGAAATGAACACAGTTTAACCCAAAGTAAACAAGCTCAACAGGTATTAAATGTTAAAGTATACATGACTTATTTCTTTCATTTGTACATACAATAACTTCCTGCTGATGAGACCATTATGGCTGACACCTCGTAAGCTGCATATTAGTAACTGTTTTATTCAGATTTAAAGGTACAGGAGACTTGATATTAACTGTACAACAACCACTTGGTAGTATGCATTGTTGTCAGTTCGTTTTATCAATAGTTACCTGTTTTATTAAACAACCTTAATCACTCTCATTTTGGAGAGTGCACAAAAATTGACTGACACAAAATCTGGGAATTATTTAACACATCACACTTTATGTTTTTTTTGAGGTAAAAAAACAAAATATTTTGCTAGTATAATTAACACTGCTAAAGCTCATTGTACTGTTTAGAATATTTCAAACTACAGAAACAATTGATGAACCAAATGTTACATTCATGCTGCAAACATGGTTAACCTTTATAAAAAGGGAGAATATAAGAGTTCCTCATTTAAACTTCCTGGAGATAATGTGTCTAGGTTAAAAAATCCATCGGCTCGCATGCTGCAGTAATACTTTATCCAAATCCCCCCCCTCTAATACCCAAAGTCACTTTCTCAATCCCTATGAGGCTAAAGGTTTTAGGCGAGGAATTGTGATATAGTTTAAAGTGTTGGGCTATACTAGAGGTTTTGACTTGATGTTCAATATCCCTAAGGTGTTCTAATGTTCTATCAAGTAAGGCTCTTGTAGTTTTACCTATATAGAATAGAGAACAGCCACATCTTGCTAAATAGATTATTCCTTCAGTTCTACATGATATTTTAGTTCTAATGTTATATATACGCCCAGTCTTAGATACAAAGTATCTAGCTTTTTGTATATAATTACATGCTTTGCAACACTTGCAAGGATAGCAACCTGGTCTTGTTTGTTTTTTTATTTTATATTTTATAAATTTACTAGAACACTGGTCTTTTATGACTTTTTGCCTGCCTACACTATACTTGTGCTCAGTTATTTTGTTATTTACTATTTTTAGTCTATAAACACCTTAGGTGTTTTTTTCTCTAACAGGAGCACAGTTAATTTAGGAAATATAAGTTTAATCCGTATATACTGGTGGAGATAAACATCTCTTTGACCATTATGGCTTTCATCTTTAGTGATAGTGAATGGGATAGTAATGTTAAGGAGACATTCAATTTAGAAGCACTTGATGACAATTCTAATGCAGAAAATGACATCTATCAGGCATTTAAAGCACACAAAAAATCTCTTGTTTAAACAACTTAGAGTTAAATGGGAGATCTCTAGATTGGAAAATTATTTAACAACAGAAATGATTCCTAGGGGCTTGAGATTTTTGAAGTTGCCAGGTAGTAATCACAATAAACCACGTATTACAACTTTTAAAGATGAAAAAGATATTCATAAGGGATAGTAATGATTATAAAAATAATGAAGTGTATATTTTAACAGGATTAGACGCACTAACAATAAAAGTAGGTCTCCTAATCACTTAACATCACAGGGCACTGATTCTCAGGTCCATTTAGAAGGACAAGACAATCTAAAAGATCAAAGACAAGAAGGAGTAAAACAAATAAAAAATACAACAGAGCAGGGGGAGGCAGAACTATGCACAACGCCAGCGCAATTAGATGACAAACTTGTTATTAATCTCTCTTCCACCACTCTGACAGAATCCCAAATACGTGTATTAAAAAAGGGCCTCTCTTTCTCTCCAACAAAAAAACTTGACAGGTTCACAGCAATAAAAGACTTGCATCTTTTTGCAAAGAGGCTTATCTGTCATACGTTGTTTCTTGGAGGAAAAGATGATACAACACATGTGAATGATGAATTGGTTGAAGAGACATTAGAGTCATTATTCTTAGAATCTGAAGATGACAATGTCTTACAAACTCAGCTCAGTACTGGGCTTAAAGTCAAATCAAAATTCATGCCTGCACATTCTAAAGTCCCTGTGGTAGAGGCTTTTGTCAAACTGGTGGAAAGAGACATTAAAGCATTAAGTGACAAAGAGATAATATGGGATAATATAAAGCAAGATGAGAGACAAGCAATTTTTGAACTTCAAATAATGAAGCTCTAACTATTAAATCATCGGACAAAGGAGGTGACATAGTAGTTCAGGACACGTCTCTGTATCATAGCGAGTGCAGTAGACAGTTAAATTACCCCAATCAATATTGTAAGCTAGATCAAAACCCCATGAATGTCATTATGTCCAAATTGGAAAAAATATTGTTAAATGCATTTGATAACAATATTATAAGTAAGTCTGAATTTAATTTCTTGTTACCCAGTCACCATAGGGTCCCAAAGTTTTATGCTATCCCTAAAGTACATAAAGTGGGAGTGAATTATCCTCCAGGAAGTCCCATTGTGGCAGGGATACAGGGTCCATTAGAAAACATTGGTGAATACATAGATTATTTTTTACAGCCCTTTGCAACTACATTAAATTCTTATGTACAAGACACCCCTAATCTGTTAAGAAAAATTCAAGATATTTCAATAACTGGTGACACAATTTTGGCCACCATAGATGTTGAATCACTTTATTCAAGTATTCCTCATAATAGAGGAATACAGGCAGTTAATTTTTTTTAATTATTCAAGTAATTCCTAGAAGGAAAAACTAAGAGGACGCGCTGTTAAGAAAAAGTGTTGTGTAATGAAAATCCCTGTAGTGTATAATATGATGTATTGTCTGTGAAAAAGTGTATCAGGGCAAAGGTGTATATGATTGAAAAGTGAGTAGGATTTGTTATAAAAGAAACAAGTATGTAACCTTGTTGCAATCAGTGGTGGTTAAAACGAATGTAGTACAATAAGAACATAAACAAATAGATTGTTACATAAAAAGAATAAAACATAAGCAAAGAAATATAAAAAGTTGAGTCATATATATATATGTAATAAAAAAGTCCAAATCCTGAAAAAATATGTGATATAATGTTCAAAGGTAAAAAGTCCACTTCAAAGTAAAGGATATATTGAGAACAAAAAGTTCGAAAACTTAAGGCTTGCTCCGCTTGTGTCCACAGTGTGATGGATCAGGGAATCTAAGAGTACGCTGGGGGTCTCACCCGGGAGACCTGTGGGTGGGTGGATGAAATCAGCTGTGTATCGTGCAGTGAGCTGGATCGCCACGGGAGAAGTTCAAGTGGCTGTGTTGTTTTTCCCAAAATAGCTGCTCACACGATCGGACTTGTTCCCAAACAAACTGACAATGTCAGTGTAAGGAATAAACTGTTTGAAATCTAACTGAATAAAAACACTGCATGCAGCAGTATATTGAAAAGCACAGAAACCGGGTCTGTATAAAAACAAGTATTTATTTGCTACGCGTTTCTCAGTCCGTAAAGGACCGTTTCCTGAGGAAGCGTACTGACTGCTGGTCCTGAATGTCAGCCTGCCTGCACGCACCTAGTTGATTCTAGGTGCCACTCTACTTGTGAGTAGTTTTCTTGCAACTTATTGTTTGATATTTGTCCTAAACCGATTCACACTATGTTGGCGCCCTTGTTTTTTCATCCTCTTAATTTTTTTTAAATCACAGAGGTGTGGTCTTCCGTAACCATACCAATTTTCTTGTTGAACTTTTACAATTTGCTCAGGAACATAACTTCTTTGTCTTTGACAATAGGTTTTATATCCAAGTTAGAGACACAGCAATGGGGGCAACATTTTCTCCTTCTTATGCGTGCCTCTATCTGGGATTTTGGGAAACCAAGTGTGTCTTCGATATTGACCTGAATTGGATGGGCTGGTCCAGGATGAGATGGTGCTGGATGACAGCTACAGGGCCCTCCGATGGTATGCTATGCAAGTGTGGCCATGGCTGGGTGATGGTGTCCCCACAGAGGGCTTTTGCTACGGCGGCCCTAAATTACTATTTGAACTAATGGCAGAGGACCCAGATTTTGGGAGTCAGGCAGAGTGGAGACTTAAGGGACATTTGTGAGTACCGAGGGAGCCTGCTGAGTCTCTCAGGGGTACCCTGGCTGCAAGACGATTTGGATTATATATGTGGCCAGGAATTGGAGATGGAACAGAGATACAAAAGACTGCTAGTTTGCGTTAAACAGCATACTACAGAGCCTGCAGGGAGCTATGATACAGCAGTCTGAGAATCATGGAGGTTTGCCTCCAAGGAGTGGCAACAGAGCATAAGTGACAACTAGCTGCTAGATACAGATCAGCAGCCTGGCCCCGAGCTTAGGGACTTGTACAAGGGAGCCACCCCAGCAGAAGCGCTGGCTACAGGGCAGAGAGCCGCCGGCCTCTGCTCAGCCCCTGCAGCAGCTCTGGGAAACCAGGGAGAGGAGGTAGTCGTCCTCCCTCCCCTTACACAGAACCTCTTCCGGGGAGAGGAGACAGTCGGTCTCTCTCCACAGCGGCAGAGCCAGATACAGGGAGAGGAGACAGTTGGTCTTTCTCCTCAGCGGCAGAGCTATCCCCTGGGGAGTGGAAGTAGTCATCCTCCCTTCCCTTACGCAGAACCCCTTCCTGGGAGAGGAGACAGTCGTTCTTTCTCCCCAGCGGCAGAGCCAGGAGCCGGGAGAGAAGACAGTCGGTCTCTCTCCCCAGCGGCAGAGCCATCCCCTGGTAGTGGAGGTAGTCGTCCTCTCTCCCCATAAGCAGAACCCCTTCCTGGGAGAGGAGAAAGTCGGTCTCCCTCAACAGTGGCAGAGCAGTTTCCCATGGAGCGGAGGTAGCAGGCCTCCCTCCCCAGCGGTAGATCTGCCACAGGGTGTGGCCCTGAATACTGGTGCTGTCGGGCATCAAGGGTGACTACAGGCTGTGGTAACTTGCCAGCTGCAGTCAGCAGGGAGGAAGCAGGACCCGTTTGGCGGAGCTACCCAGTCGGGGTAGCTGGGGTATCCGTCACACTTGTTATATTACTTTCATTGCAACTTGTTTAAGGCAAATAGAAAATAGTTAAAGTATCCCACTCCCATAACACTATTGAAAAAGCACAAGTAAACTGATTATACACTTAAAGGGACATTCTGCTCAAAATTTAAATGCACGTAGATAATATACAACTTTGAATAGAAGCATATTTGCCATATACATGTTTTGGCCTAAATGCTTCTAGTAAAAGTTATCAATGTTTTAGTGTTAATGCTTTTCTCTGCACATGCATGGGAAGTATAGATAGTTTTTCTCAGTGTGCCAGCATTTTAAATACTGAAGCTGCCCAGAGCACCAGTGAGGCTTGTATAATGTTAGCAATTTGAGTCATTACCAGATTGTACAAGCACCTTAGACTCTCTGAGCAAGTGCTGGTGCACGGTACATACTTAAATACCCATTTGAAACAGCTATAGCTTGTCAGGGTACCTGTGAAGTAACATTAAATAAACTACAGATGTATCACATAATTGAATATTTCATTTTAGCTAATATATAATTTGATATGAATTGGTCTCACTATAGCCCCTGCCTCCTCACTGCTGCTTAGGATAAGTTGAGGACAAAAGGCAAAAATTTGTCTCAATTAGTGAAGGCAGATTTCTTCAAATAAACGCCCACATATGGAGTTTCCTGCCCCAAAATGTATAATAAAAGTCCAGATAGGTAATGACCCCATGTGGAGATCGCAGTCGCACTGTCTGCAATGACTCTTTGAAACTTGGCCTTTGAAGCTCAGGAAGATAGTAATTAACACAATGGCTCACTGGATTCTCTTTGAAGACTGAATACACATTCTTGTCTAAAAAGGAACATATGCCAAAATTCACTCATAGGCAGGTGAAAACAGTTTGGGATTTTAAATAACCAAATATTATACATTTTCAAAATCCTTAATTTATACCTTAGTATTGTAAATGTAAATAGATAGATCTGAAGACTGTCCTGTATTGGATAGATGTCTGTTGTATTGAATAGCTGCATTGGTGAATTTGAAATGTGTTCTAGAGTCTCAGAGTAATAACATCTGTTTCTTTATATTTTTCAGATACATAATATCCCAATGAGATGGTGACTAGGAAATGCAATATATATGTACCAGTATATCAAATGAACTGATATAGAAAATAAGTCTGTCAGGGATTTCATCATTACAAGCCTGTCCCTTTAACTCTGACTCCTCTTCCCCTATTTAAAGGGACATAATACTCATATGCTAAATCACTTGAAACTGATGCAGTATAACTGTAAAAAGCTGACAGGAAAATATCACCTGAGCATCTCTATGTAAAAAAGGAAGATATTTTACCTCACAATTTCCTCAGCTCAGCAGAGTAAGTTCTGTGTAAAAGCTCCCAGCTGCAGGTAAACAAATTTAAAAAAAATGAAGAAATCAACAGCAGCCAATCAGCATCAGCAGTGCTGAGGTCATGAACTCTTACTGTGATCTCATGAGATTTGACTTAACTCTCATGAGATTTCATAGTAAGCTTCCTTTACCTGATTGGTGAAATAATATGAGAGTGCACGATGCTAGTCCCTTCAGATGTCCCAGGACAAACACACTAAAATGCTGCTTAGAAATCCTTTACAATGGGAGGTGGCTACTGAGGAACTTTTGAGGTAAAATATCTTTCTTTTTTACATAGAGATGTTCAGGTGATATTTTCTAATCAGCTTTTTACAGCTATGCTGCATCACTTTCAAGTGTTTAAACATTTGGGTATTATGGCCCTTTAAGGCCCCTCCTCTCTATGCTCGCTGCTTGGTAATTTGTATCAGTTGCTGTAAATGACTCTTGCCTAAAGAAACCTAGCCCATTCCTCTGTCTGAGGGGATTTCTTACCTGCTCCTGTGAAACTCTGCTGACTACCTCCATCTTCAGCTGCTCTGTGCCGGTCTACCTGATTCTGCTATCTGCAGCCATACCGGAACCAAAAGGTCAGCTTAGAGTTTCCCTGCTGTGCTACTCCGGGTGTGTATGACGTCACACCCGGCATCTCAGCGTCTTCTCAGCGCGTGTACCGCGCTCTGTCTCTCCTCCAAAGGGTAACGGTCTCACCAGTACTGCTGACTCTGCCTTCCAGTAAAACAACTTGGAATTGGTCTGTATAATTTATCTACCTTCTCAGGATATCTTTATGTCTCTCATTCTTGTAAACCAAATACCGTTACACTAATTGACTGTTTGCTACCTCCATACTGCAATATATCTCTACCTGCTATAGTTATTGCATACTATCTCCGGAACTCTGCATGCCATAATAACACTTGCTGTTTCATTTTTAATTAACCTAAGAGACTGTTTTTGCTTAATAATACCTGAGCCTGCTATATCATCTTCTATCTGCATATCCCAATATAACTGTATCTGTTTAATATCATCACCTCAAGTGTTGCATACATGTACAGTAATTATATCAACAACTGTGGACAAGGATTTGTTAGCAGCTTCAACTAATACACATTGTGGTTTTGCTTTGTACCTTGTATTGCCTCCATACTCACTCATTCCCAAACATTACAAGTCTATCATACCACTTCAATTAGATTTGGGGATTATACTCTCTGCCTTTGCTACACTATGGCATTTTGCATGACTCAATCTGTCTGACATCCATATATGTTATCTACCTTCTGTGTATATGTGACTCCTCTATCATATTTAAATACACTTGCTATCTTGTGGAATATTCATCATATTTATCAGTAGATACATTTCTATCTTATTTATCTGTTGATATCTATCTATCTATCTTATATACTGGTTGCGTGACAGCTCTGAATTCACTCTGTACCCTGCAGTAGTGACCCTCAGTTCAATGAGCATAACTGGATTCCTATAAGTTAGATCTGTGTGAATCCAAGGTTTGGTGTGAGGCTGAGTGGTCCTACAATAGCGGATACTAGGTACCAGAACTTATACATCACCTGTTCTAACATACTACACGTATCATCACATATTACCAAGCCCTTATAGTACCTCTATCCTCTATCATGGAGCTAAGTGAGCTTTCCAACAGAGTGGGTTCTCTAGCCCAAAGTATGGATAATATGTTACAGGGCTTAAGAGAGATACAAATTGAGAACCAGAACATTAGAAAATTTATCAATCAGCATATGGCAAATAAATCTTCTACTTCTGAGACCACGCCTGAGCCTGTCGTAAGCCCGCCAGAGAAATTCTCTGGGGATAGGTCTATGTTCAGAGACTTTAGAAATTCTTGCACTCTCATGTTTACTTTGAAACCTAAGTCTTATCCTACTGACAGAATACGTGTCTTGACTGTAATTTCCTTCTTGCGTGGAGAGGCTAGATCCTGGGCCAACGCCTTCTATGAAACTGATGACCCCATATTAAATTCCATTGATTCCTTCTTTACCGCAATGTCCCTTCTATATGAGGATCATAACAAGCAGAATACTGCTGAAACTGCTCTAAGATCATTACGCCAAGGGAAAAGGATGGTAGAGGAATACATAACGGACTTCAAGAGGTGGGCTCCTGACACCTTGTGGAACAATCCAGCCCTAAAGAATCAATTTAGTTTGGGTCTGACTGATTCATTAAAAGACGAACTTGCTAGAGGTATAATTCCAGACGACCTCGAGGCTCTAATGACTTTGTGTATCGGAATTGACTGAAGACTCAGGGAACGGAAGTATGAAAAATCCACAACAGATAATACTTCTAGGAAATACACCCCGTATCATTCCAATCTTCCTACCCATTCTACCAGGAATGTCGACGAACCCATGGATGTTGCTGTGATTAGAGGGCCCCTAAAGCCCGAAGAGAAAGCTGACGCAAACTGCTGAACCTGTCTGTATTGCGCTGAAAAAGATCATGGCGTAAGGGATTGCCCATCTCTCCTTCGTCAAAAGAAGGGTAAGAGAGCAAGTAATAATCACACTGTGAATTTGGTTAATAATAGTTCACTCCATTTATCAATCCTTCTCTCATTACAGTGGGATCACCAGAAGACAGACGTACAGGCCGTAATTGACTCTGGAGCATCTGGGAATTTCATAGATTTAGTTTTTGTTGTTAAGCACAAAATACCACTAATAAAAAAGAGTGTTGCACTAGCCATCCGTTTGGTTGACGGTTCTTTTTTTAGTTCTGGCCCTATTTCACATCACACAGTTCCACTTACTGTTACCTCAGCCTCTGGGCATACTGAATTGATGTCTTTTGGTGTTCTACCAAGTTCTGTCTACCCTATGATACTTGGAATACAGTGGTTGTCTAAACATAACCCCACTATATCTTGGACAGATGCGACTGTAGTTTTTGATTCTCAGTTTTACAAGCAATCTTGTACTGACTCTCACACACTTTGTCAGATAACTGTAGACACACTACCAGATTGTTATAAGGAATATGCAGATGTTTTTGATAAAGCTGAGGCAGCCACACTTCCACCACATAGAAGTTATGATTGCCCTATTGATCTGATTCCTAACTGTTCCATTCCTTATGGTCATATATATCCTCTATCTCAGCCAGAATTGGCTCACCTCAAGGAATATTTAGACGAAAATCTGAAAAAAGGGTTTATACGTCCATCTACTTCCTCTGCGGGCGCTGCTATGTTTTTCGTGAAAAACAAAGATGGCAGTTTACGCCCCATTATAGACTATAGACAACTGAATAAATGCACTAAGAAAAACAGATACCCCCTGCCTCTCATTCCCGAACTAATTGAACGTCTACAAGGTGCCACCATCTACATCAAGCTTGATCTTAGAGGCGCTTACAATTTGATCAGGATGAGAGCAGGGGATGAGTGGTTAACGGCTTTCCGTACACGATACGGACTTTATGAATATACAGTGATGCTGTTTGGGCTATGTAACGCCCCAGCCACTTTCCAGTGCTTTATAAATTATGTTTTTCATGACCTTTTGAATGTCTGTATTGTTATCTATTTGGATGACATTCTTGTTTATTCAGACACTTATGTAAACCATCTATCACATGTAAAACAAGTCCTATCTCGATTAAGGCAACATCATCTTTACGCCAAATTAGAGAAGTGTATATTTAATACCAACACTATTTCCTTCCTGGGTTACTGTATCTCCCCCACTGGGATTACCATGGAAACCAGTAAAGTAGAAGCCATACTCAAATGGCCAGTACCTAGTTCCAAAAAAGATGTCCAGAGATTTCTTGGATTTGCAAATTTTTATAGAAAATTCATTAAAGATTTCTCACATATTGTCAAACGTTTAACTAGTCTAACTAGAAAACATATCAAATTTTCATGGGATAGTAAAGCTGAAGATTATTTTACTACCCTTAAGAACAAATTTACTTCAGCCCCTATACTGCAATTCCCAGATGCCAGTTGTCATTTTACGCTTGAGGTTGATGCTTCTGAATTTGCAATTGGGGCTGTTCTGTTCCAGAGGGTCTCCCAAAAAGAGCCTCTACACCCTGTTTCATTCTATTCTCGTGTCATGAGTTCAGCTGAGATTAACTATGGCATTGGAGATAAGGAATTGCTTGCCATTAAATCCGCATTGGAATTCTGGAGGCATATTCTAGAAGGTACAAAATATCCTATTACTATTTATACAGACCATCGTAACTTGGAGTACTTGAAGACAAACAAGACCCTGACTTCTCGTCAAGTCCGTTGGAGCCTTTTCTTCTCACGTTTTGATTACGTGATCACTTACCGTCCAGGTTCTAAAAATCTCAAGGCTGATACCCTCTCTCGTATACCTTCTAAGCCACAAAATCATCTGGCTCCTGCCGCTGTGATACCTGCGGATAGGATTATTTGCTTAACAAATGACTTTTTGGAAACCCTAAAGCTGCAACAGAAGGAGGATTCTTTAATAAGGCACCTCAATTTAGATAAACATTCTGATGAGCTGTTCTATTATCATAATCAACTATATGTACCCATGGCTCTTAGGAATCAGGTATTGGCAGCAGCTCATGATTCTACATTAGCAGGTCATCCTGGCGTACATAGGACCCTTCATATCCTTTCAAGGAGCTATTGGTGGCCCAAAATGTCTGATACAGTCAGTCAATACATCAACACTTGTTTTCTCTGCACTACAAAAACATCAACATAAACGTCCCTATGGATATCTTCTTTCTCTTCCCATACCTGAAAGACCTTGGGCGGACATTGCCATGGACTATATTGTTGATCTGCCACCTTCTGCAAACTTTAACACTATTATGGTGGTTGTTGATCTCATTTCTAAGATGGCCCACTTCCTGCCGCATAGAGGTCTACCCACAGCTTCTGAAACAGCTACCCTTTTCATAGATCATGTGGTCAAATTACATGGTTTACCGAATTCCATTACTACAGACAGAGGTTCACAGTTTACCTCCAGGATTTGGAATCATCTTTGTCAATCCCTCAACATCTCTAGAAAGTTAAGTACAGCTTTTCACCCTCAAACCAACGGGCAGACTGAGAGAACAAATCAAGCTTTGGAGCAGTGTCTCCGTTGTTATTGTTCCCTAGAACAAGACAACTGGCATTCACTCCTTTCTACTGCTGAATTCGCTCATAACAACATGCTCAATTCCTCCACTAAAATGACGCCATTTTTCCTTAACTATGGGTTTCATCCTTCTTATGATATTCAGAGTTCTAAAAACTCACCCATACCTATTGTTAATGACAAAGTCAACACCCTGGTTAAAGGTTTCGCCAGTGTAAAACAATTACTACATGATGCTCAAGATGCTCAAAAACGTTATTACGATCTACAACGTTCTAAACCTCCTGAATATAAGGTGGGCGACAAAGTTTGGTTGAGCACTAAGAATTTAAGATTACAAGTTCCATCCAAGAAACTTGCTTCTCTCTATTTGGGTCCTTTTGAAATTAAGAAGGTTGTTAATGCAGTCACGCTCCTATTACCTTCTTCCATGAGAATACATCCAACGTTTCACGTCTCACTTCTTAAACCCCATGCTTCTATTCGGGCTACACCTACAATGGGTGCTTCTCAAACTCATGTGGCAGATGAGATGGAGTATGAGATTGAGTCTATCCAGGATTCTCTATACTTTCGGAACCACCTTCAGTATCTGGTCAGTTGGAAGGGTTATGGTCCTGAAGAAGATTCCTGGGAGCCTGCTACGAATGTCACGGCTCCGCGCCTTGTTTCTTTATTCCATCGGAGGAATCCCCACCATCCAGGTCCTTGATCCGCTGAGAGGCTCCTTGAGGGGGGTGTTCTGTCAGGGATTTCATCATTACAAGCCTCTCCCTTTAACTCTGACTCCTCTTCCCCTATTTAAGGCCCCTCCTCTCTATGCTCCCTGCTTGGTAATTTGTATCAGTTGCTGTAAATGACTCTTGCCTAAAGAAACCTAGCCCATTCCTCTGTCTGAGGGGATTTCTTACCTGCTCCTGTGAAACTCTGCTGACTACCTCCATCTTCAGCTGCTCTGTGCCGGTCTACCTGATTCTGCTATCTGCAGCCATACCGGAACCAAAAGGTCAGCTTAGAGTTTCCCTGCTGTGCTACTCCGGGTGTGTATGACGTCACACCCGGCATCTCAGCGTCTTCTCAGCGCGTGTACCACGCTCTGTCTCTCCTCCAAAGGGTAACGGTCTCACCAGTACTGCTGACTCTGCCTTCCAGTAAAACAACTTGGAATTGGTCTGTATAATTTATCTACCTTCTCAGGATATCTTTATGTCTCTCATTCTTGTAAACCAAATACCGTTACACTAATTGACTGTTTGCTACCTCCATACTGCAATATATCTCTACCTGCTATAGTTATTGCATACTATCTCCGGAACTCTGCATGCCATAATAACACTTGCTGTTTCATTTTTAATTAACCTAAGAGACTGTTTTTGCTTAATAATACCTGAGCCTGCTATATCATCTTCTATCTGCATATCCCAATATAACTGTATCTGTTTAATATAATCACCTCAAGTGTTGCATACATGTACAGTAATTATATCAACAACTGTGGACAAGGATTTGTTAGCAGCTTCAACTAATACACATTGTGGTTTTGCTTTGTACCTTGTATTGCCTCCATACTCACTCATTCCCAAACATTACAAGTCTATCATACCACTTCAATTAGATTTGGGGATTATACTCTCTGCCTTTGCTACACTATGGCATTTTGCATGACTCAATCTGTCTGACATCCATATATGTTATCTACCTTCTGTGTATATGTGACTCCTCTATCATATTTAAATACACTTGCTATCTTGTGGAATATTCATCATATTTATCAGTAGATACATTTCTATCTTATTTATCTGTTGATATCTATCTATCTTATATACTGGTTGCGTGACAGCTCCGAATTCACTCTGTACCCTGCAGTAGTGACCCTCAGTTCAATGAGCATAACTGGATTCCTATAAGTTAGATCTGTGTGAATCCAAGGTTTGGTGTGAGGCTGAGTGGTCCTACAATAGCGGATACTAGGTACCAGAACTTATCCATCACCTGTTCTAACATACTACACGTATCATCACAAAGTCAGATAAACATATATAATTTATTGATTTATACTACTAATCCCTCATAAAAATGCAACTGTAATTGGTGCTGTAAATTATATCATATGTTTTTATACTCTCAGAAAGAGATATACAGATATGCAATATTTATATTAATATGGCATAATAATCTAATATAAATATAGCTATATGAAATTACAACTGATTGCTAAATTCAATGTATGTATGTGATATTAAGATAATAAATAAGATATTAGTTAGATCCATGCTGAAGGTATTGTGGTCCTTTTAAATCCTTTCATGGAAAATGTGATTTTTAAATGCATTTTAAAATATTACTAGAGATATGCATGTTTAGTCTCTATAAATACATGCTAAATTATATTAGATGGGACATATATGTTGACCAGATAAGTTTATTAATATCAGGAAATAATGTGTATATTAAACAAACAATTAAAAGATAAAGTAAGCTGTTAGCGGTGTTGAAAATGGAACTGCATTTCTGGATATCTGCTGCCCCCTAGTGGACTAAAACTGGTATGACAGCCAAACGAATTGACTTAAAACATATGCAAAACCAAGTAAGCCAGTAAGGGACAAGCTCCGAGAGCCAATCAGGGACAGGCTCTATTAGGGGCCAATGGGAAGACAAGCATTCGGTGAGGGCGTATCCAAACGTTTTACCAATGATTAGAATAAAAAATGTGGAGTTTATCACGTGATATATTCTCTTGCAAGAGGAAAAAAGAGGTCTATGCTGCTGAGATTTAACTTTGACTTATCTTGCTGCCTTGGTTTACAGAAAGCAACATTGGGCCTTAACCTTTTAATCTCTCAATTGCAAATTTTCTTATTTATAAGGTGGACTGGATTTTTTTGAAAAAGCTGAACTGCAAATTGGTTTAAATGGTGATGTATATGATTGCTCTATATTTTTAATGTTTTAAATCAAAGGCATTCTAAAGCTATAGTTAGATTGCAGTTGTTAATTTAAAGAGCATATTTGATATTTTAAGTTATATTCATAGTCCTGTGTAGTTTAGAATTAGTCACATTAATGCTAAATAATTTTATTTGCTAGATAAAGGTATTTGTATTTCATATCTCTAATCAGGCTTATTATTGTGGAATCTCTTACAAATTATATATAAAGTTCTCTAGTTGTGGTAAATTAAGCAGAGTAAGTTTGTAATCCATATTTGGCATTGAATTAGAGTTATTGGCTAATAATATACTGTGCTGGGATTCTCAATTGTGTGAAGTACCTTGTTATATTGTTTAACTAAGCATTGTTAAAGGGACATTCCAGTCAAAATTTAAATGCACATAGATTTATTATATCTTTGAATAGAAACATATTTGTAATATACATGTATTGGCAAAAATGCTTCTAGTAAAAGTTATCACTGTTTTAGTGTTAACATTTTTCTCTGCACATGCATGTGAAGCATAGCTAGATATTGTCACTGCACCTACATTTTAAATAATGCAGCTGCTCAGATCATCAGTGCGGCTTGTATCATATCAGCAATTAACAAATTGAGTCATTACCAGATGGTAAAAGCACCTTAGGCTCTTTGAGCAAGTGCTGTGTTTAAAATGCTGGTGCACGGTGCATACTTAAATACACTTTTGAAACAGCTATAGCTTTTATTAGAAGCATTTTTGCTAATGCATGTTTATTACAAAATTTCTTCTGTTCAATACCGAAATGCATCCATGTGGTTTCCAATTTAGGCTGGAATATCCCTTTAAGCCAGGGGTGTCCAAACTTTGCTCTCCAGAGGTTTTGGAACTACATTTCTGATGATGCTCAACTAGCATTTTATCTAGCTGAGCATCATGGGAAATGTAGTTCCAAAACCTCTGGAGAGCAAAGTTTGGACACCCCTGCTTTAAGCTAATGGACCATATTCTGGTATTTTATTGTGGTATTTTAACTGTGAGTTAAGGTAAATGTGAGTTTTATTGTGGTATTCACTGTGAGTAAGGTACATTTTTAGGGTATATTTTTATGATCTGTGGTATAGAATACTGTAACGGAATAAGCGTGTATAATTGATTCATAATCTAGTTTCTACATAAATATAATTCAGTGTGTATATAAATTTAACTAATATAAGAATTTAGGAATAAATATTAATTTCAATTGTTTTGTATATACATTTTAATTGGAGGTTATTTTAAAGAATAATAAATAAATTATATTTATAACCTGGTATATACCTACAAGCTTTTATTAGTAACATTTTTGCTAATAGATGTATATTACAAAAATATATCCCTGGCGATCGTGCCTGTAGAGTGACAGGCATCGCCGGGAGTTCACGTGATGCACGGTGACGTCACGCGCAATTACGTGATGACGTCACAGCGCAACTTTATTTATACTTAACAATGTTAAGTATAGGAGGAGGGGGCATGCTGCTTAGAAGCCTGTATCTCAGGCATCTACGCAGCTACAGACCCCCAAGACCCATTGTTGGAAAGGTAATCGCCTACCCTTTCCAACAGTGTAAGTCTTGGGGGTCTGTAAAAAAAAATAAAAAAGTTAAAAAAAATGTTTTCAAAAATTTCAAAAATAAAATATTAGCACCCAGGTGGGAAATGGCTTAGCAGCCAAAGGGTTAAAGAATGCCTATTGTTAGCTTTTAAAATAATAAGTACAGATGTGCTGACATCACAGGTTTGGCAACAAGGTCTAGCCTGACTACACTGAGCAGTATAAATGTAATCATAAGTATAAGATAGCCCCTCACAATGTTGAAAAAAAAAGAATGCCAAAAAAGGCAACTGGGTATCAGAAATGGAACAGAAGCATAGACACTTTTAAAAAGAAAGTGAAAATTAAAGCGAGACTGAAGCAGTCATAAAATAAATAGTCTAGAGAAAAATGTTTATTTACAGACACCTGGACAAGCCTCCACTGGTTACAACGGACATTACTGCTATATAACAGAGATTTATTTTAATGAATTTTTAAAAATAATTTTAATGTGCATTAAAATTTAAAAATAAAATAAGACAATTTTTTGTGTGCAATATTTTATTTGATGGAGAGCCATGCCCATGCTGTAGTTACTGATGAGTGTTGTGTGTATTGCACAGTTGTGCCATTACATAAAATAAGTTGCATAAAGAAAACATAAATATTGCGTCTAAAGCAAGCTAGACTAGAATGATGAGGGAGAGGTGGCAAAAACGGTATTACATTGCAGTATTTTGTTTTTGTAGGAAATAGATTAAACAATAGAAATACAACACAGGTATTAGATCTCAGAACTTATAATCAAGACTAGGGGGCCGAATTATCAAGGGCCAAATGGCCCTGAATACCCTTGTTTCTGAGCGAGCCTGAACAGGAGTTAAAGGGACATTAAACCCAAAAATGTTCTTTCATGATTCAAAGAATACAATTTTAAGCAACATTCAAATTTACTTCTATTGTCTTATTTGCTTCATTCTTTAGATATCCTTTGTTGAATAAATAGAAATGCACATTGGTGAGCCAATCACACAAGGCATCTATGTGCAGTGACCAATCATCAGCTTCTGAGCCTATCTAGATATGCTTTTCAGCAAAGAATATCAAGAGAATGAAGCAAATTAGATAATAAAAGTAAATTAGAAAGTTGTTTAAAATTGCATGTTATTTCTAAACCATGAAAGAAAATTTTGGGGTTTAATGTCCCTTTAAGAAGCAGCTGTCTTAAAGGGATAGTAAACTCAAAAAATGTTTTAATATTTTTTAAAACTTCATTAAATATTATACATATTTGTAATAAGAACCTATTAAAAGTTTAATGTAATTTTTTTGACATTGCTCATCAAAAATCCTTATTTCGCCAAACCCATTTTTTGCTCATTATGTGGGACCTCTAACGATGTTCTACCTAGGTAGAAACATAATGGTGGCCCGCATGCGCATTTACTGTCTATGTTGAGTAACGCATGCACATCTAGGTCCCTCTCTGTCTTCTCTTGCGGCGCGTCACCAAATGCAGGGCGGACATTTGGCATGTGACATAGTTATCGATGGGCGTGGTGCACCAGAGCGATGCCGATTCACAGTGCTAGCCCGGATCCCCCCGCATTAGTGCTAGCGCTCCTTCTAGCTCATTTCACAGTGATTTATTGCTACTGTATAAGTGTAAGGTGTATGCTTTGGGGTAAAGCCGCCCAGAAAGAGTTAAAATTTGTGCAGCGGTCAGTATTCTGGGGCCATCCACTCTAGCTACGTCATGATAGGGGTCATTTCATTCAATTAAGAAAGTAATATTTGTCAGCGCCTATCTATGTTGTGGAGTTAGCTAAAGCAAGGCTGATTATTGCTTCAGTGCCTTTATTTTTATATTGTGGTGACAGAATAAAAACATTAGTAATTGGTGAGTAATCCTTATTTTGATAAATCAATTAGTCAGCCAGCCTTGCCTCCCACAAATTAGCCACACTGCTATGAATATTAAAATGAATTGGGCGGAACCGCTTCGCTATTGGATGGGGCACGGGAATTCATTTCACATAAACCCTGCCTATTTTATGGGCGGTCGTTGAAGCTCATTTTATACAAATTTGAAAGTTAAATTAAATATATTTAGAAGCTTTGTTTCAGCAAAAAAGTAGGTTGATTTTATATATTATATTTATATAATTATAATGTCTTTTATTTTCACTACATTTTGCAAAGATTTTGAACCTTTTAAGACTGCTGCTCCTTAAAGGGACATTATACACTAGATTTTTCTTTCATAAATGTTTTGTAGATGATCCATTTATATAGCGAATACAGTTTTTTGTTTTTTTTAAATGGATAGTTTGGCTTATTTTTAAATAACATTGCTCTGATTTTCAGACTCCTAACCAAGCCCCAAAGTTTTAGGAGAATATCAACGTTTACCTAATCCAGATTGCTTCTGTTTGTGTAAAGGGTCTTTTCATATGCAGGGGAGGGGGCAGTGTCTGCTATTTCCCACTTGCAGTGGGTGTTCCAGTAACCTTTAAAACAGAGCTAAACTGCAAGCTTCAAAGTAAGTTTTTAGACGGTTTTATACTGGATTTTCATATCTGTATCTGTGCATATTATTCTTTATAGTACGGTCTATTACATGCAGTTTTTTAAAAAAATTGGTGTATACTGTCCCTTTAACTTGTCCGCAGCCTCTGGGGCAGCGAACAGCAATCAGCCCGATCTCATACAATCAGGTTGACACCCCCTGCTAGCGGCCGATTGGCCGCGAATCTGCAGGGGGCAGCAATGCACAAGCGTATTATGTCCGCCAGACATTGATAAATCGGCCCCTATAAGTGGCAACAAAAGCTGTTGGCCAGCACAGGCTTATATAGATTGCATTAAGATGAATAGTCAATGGGCTCTGGTTTGTCATGTGTCCCATTTCTGCTAGCTGTGAGCACACACATAAACTTAGGATAATTTGCATGCCCACTTTGTGCTACATGTGTAAACACATACTACTTTAGAAGAAGGCTCTCCACACCCAGTTTATGGTTCACAGCATACATACAAAACTATTGATGTAGAAGTGAGTCTTGTTTTAGGACTGCTGACATAAAAGGGGCTACATTGGATATGACATTGGTCTGTGATCTATTACGACTAATAGCTAATAGAAATGTCTGGAATTAAGTCTGATGTGACCCATCAGTGGTACAAACAAACTGCAGGGAATATAAGAACCTACCCTAGACTTTAATTAGACTAAAAAATGACAAACAAGGGGCTACAAAGAATATAAGACTGAGATCTATGGTACTATTAGAATTTGTGTGGCTAAGCGCTAGCATAAAAGGTGTACAAGTAAAGTAAGGCTGGTCAGAAGTCTAATGTGGGTATATATGGATTGCATAAATGGGTCTGGGATTTGTTTGCTGACACATTTTTATAGCTGTTAGCAAACACGTCTCCTAAACACCCTATTAATGATAGTTGTATATCCATGTCAGTGTATATATTCATATCATAGTAGACAATGCCCTCTTAACCCACTTTGTCACTCTCTGCTGCTGTATTTGGCTTTTTCTACGTTTTAATGTGATTGTTATTAGTCTGTGTGATTCATAGCGGAACAAAATGTACTAAAGAGGACAAAAAGCTTTGCTGTCTGTTGAGGCCCAGAGATGTTCCAGGTGATACAGACATCCCAAACTCTCCCTGAAGTTCAATGAGTCTCCCTGACTGTAATAGCGACTTCCTGATGCCAGCAAATGGAATGCAATCTCCCTGAAACTCCAAGTACCATGATCCATTGTGGCCCAAATCCGGAAAAGTGCTTCTTTAAGGAATGCCTTTAGTTGCTGGGACGTTATAGAAACCTCAAAGCATGCACCAGTAACCAAAAAGCCCCCACTGATTTTAATAAAACACAAATACTACCTTATTTACTGCACGTAAATTAAACTTTGTATTCTAAAATATTTAAGCATTCAACTAGCGTCACTGGAAAATAGGTTTATTGTATGTGGTTGTGCAATAAAGCTACTTTTTTAATGTGAATCTAATGGGAAGTTACTTTAATGATAAGCCTATCTTATTTAGGGTTTCAAGGTGTCCAATATATAACTGGGAGAGGGGGGTGAAGCCACCTCCCTCTAATGAGTTTTTGCAAGTTGTGATGTCTGGATGATATGAGGAATAGATGTCACAAAATAGGCTACAGGTAAAATGAGTTTAGTCTGGTATGGCTCATAGGTGGACTAAACAAGGACTGCATGGAACATGGTGCTGGTCTGGTGTCTCATATTGGCATTTAAAATTGTATAAATAGGTGCAGGGCTCATGGGTTTGGTGTCCGTCACTTTATTTTTTTAATCATACTTCGGACCTTTCCTGAGGCCCCTTTATCCATTCTATATACCCACAACAAACTGTGATTCCTGCACCTTCTTTTTTACTCAAACTATAAGCCCATATTACTCCTAAAACACCACTTCTGCTTTATGACATCCTTTTTGGCCGTTATAATTTTTATGGTTTGTAACTAGTAGTAAGGTTTGGGATATTGTTTAGGTTTTGTTTTTACTACTGATAAAAATGCTGAGGAAAGTAGCCTTTGGTGCCAAAGGAACTTGTTACAAACCAAAAAAATATTACTAGCTATTAGATCCTCTTTTTAACAGCAACACGGGTATCAACTCAAGCACCTTTCTGACATCTAAAACGGTTACAAGCATTTGCATTGCTTAAATAGTCACACAATAAATTATCTATTCAAAAATTCTGACAGACCTTACACACACACAAGGAAGCCAACTACCGCCTCCCTAGTGATATCAAACGGTGAACTCGTCACCACCGCTATCAAATTTTCAATAAAGTTTATTTGCCGCTCACTACACATGCGCAGTAGCAACTGTGCGTGTACGAAGACTGCGATATGGCAGCTTGTAGACAACTCGTCTTAAACCCTCTGCTGCTCAGCTCCAAGACTAAGGTAAATGTATCAATTGGAAGCTATAACAAAGGGCCACTAACTATGAAAAGCCGTGACATAAACGGGTAACAATTATGTTCGACAGCATCCTATGCGTAAACAAGCAGAGGCGGAGTAATAGCAGGCCTGTGGGCGTGACAAGTGTTTAAGTGCCTCCCTTTCTTAGAGTTGATTGGTTTAGGTTAGTAATTATTCTGCGAATCTGCGTATGACAGAGTTGACCTTGTTCACGACACGACAGCAGTATTTCTTAGGCTCAGGCTGCAGTAACAGTAAATTACAGTAATTAGTAAATCCTTTTGCTGGTTAGTGGTGAAGCGATGTATTGTACAGTATCTAAAAATGTTACAGAATAGGAGCTTGCCAACTACACAATGTCCAAAGTGCTAGTGGTTGTTTACAAGTCTCTGTCACACGTTCGAGCACAATGAGCAAAAACTATTACCAGATTATCAACCTTCATATCACCTCTGTGTTTTATTTACCTCATGATATTTGTGGTGTCAGATGATTTTGTTAACGCGATACTGTAATGCCTTGATTGTAAAGATTTGATGAAGCTCTACAGGAAAAATAATTTTTTTTTTATATAAATTGGAATTTTTTTTACAGTGGCTACAGTGAGAGGCTCAAACAAGGTTGCAAAGTCACAATATACCACAATTAGAATCAGTATTGCAAGTTTAGCTTGGGGGAAAAAATACTGCAATTTTGCTTGAGTGAACTTGAGGTAACTAATACTCCCTATACTTTCATTGATGAGCGCAAAGTGGAAAGTCACCCTCGTACTATGGGTAGTCCTTGTACGCTGGAAATATTAACCAGAAACCACAGAACTGGCCTCTAAGGTTTTATTTTCACACTTTTCAAGACCTTTTACAAAGGAACATCGCTTTTGTTTATAGACATAACTCACGAATGTCATTTTACCGTAAAATGAATGATACCCCCTCTTAAAATGTTTACAATTACATGTTATACAAGTAGCATTTTTGCCATCACTACATTTAAACAGAAATAGAGCCTTTTTTATATTTACCTATCAAAACTATATACTTTTTTTTTTAGTAGACAACCCAAAGTATTGATCTAGGCCCATTTTGGTATATTTCATTCCACCATTTCACCGCCAAATGTGATCAAATAAAAAAAAATCATTAACATTTTCAGAATTTTAGGTTTCTCACTGAAATTATTTACAAACAGCTTGTGCAATCATGGCACACATGGTTGTAAATGCTTCTCTGGGATCCCCTTTGTTCAGAAATTGCAGACATATATGGCTTTGGCATTGCTTTTTGGTAATTAGAAGGCCACTAAATGCTGCTGCGAACCACACTCATGCCCAGCAGTGAAGGGGTTAATTAGGTAGCTTGTAGGGTTAATTTTAGCTTTAGTTTAGAGATCAGCCTCCCACCTGACACATCCCACCCCCTGATGTCAGATGTCATTAGCTTATCTCTATATTTATACAAAATCCTCCTTATGTTTTCTCTCAGTGTATACACCGTGAGAACAGTACTTTGAGAGAACAATGGAAACATTAACATTTTATTATCTCTCTGCTCCCTCCACTGGGAGCTTGATTTATTCTAAACTTTCTTATTTACATAACCAGTACTTAAAGTGAATGTAAACTTTCATCAATTAGTGCCCTGTTTTTAAATATACTATTAAAAACAGGGGCACTTTCATTGATGAAAGTTTACATTGCACCGTACAAATACCTTTTACTTCTTCAAAGCTGGATCAGCATCCCCGCCTGCAGGTCCTCTGTAAATAAGTCACCAATGACGAAACCAGCTTCCTCCAATCACGGCAGGGCCTCACAAGATGGACGCTCTGGGGGGAAGCCGTGATTGGCTAGTTTCGTCATTGGTGACGTATTTATAGAGGACCTGCAGGCAGGGGATGCTGTTCCGGCTTTGAATAAGTAAAAGGTAAGTATTTGTAAAAATACGGTGCTATGTAAACTTTCATTAATGAAAGTGCCCCTGTTTTTAATAGTATTTTTAAAAACTGGGCACTAATTGATGAAAGTTTGCATTCACTTTAAGTATTGAAATTTACAGTATAGGTGTAGATAACTTTCTTATTTACATAGCTTTTGTAAGTACGAGTACGTAAGTATTGAAATTTACAGTATAGGTGTAGATAGAACGGGCAAAAGCAGATATTTTAAATTAAAAAATAAATGAAAACAATTTAAAACACTCCAGTAGCATAGTTGCCAACATTTAAAAAAAAATTCCAAGGACACTTTGCAGCAGAGCAAGCAAGCGGGTTACTGGAGTATTGACGACCTACTGTTCAACTCCTCCGCCCACTCAATTCTGCAATCAAAACACACCCATTTAAAAGTAATAGTATAATTTAGACTTATCCATAGTTTATTATACAGATTACAGCACCAAGCTTTTACACCTACCCAGTCTCTGGAACACATTCTGGGCATATGGTTATTTTTACAACACAGCATCAAAATTAGAAAGACAAATAATGTGTGAACCCATTCAATAATAATAACAATATTCCATTAGGAATGAATTATATTTAAATAATACACTATATCTATTTATCATCTATCTATCTGTATATATACGTTCCCCTACCTCCGGCCACGCCTACCAAATTCTTACAAAGCCAGTTGTTGACACATGCGCTCACTGCAGCATTGCTACAATAAAGTGCAAAATGACACTAAAAAGCACGCATGCGCCCATGCCGCAGTCGGCAAATATTAGAGAAGCGGGTCAAACACAGTTTTGGCACTAGCTGGGTCAGGTGGCATACAAATTGATCGTACTTATGTTTTCACAATATACATACTTACAAGCACTAGGATGTACAAGTACTTAGTTACAAGTACTTATATGTACACAAGTACTTAGATGTCTCCCAGAGTGTTTGTAATTATTGATATTATGTAAAATAGGTATGATTCATTTGTCTGCCACCCAGCTAGTGCCCAAATTGTGTAGGTCCCCAGAGTGCTTGTAACTATGTATACTGTGAAAACATAAGTATGATCAATTTGTATGTTGGATGTTTTATTTACTCATTGGGCGTACAGCACCTCTCTTTTTTTGCACAATCAATTTGTATGCCACCTGACCCAGCTAGTGCCAAAACTGTGTTTGACCCGCTTCTTTAATATTTGCCGACTGCGGCATGGGCGCATGCGTGCTATTTAGTGTCATTTTGCACTTAATTGTAGCAATGCTGCAGTGAGCGCATGCGTCAACAACCGGCTTTGTAAGAATTTGGTAGGCGTGGACGGAGGTAGGGGAACGTAACGAAGTTGGCAAATAATACAGAACATCAGCATTTGTAAAATACTGGCAATACAAAAGCCATTTTTTTTAAAATTCTAACTTACACGTATATCTGACATATTCTGAACATCAATTCTATTTGTTTTTATATGTGCCTGAACTGAAGAAATGGCCTGCATGCCATGAAACACATTGCTCTTTTGATATATTTTATTAAAATTACTTGTATTCAGCAGCTGCTGGCATGGCTGCTCTAACGCTTTTATCCTGCAGCTACTTTGATAGTCATTATACACTATCCATTCCTATCAGTGAATAGTGGAACATTATTGGCTGACTCCGGTCATGTGGATGTTACCTGATCCGGTAGCGGACTTGGCGTTCTTTGCTGTTAAAGTTTTTGGTGTTGTGGTGTGAGGATCGGTGTGTCTGCAGCTGTCATATGACTCTAGTTTTTACGAAGAAAATCTTTGGTTAAAGACCATATCCTCTGCGTTATCTGTTGGTCCGGTCAGTAGTATAGAAGGAGTGTGCCACTTTGGAGGTGTGCCCAGTGTCACTAGCGGGGAGGTTTAAAGTGAAGGTAAACGTTGATGAATGAAAACCCGTTTTTTTAAAATACTATTAAATACAGGGGCACTTTCGTTCATCAAAGTTTAGAAAGCAGCCATTTTGATTAAAAACTTACCTTTGTTTTTTTCACAGCCAGAGCAGCTTCCCCTACCGGAGATATCCTCTTCTCACGTCATCAATGACTATTCCAGCTTCCTCCAATCACGGCATGGCCGCAGGCAATGACTACCCTGGGGGGGGAAGCCATAATTGGAGGAAGCTGGATTAGTCATTGATGACGTGTGACGAGAGGATCTCCAGGTGGGCGAAGCTGCTCTGGCTGTGAAAAAAACAAAGGTAAGTTTTTAATCAAAACGGCTGCTTTCTAAACTTTGATGAACGAAAGTGCCCCTGTATTTAATAGTATTTTAAAAAAAACGGGTTTTCATTCATCAACGTTTACCTTCACTTTAAACCTCCCCGCTTTCTAAACCTGTTTTCAATAGTATTTTTAAAAAACGGGCTTTCATTCATCAAAGTTTACCTTCACTTTAAGTCCCTGACTTCCCTTACAGCACCTAACCTAATGTTCTCATTTTGTGATGTAAGTAGCAAGTTGTTGTATTTTGATGTTTGAATTTGTCTCACTGAATTATGCTATGTGGCGCCCCTGTTATTTTCCAGATATCGATACTTGCCTGTGATAACGAGCCTGTCGATCTCCATACAGGGAGCTGCCTGACATTCATAGGAGACTATGTTCTGCATATATACAATTGCCATTGTGGTTATTCTTACTTATATTTAGTTGTTTTTTTTATCTTTATGACTGACGTTTTTATATAGTTAGACGATATTAGGGTAGAGTGCTCTCTCTTTGTCTCTTTAGTTAGTGTCACTTTGGTATTTGTTATAAACCACATATGTGGTAGTTTGTGCGTGCATAAACAGATGCAAAGGAAAATTTATCAAGCTGCATTCGCAGCTTATGATTGATACGTTGTGGTGCAAGCTTGTGTGAGCAAGCCTGCAACCACAAATTTAAGAAGCAGTTTCTCACTAGTCTTAAGCGATTGGCTGCACAAAAACAGAGAATGGGGTTGCAGTTAAAGTGACAAACACTTTGAGATGGTAATATAGAATAATAAATTGTATATATAAAAAAACCTCTGCAATATACTTTCATTATTTATTATGTCCCCTTTTCCTGAAATTCCATTCTGAAATTGTAAACTTTTCATTTCCTGCTAGAAATGGAAGTGCAGAACTGTTATATTCCATACAGCCATTGGCTGCACACGCTAGTGACCTGTTTAAAATTGTCCCTAATTGGCCACAACAGAAAAGGTTACCTAGGTTACAACATGGCAGCTTCCATTGTTTTATAGACACTAAGGGGTATATTTATGTAAGTGCGAGCGGACATGATACACTTGTGCTACACTTCGGCAAAAAAAAGCTTAAGAGCGTCAGTGACTGGGAAGGTGGGGGGAGGAAGGGGAAGCAGGGAGAGGGAGCTCCTGTTGTAAAAAGTGGGGTAAAGGGTGGGAAATTGATCTGGGAGGGGGGGAAGCTACACTACAGATTTTTTTTTTTTTTTTAATTTATTTAAAAAGAAAAGACTAAAAACTGCAGCAAACTGGGTACTGGCAGACAGCTGCCAGTACCTAAGATGGCGGCCAACAAGTAGAAGGGGAGGCTTAGAGAGCTGTTTGGGGGGGATCAGGGAGGTTGTGCCATGATTTCAAAAGCTGTTCGTAAATAATTTCTGTGAAAAACGTAACAATTTTTTTTATTTGATTGCATTTGGCGGTGAAATGGTGGCATGAAATATACTAAAATGGGCCTAGATCAATACTTTGGGTTGACTACTAAAAAAAATATATATATAGTTTTAATAGGTAAATATAAAAAGAGGCTCTCTTTCTGTTTAAATGTAATGATGGCACTAATGCTAAAAAATGCTCTGGTCTTTTGGGGATTTTTTTGTCTGAAATGCCCAGTACTTAAGGGGTTAATATACAATGGACTAAAGTCATTAAAGGGACATGAAACCCATATTTTTTTTCTTCATAATTCAGATAGACAGCAGGGGTGGGCAAGAGGTAGATCCCGGTCTATCAGTGGACCACAAGTGAATTTTGAGGTGACCGTCTGGAAGATTTCAAACGTCTGCCTAACAAGAGAAACATTTCTCACACATCTAGATTCTGAGTGAAGAGCCTCGCCACTCTAGATGTATAAGAAATATTTCTCTTATGCAGACTTTTGAAATCGGCTATGAGTCTATGACGGCGGTATGTGTACTTCCGCATGCGTGACACGGCTGTAGCTGAACTCACTGCCCCAGCTTTGGTTACTGTCTGTCCCAAACTCTCTTACTTTTTGTCTCAAGAGCAGTCAGCCCATAGTACAGACTCTTTAGGCACCAGGCTGAGATGCTGCTTGGTTTCTCTGGGTTTGGCAGTTCCAGGTCCTGCACCGTTTGATATTCTGCTGCTACTTTCTAGTTCTGTCCTCCGTTACTTGTCACCAGGCTCCCCTGGGTGAATGGTCTGGTGTTGTTTTTTTCCCCAGGGTCTGTTACTCCCCTCAGGTTCTTTTACTTACTCTGTACCAGGCTTTGATGCTGCTCTCTGATACTTTCTCTGACACACTAATATTAGCTATACTTTGTGCTAGTTTCTGCAGCTTTCTGTCCCCAGAATGTGCTATACCAGTCTCTGTTTGCTGTGTAAGGCGGTACAGAGCCTGCAGGTCCTGCCGCTGTCCAAACTACTTACAGTAGTCTTCAGCTAGTAGCAGACGGATGGAGAGCAGCCAACAGGACCTGCCCCCTAATCAACCTGACATGGCGTCCAGCCAATAAAATTACTTTGTAGAATGAGTCTGTCTATGATTGGCTGAGAATAGTTCATTGTCATTGTTGTACCAGAGCTGTGGGGTTCCCATGTGTTCCAGGCTTGACAACTCCGCTAGCCCTAGACTCGAGCCGTCTTGATTGTGACACTACTTATTCATACGCAAGCGCAGTACACAGCTAAGGTTGCTTGATGGTCCCAGCGTGACGTAAAGAGAGAGCTCTCGCATTAAGTAAAAAGCTTGGCTGTATTTATTATTAAAGAGCAAGGCTGATTTTTAAAGCTGTATTATTTGTGGCAAAAATACAATTTTCAGCCAGCAGGTCCTATTTGAGGCCAAAATACAATTTGCAGCCAGCAGGTCCTATTTGTGGCAAAAATAAAATTTTCAGCCAGCAACTGGTGTTTTTTTTTTTTTTAGTTAGGTGACCACGTCACTTGGAATAAAATTAGAGGTAGCCCTTACCTTACAAAAGTCTGCCCACCCCTGAGATAAAGCTTGTGATTTTAAACAACTTTTATTAATTTACTTTTATCTAATTTGTTTTGTTCTGTTGGTATCCTTTTTTTAAAAGGATACCTTGGTAGGCTCAGGAGCTGCTGATTGGAGTTGCACATATATGCCTTGTGTTACTCACGCAAGTGTTCAGCTAGCTCTCAGTAGTGCTCCTTCAACAAAGGATACCAAAGGAATGAAGCAAATTATATAATACAAGTAAACTGGAAAGTTGTTTAAAATTGTATGCCATATCTGAATCACGAAAGAAAAAAAAATGGGTTTCATGTCACTTTAAAGGGACACTGAACCCAAATTTTTTCTTTTGTGATTCAGATAGAGCATGCAATTTTAAGCAACTTTCTAATTTACTCCTATTATCAAATGATCTTCCTTCTCTTGGTATCTTTATTTGAAATGCAAGAATATAAGTTTAGATGCCGGCCCATTTTTGGTGAATAACCTGGGTTATTCTTGCTGATTGGTGGATAAATTCATCCACCAATAAAAAAGTGCTCTCCAGAGTCTGAAACAAAAAATAAGCTTAGATGCCTTCTTTTTCAAATAAAGATAGCAAGTGAACGAAGAAAAAATGATAATAGGAGTAAATTAGAAAGTTGCTTAAAATTGCATGATCTATCTGAATCAGGAAAGAAAAAAAATTGGGTTCAGTATCCCTTTAAGTTTACTTTTGAAAGTACAGTATTTCGTGGTATGATGTGGTGACAATAAAGCTTTCAGAGATTGTGAAATTATGGTATTTTATTTAAACAAAAACAAAAAAAAAACCAACTACATTATTTTTTTTATCTAGTTGATCTGGGGCATAATGAGTTTACAGTATATGTGTATATGACTTGTCATTTATATGCATTATACTGTAAATGTTTTAATTAAAGTAAATTTATTGTTAAAGAAATGTGTTTTTTATTTTGGCGTGCTTTGGTTTAGAAACAAGATTAACTGTATGGTATATTAATATCTCCTTTAAAAAATGGATGCGGCTTTTCATGGTCATAATAGTGCTTTTTGAAACTTTTCTCACGCTGTAAAAAATGTTTTGTAAAAAGGAGCAATTCCTACTATTAACTATTGAGCATCTTCTTTGCACAAAACTGTGTTTCACTTGACCAACTACATTTATGCAATGTTTCTCTACAAACCGTCAGTGTCAGTGGCTTTAATGGTATAGCTTGTGATTGCCTTTACCATTTGGTAGGATTGCCAGCTCTCCAGCAAAAAAATCCTGGACTACTAGCAAGTGACTGGGAAAGGGCAATAGGTGTCGTCACACAATTTCCCCTCCACCAAACTCCACTTTTAGGCTACTTCCTAGACACAACTATTTTTATTATTCACAACAAGGCAATTATTTTATCCTCTGCTGCCAGTATTAAACAAAGTTGAGGTTTTATCTTCTTGGTTACTAGAAATACACAAAAAGCAGTGATTTTCCTAGCCTTTAAAAGGCAGTAACACTCACAAACCAGTGATTAACCCCTTCTAGTAACACACAGTAGTTATTTTATTCCACCATTGCTGTGATGAACATACAAAGCAGATATTTTACCCCCTTGGTTCATTCACAAGGGAATTATTTTTAGCCTCCTTGGCTGCCAGTAACACATAGAACAGTGATTTAACTATTACACAGAGATGAGTAATGCAGCTTCTTTTGTGTCGGTAACGGTGCATTGTTATGATCCCATGTGTACCAATAGGAGCAGTGGTGTAACTACGGATGGGCGAATGTGGCTAAATCAAAATTCAAATGTTAGAACAAACATTCCTTTGTATATTCATTTACACAATTGAATATCGATAAAAACAAAATTTGTTTAAAATTGGAAAATCGAATGTTGCTTTCAATTCAATCAAATGTTCATAATATTTCAAATATACATATTCAATATTTTTCTCTATTTCTCTCTCCCCTCTTTCTCTTTGTCTCTCTTTCTCGCAGAAATGGCCTGCTGCATCTCCAGCAGCAACACGGGCCTTCCACTTCACTGTTTATGGAAGAAAGGACTCATCTGCTAAAGTTACTAATTCTGTAAGTTTGTGTTAGCATTTTTACCAGGCCAGTACTTTCCAAACAATTGTTTTGACAATTAAAATATTGAACCCTGTTGTACTAAATTGTTTAAATTACTTGTTTAACCCCTTCACGACCGTGTGTCACAAGTTTTTAACATGGGAACAAAGTTCCGATGTAAACACTTGCTGCAAAAATGTAAATGCGATCACATGATTTTAAGGCCCTGATGAGATCATGGGGGACTTCCTACGTCGCTAGGCATGCCTCAGTCCGATCTTGAGTTTGTTAAAAGGGGGAGGCTGCAGGACGCCTTAAAGGTAGGATGTTTCATGCTGTCCTTTGGCGTTTAAAGCCCAGCACTGTTAGGATGATATGGAATGTCCTAATGGTGTGAAGGAGTTAAAGATCATGGATGGTTAGAAAAAAAACAATAATGGTTGTTGTTTTGTGTTATAAAAATGGTAAGGTTATGGCTTTTGCAAAAATAAATAAAAAATACAAATAGGGTAAATCTTTTAAAAAGTCTGATACATTAAAGGGGCTTAAAGGTACCAAAAGAAAATGTCTCACTGTACTAGAGAATTTTATTATTGCACTATTGTTTGTATATAATTATATTTAACACATGCAAAGGGGTTAAACACAAACACTTAGATTACAAGTTTTGCATTCGTGTTTTAACGCTGAAAATAATGGCTATTTCAGTGTTAAAACAGCAATGCAGCCATTATGAGTCTTGTCGGTATAGCTGTACCGCAAGCCTTTTAGCCTGTAACGCAACGTCGGTCCCGCACTCAAAAAAGTTTTGGCATGGGATTTCAATAGCGCTGCCATTATAAGTTTTGCGGTGAGGCTAAAAAGCTTGCGTTACACCCTATACCGTTCAGCAATCTAAAAGCAGTAGTTATGAGTTTTACACAACAAAACTGTTACACAAAACTTATAACTAAACTGTTACAAAGTACATTAACGCCCATAAACTACCTATTAACCCCTAAACCGAGGCCCTCCTGCATCACAAACACTATTTTAAAGTTATTAACCCCTAATCTGCCGCTCCCGACATCAACGTCACTAATAAAATTTATAAACTCCTATTCCGCCGCTCCCCAACATCGTCGCCACTATACTAAAGTTATTAACCCTATCCCCCCGCACCCCAACATCGCCCACACTATAATAAAGATATTAACCCCTATTCCACCGCTCCCCAACATCGCCACCACTAAATAAAGTTATTAACCCCTAAACCTCTGGTTTCCAACATCACTACCACTTAATAAACCTATTAACCCCTAAACCCCAAGCCCCCCACATCGCCAAAAACTAAATTAAACTATTAACCTCTAAACCTAACAACCACCTAATTTTAAATTAAAATTACAAGATCCCTATCTTAAAATAAATAAAAACTTACCTGGGAAATTTAAAAAAAAAAAATATTTTAAACTATTAATTAAACTAACATTACTATTATACTAAAATTAAAATAACTACAAATTAAAATAATTAAATTACGCATTAAAAAACCTAACCCTACTAAAAAAATATAAAGACCCCCAACAGTAAAATCCACCACCCAACCAACCCCCCCAAAATAAAAAAAACTAACTCTAAAAAAAACCTAAGCTACCCATTGCCCTGAAAAGGGCATTTGTATGGGCATTGCCCTTAAAAAGGCATTCAGCTCTTTTTCACTGCCCTTAAAAGGGCATTTAGCTCTTTTAAGAATGCCCAAAACCGTAATCTAAACAAAAACCCACCCGAAAAAACACTAAGTGCGGACATCCATCCTCATCCAGGCACCAAAGTCTTCATCCAGGCGGCGAGGTCTTCCTCCATCCAGGCGGCGTCTTCTATCTTCATCCAGGCGGCTATTTTGATAGGGCTACTAGATTAGGTGTAATTATTTTTATTTTGGATAATTTTGTTTGTTCGTAATTTAGTATTTTTTTTATTTTTTGTAATTTTAGTATTTTTTGTAATTTAGTATTTTAATTTTTTTGTAACTGTAATTTAGTTTTTTGCGAAGTGGGGGCTGGCGGTTTAGGGGTTAATAGGTTTATTTAGTGGCAGTGATGTGGGAGGCCAGAGGTTTAGGGGTTAATAATTTTATTTAGTAGCGGCGATGTCGGGGAGCGGCGGAATAGAGGTTAATATCTTTATTATAGTGGCGCGATATCGTGAGCGGCAGATTAGTCGTTAATAGATTTATTTAGGTGGCGGCGATGTCGGGGGCGAAAGATTAGGGGTTAATACGTTTATGTAGGTGGCGGCGATGTCGAGGGCAGCAGATTAGGGGTGTTAAGACGTGGGGTTTATTTAGGGTGTTGAGTTTAAACGTAATTTTTTTTCCCCCATAGACAATGGGGTTGCGTTACAGAGCTTTTTCATTCCGCAATCGCAGGTGTTAGGTTTTTTCCTAACACTTTCTCCCCATTGATGTCTCTGGGGGAAAGCGTGCACGAGCACGTCAAAGCAGCGCTTGGATTTTGTGCGGTATGGAGCTCATCGCAACCATATCGCACGCACAAGGCGGCTTTTTAAAAACTCGTAATGGCAGTGCTATGGAGGGTGAAATAACGCAACTTTTGTTGCGTTCGTTTCGCACCCTCTATAGCGCAAAACTTGTAATCTAGGTGAAAGTTAATGTCAGCTCCAAAGCAGCAATGCAAGAGCACATTTGGTGGCAAGAGGCATATGTGTAAAGCCACTTATCACCAACTAGCTACCAGTAGTGTGTTGTTGCTCCTGAGTTTGCCTACTTTTCAAAGCTGAAAACCAAGAGAAAGTAAATTTTGATAACTTACATTGGAAAGTCTCCTAAAATTGCATGCTCTATTGGAACTGTAAAATGAACATTCTAATGAAAAAGTTGTGTGTTCTACATTTATAGAAGATGTATGGTTTGCATTACTGCCCAGAATTTGCAAGGTAGTGCCTTTCTGTAGGTGTTCCAACTTTTCTATCTACAATTTTTATGTCCCAAAACCATGCAAGGAACATGATTTCTTGTTGGTAGTGGCTACCCAGGGTGGATTTGATTGAAAATCAATTGAAATTATGATTTGCGGTTCAGTCTGTGTCCTCAGAAGACATCACCATGAAGTGAACAAAGAGCAATTGTGCAACAGCACTACACTTAATACAGGGGAGATGCCTATATCTGGTTGTGAATTTTAAACTTGTATTGGCTGGAGTGCTGATGCATAAGCAAACTTGTGAGGGTTTGTCAAAAAAGAATTTGACCAAAAGATGCATCTGAATAGCACTTCTCACTCCCTTTTAGGTATAAAGTAAATTACATCATTATCTGGAGGTGTGCCAGGGTGATTTATTTAAACTATAACTTTTATTTGAAATCTTAAAACAACACAACACAAAAAAATTATATGTTTAAAAACACAATTTAGATTGTTGACTGAGTTATAAATGCAAATTCACACTATTTCCGTGGTTCTAGTATAGGTGGTCAGAAAGTATACAGTTGTGCTTGTTATATAGTGGATAGTAAGTAATCACTAATTCGATATGTGATATCTAGATCTCACAGTTTTATACTGTGTATATGTATGTTGCCTGTATATAACTATTCAAACGATAGGTGATATCGGAATATAACAGTTTAGCACTGTAGAATTATATGTCCACTGTATATAAGGTGGATAGTATACTAAAAGGTACTGGCTACACCTAATTATTATATCTTGACGTGGTCTTTGCCTGGAATCATATTGCTTTAAAGTATTTTCAATTGTCAAGTGTGTATATAATAATATGCAAACAGAAGATACTTATATATGTGGTAGTTAAATTATTTGATCTTGTGTGATCACATTAAATATCAGGTAATACCACTTTAAAGGTATCTTATATATTGAATTAAGTGTATAATAAATTAGTTATACATTGGCTGATATATTGTTCGAGGGATCATTTGATATCCACTTATATATGTATTTGTGTACATTCTGCCTTTTTATTTTGGCCTTTTATTTTGTGTAGACATAGGCATATAGAAAACATAATTTAGGTAAGAACTTACCTGATAAATTCATTTCTTTCATATTAGCAAGAGTCCATGAGCTAGTGACGTATGGGATATACATTCCTACCAGGAGGGGCAAAGTTTCCCAAACCTCAAAATGCCTATAAATACACCCCTCACCACACCCACAAATCAGTTTAACGAATAGCCAAGAAGTGGGGTGATAAGAAAAAGTGCGAAAGCATAAAAAATAAGGAATTGGAACAATTGTGCTTTATACAAAAAATCATAACCACCACAAAAAAAGGGTGGGCCTCATGGACTCTTGCTAATATGAAAGAAATGAATTTATCAGGTAAGTTCTTACATAAATTATGTTTTCTTTCATGTAATTAGCAAGAGTCCATGAGCTAGTGACGTATGGGATAATAAATACCCAAGATGTGGAACTTCCACGCAAGAGTCACTAGAGAGGGAGGGATAAAATAAAGACAGCCAATTCCGCTGAAAAATAATCCACACTCCAAAATAAAGTTTTAATCTTATAATGAAAAAAACTGAAATTATAAGCAGAAGAATCAAACTGAAACCGCTGCCTGAAGTACTTTTCTACCAAAAACTGCTTCAGAAGAAGAAAACACATCAAAATGGTAGAATTTAGTAAAAGTATGCAAAGAACACCAAGTTGCTGCTTTGCAAATCTGATCAACCGAAGCTTCATTCCTAAACGCCCAGGAAGTAGAAACTGACCTAGTAGAATGAGCTGTAATCCTTTGAGGCGGAGTTTTACCCGACTCGACATAAGCATGATGAATCAAAGACTTTAACCAAGACGCCAAAGAAATGGCAGAGGCCTTCTGACCTTTCCTGGAACCGGAAAAGATAACAAATAGACTAGAAGTCTTTCGGAAATCTTTAGTAGCTTCAACATAATATTTCAAAGCTCTAACTACATCCAAAGAATGTAACAATCTTTCCTTAGAATTATTAGGATTAGGACACAATGAAGGAACCACAATTTCTCTACTAATGTTGTTAGAATTCACAACTTTAGGTAAAAATTTAAATGAAGTCCGCAACACCGCCTTATCCTGATGAAAAATCAGAAAAGGAGATTCACAAGAAAGAGCAGATAACTCAGAAACTCTTCTAGCAGAAGAGATGGCCAAAAGGAACAATACTTTCCAAGAAAGTAATTTAATATCCAGAGAATGCATAGGTTCAAACGAAGGAGCTTGTAAAGCCCCCAGAACCAAATTCAAACTCCAAGGAGGAGAGATTGACTTAATGACAGGTTTTATACGAACCAAAGCCTGTACAAAACAATGAATATCAGGAAGATTAGCAATCTTTCTGTGAAACAGCACAGAAAGAGCAGAAATTTGTCCTTTCAATGAACTTGCAGACAAACCTTTATCCAGACCATCCTGAAGAAATTGTAAAATTCTAGGAATTCCAAAAGAATGCCAGGAAAAATGATGAGAAGAACACCAAGAAATGTAAGTCTTCCAGACTCGATAATATATCTTCCTAGACACAGATTTACGAGCCTGTAACATAGTATTAATTACGGAATCAGAGAAACCTCTATGACTGAGAATCAAGCGTTCAATCTCCATACCTTCAAATTTAATGATTTGAGATCCTGATGGAAAAAAGGACCTTGAGATAGAAGGTCTGGTCTTAACGGAAGAGTCCAAGGTTGGCAAGTAGCCATCCGAACAAGATCCGCATACCAAAACCTGTGAGGCCATGCTGGAGCCACCAGCAGAACAAACGAATGCTCTTTTAGAATCTTGGAGATCACTCTTGGAAGAAGAACTATAGGCGGAAAGATATAGGCAGGATGATACTTCCAAGGAAGTGACAATGCATCCACTGCCTCCGCCTGAGGATCCCTGGATCTGAACAGATACCTGGGAAGTTTCTTGTTTAGATGAGAGGCCATCAGATCTATTTCTGGAAGTCCCCAGATTTGAACAATCTGAAGAAAAACCTCTGGGTGAAGAGACCATTCGCCCAGATGTAACGTCTGGCGACTGAGATAATCCGCTTCCCAATTGTCTATACCTGGGATGTGAACCGCAGAGATTAGACAGGAGCTGGATTCCGCCCATACAAGTATCCGAGATACTTCTTTCATAGCCAGAGGACTGTGAGTCCCCCCTTGATGATTGACATATGCCACGGTTGTGACATTGTCCGTCTGAAAACAAATGAACAATTCTCTCTTCAGAAGAGGCCACGACTGAAGAGCTCTGAAAATCGCACGGAGTTCCAAAATGTTGATTGGTAATCTCGCCTCCTGAGAAACCCCCTGCGCTGTCAGAGACCCCCATACAGCTCCCCAACCTGTCAGACTCGCATCTGTTGAGATCACAGTCCAGGTTGGAAGAACAAAAGAAGCCCCTTGAACTAAACGATGGTGATCTGTCCACCACGTCAGAGAGTGTCGTACAATCGGATTTAAAGATATTAACTGTGATATCTTTGTATAATCCCTGCACCACTGGTTCAGCATACAAAGCTGAAGAGGTCGCATGTGAAAACGAGCAAAGGGGATCGCGTCCGATGCAGCAGTCATAAGACCTAGAATTTCCATGCATAAGGCTACCGAAGGGAATGATTGAGACTGAAGGTTTTGACAAGCTGAAACCAATTTCAGATGTCTCTTGTCCGTCAGAGACAAAGTCATGGACACTGAATCTATTTGGAAGCCTAAAAAGGTTACCCTTGTCTGAGGAATCAATGAACTCTTTGGTAAATTGATCCTCCAACCATGTTCTTGAAGAAACGACACAAGTCGATTCGTATGAAATTCTGCTAAATGTGAAGACTGAGCAAGTACCAAGATATCGTCCAAATAAGGAAATACCACAATACCCTGTTCTCTGATTACAGATAGAAGGGCACCGAGAACCTTTGAAAAAATCCTTGGAGCTGTTGCTAGGCCGAACGGCAGAGCCACAAACTGGTAATGCTTGTCTAGAAAAGAGAATCTCAGAAACTGAAAGTGATCTGGATGAATCGGAATATGCAGATATGCATCTTGTAAATCTATTGTGGACATATAATGCCCTTGCTGAACAAAAGGCAGAATAGTCCTTATAGTTACCATTTTGAATGTTGGTATCCTTACATAACGATTCAATATTTTTAAATCCAGAACTGGTCTGAAGGAATTCTCCTTCTTTGGTACAATGAACAGATTTGAGTAAAACCCCAGACCCTGTTCTGGAACTGGCACAATTACTCCAGCCAACTCTAGATCTGAAACACATTTCAGAAATGCTTGAGCCTTCACTGGGTTTATTGGAATGCGAGAAAGAAAAAATCTTCTTGCAGGAGGCCTTACCTTGAAACCTATTCTGTACCCTTGTGAAACAATGTTCTGAATCCAAAGACTGTGAATCGAATTGATCCAAATTTCTTTGAAAAATTGTAATCTGCCCCCTACCAGCTGTGCTGGAATGAGGGCCGCACCTTCATGTGGACTTGGGAGCTGGTTTTGGCTTTCTGAAAGGCTTGGATTTATTCCAGACTGGAGATGGTTTCCAAACAGAAACCGTTCCTTTAGGGGAAGGATCAGGCTTCTGTTCCTTATTCTGACGAAAGGAACGAAAACGATTAGCAGCCCTATATTTACCTTTAGATTTTTTATCCTGAGGTAAAAAAGTTTCTTTTCCCCCAGTAACAGTTGAAATAATAGAATCCAACTGGGAACCAAACAATTTATTACCTTGAAAAGAAAGGAAAGCAAAGTTGACTTAGAAGAGATATCTGCATTCCAAGTTTTAAGCCATAAAGCTCTTCTAGCTAAGATAGCTAAAGACATATACCTGACATCAACTCTAATGATATCAAAGATGGCATCACAAATAAAGTTATTAGCATGTTGAAGAAGTTTAACAATGCTATGAGTATTATGATCTGACACTTGTTGTGCCAAAGCCTCCAACCAAAAAGTGGAAGCTGCCGCAACATCAGCCAAAGAAATAGCAGGCCTAAGAAGATTACCTGAACATAAATAAGCTTTCCTTAGAAAGGATTCAATTTTTCTATCTAAAGGATCCTTAAAGGAAGTACTATCTGCCGTAGGAATAGTAGTACGTTTAGTGAGAGTAGAGATAGCCCCATCAACTTTAGGGATTTTGTCCCAAAACTCTAATCTGTCAGATGGCACAGGATACAATTTCTTAAACCTTTTAGAAGGAGTAAATGAATTACCTATATTATTCCATTCCCTAGAAATTACTTCAGAAATAGCATCAGGGACAGGAAAAACTTCCGGAATAACTAAAGGAGGTTTAAAAACCGAATTTAAACGCTTAGTAGATTTAGTATCAAGAGGACTAGATTCCTCCATCTCTAATGCGATTAAAACTTCTTTAAGTAAAGAACGAATAAATTCCATTTTAAATAAATATGAAGATTTATCAGTGTCAATATCTAAGACAGAATCCTCTGAACCAGAAAAATCATCATCAGAAACAGACAAATCAGAATGATGATGTTCATTTAAAAATTCATCTGAAAAATGTGAAGTTTTAAAAGACCTTTTACGTTTACTGGAAGGAGGAATAACAGACATAGCCTTCCTAATAGATTTAGAAACAAAATCTCTTATATTAACAGGAACATCCTGAGTATTAGATGTCGATGGAACAGCAACAGGTAATGGAATATTACTAATGGAAATACTATCTGCATTAGCAAGCTTATCATGACATACATCACAAACTACAGCCGAAGGAACAGTTACCACAAGTTTACAGCAGATACACTTAACTTTGGTAGATCCAGCATCAGGCAGCGTTTTTCCAGAAGTAGCTTCTGATCCAGGGTCAATCTGAGACATCTTGCAATATGTAAGAGAAAAAACAACATATAAAGCAAAATCTATCAAATTCCTTAAAAGACAGTTTCAGGAATGGGAAAAAATGACAATGAATAAGCCTCTAGCAACCAGAAGCAAATGAAAAATGAGACTTAAATAATGTGAAAAAAAGGTGGAGACAAAAATGACGCCCACATTTTTAGCGCCAAAAAAGCCGCCCACATTATTGGCGCCTAAATGCTTTTGGCGCCAAGAATGACGCCACATCCGGTGACACCGACATTTTTGGCGCAAAACGTCAAAAAAAATGACGTAAACACGAACAACTTCCGGCGACAAGTATGACGCCGGAAATGACAAAGAATTTTTTTGCGCCAAAAAAGTCCGCACCAAGAATGATGCAATAAAATGAAGCATTTTCAGCCCCCGCGAGCCTAACAGCCCACAGGGAAAAAAGTAAATTTTAAGGTAAGAAAAAATGATTTATTCATATGCATTATCCCAAATAATGAAACTGACTGTCTGAAATAAGGAATATTGATCATCCTGAATCAAGGCAAATAAATGTTTAAACACATATATTTAGAACTTTATATAAAAGTGCCCAACCATAGCTTAGAGTGTCTCAAAAAATAAGACTTACTTACCCCAGGACACTCATCTACATGTAGTAGAAAGCCAAACCAGTACTGAAACGAGAATCAGTAGAGGTAATGGTATATAAGAGTATATCGTCGATCTGAAAAGGGAGGTAAGAGATGAATCTCTACGACCGATAACAGAGAACCTATGAAATAGATCCCGTAGAAGGAGACCATTGAATTCAAATAGGCAATACTCTCTTCACATCCCTCTGACATTCACTGCACTCTGAGAGGAAAACCGGGCTCCAGCCTGCTGCGAAGCGCATATCAACGTAGAATCTAGCACAAACTTACTTCACCACCTCCATGGGAGGCAAAGTTTGTAAAACTGATTTGTGGGTGTGGTGAGGGGTGTATTTATAGGCATTTTGAGGTTTGGGAAACTTTGCCCCTCCTGGTAGGAATGTATATCCCATACGTCACTAGCTCATGGACTCTTGCTAATTACATGAAAGAAACTAGTGTTAACTGATGTGGTTATTCATAACATACTGATCATACAGACTATACATTACATCGCTGGCTGGTAACTGGTTTATTGAAACTATAGGTCTGAGGCGATATGCTAATATTCAGGTAATAGTTGGTATTTACAACCTTTAGTTTTCAACTACTCAGCGCCTTAAAGATCATTATGTTTAAATTATATTCATACTTGAATCTATTACAATGGTCTATTCAATATTGTGCTTGCTATGAACAACTTTTGGCTATTGATTAGTTTAGCCTTCTTATCACTATCAAGTGAATTGCAAGTTAATATTTACTTAAAATTGATCTATAGTTGTTATATATCATTACACATAATGATATTGATAAACGTTAGTGCAAGTGTATCAGTATTAACTGTTTAGTTATTCATAGCGTGCTAGTCGTGCTTGCTATGTAAAGTACCATTAGATATTTACTGACTGTTAACTAATATTCTAGAGCAATATACTCCTATTCCAGTAGTCAATTTATATCTACAATCTATTATACACGATTATTCAGGACCTTATAGACCACCTTATTATATTGTATGGATAATAAAATCTGTTGCGAGAGTCTGATCAATGCTGCTCATACTCGCTATCAGCTGCTAGGTTAGCCAGTGTTAGAATATACCCAATTTACATCCAGAGTAATAGTATTGAACTACGCATATCTATGTTTAGTTAAGCATTTAAAATGATCTATTAGTGGAAGTCAACATCTAAATTGCAAGGTTAAAAATAGTTCGGGGTTGAAAGTGATTCAATACCCTCCCTTGACATGTTTCGCCGTCTAAGTGGCGGCTTTTTCGAAAAGGTGACGGTGTTTATTGCCTAAGCCACGCCTCTGATTCAAATCCTCTACAAATCAGAGTCATCCTCTTATTGGAGAGCTGAACAATGCAGTGTGTAGGTTGGAACGATTAAGAGGATTCGTTCAGGGATATTATTGGGAGATTTAGCGAAGAAATAGTTTTAACAACTTTAATATACGGTCTTTGTCAATTCTTTATCTATTTCTAATCGGAGTTTTTAAATAACAGGTACATGCTGGAGTTCTGTTTCTTTGTGAGAGTACTTTTGTAACCAAATATGATTTACATTTTGACAATATGTACATTGGAAAGTCTCCTAAAATGTAATGCTCTATTGGAACTGTAAAATGAACATTCTAATGAAAAAGTTTAATGTTCTACATTTATAGAAGATGTATGGTTTGCATTACTGCCCTGAATTTGCAAGGTAGTGCCTTTCTGTAGGTGTTCTAACTTTTGTATCTACAATTGTTATGTCCCAAAACCATGCAAGGAACATGATTTCTTGTTGGTAGTGGCTACCAGGATGGATATGATTGAAAATCAATTGAAATAATGATTTGCGGTTCAGCCTGTGTCCTCAGAAGACATTGCCATGAAGTGTTTATAGATTCAATCTAGACACAGCCAGATCCCGAGGTGGGATAACATGACACATGCTGAGACGAGACCTTGTGGGTGAACTGGGCCTACAGTCTCAACAGATCGCAGAGCAGATACCCCAGGGCCTAGGCGGCTTCAAGGCCACAAGCTGTCTGCATTTTTTTCTGCTCTCCCAGACCGAGGTGCAGCAGATCTGGAAAGGCGGAAAATAGGCGCAAAGTACTTCGGCGCCATCGCTGAGTGACCCTCTCAGAGCTCTGCAAGCAGAGGAATAAGAAAGCAACACCCTGGAAATACCCCCTTGTAAATTAACATCATAAGTTAATACTGGTGAAACTTTGCAATACGGAAAAATACATTTTGTTTATGTTTGCATAACGTTAATACAGAGAGTACCAAGTGACCTTAGGAAAAAAAAGGCCCCCTTATAAGCTGTATAGTTAAAGTTAAATAACAAACCACTGTTTATCTAAGGATAAGAATATTACAGCTTATTTCTTCTATAAGATACGACGAGTCCACGGATTCATCCTTTACTTGTGGGATATTATCCTCCTGCTAACAGGAAGTGGCAAAGAGCACCACAGCAGAGCTGTCTATATAGCTCCTCCCTTGACTCCACCCCCCAGTCATTCTCTTTGCCTACTCTAAGTACTAGGAAGGGTAAAGTGAAAGAGGTGATAAAATGTTAGTTTTTATTTTCTTCAAGCAAGAGTTTTTTATTTTAAATGGTACCGGTGTGTACAATTTTCCCTCAGGCAGCAGATGGATGAAGACTTCTGCCTGGAGGCTGATGATCTTAGCAGTTGTTACTAAGATCCAGTGCAGTTCCTACAGAATGGCTGAGGAGTACTTAAGAAACTTCAATGTGATGAACGTTTTTCATGCTATAAGCAGTGAGGTATGTTCAGTCATTTTTTTCTGGAGAGACTGTGTTATTTCAGAATTGGCTGACAGTATCCCCATGAGGGAGAGGGTAAGCAGTAATCCTAAAGTATAAAGAGGGGTATTACTGAGCTTGCATATATGGGCTATATAAAAATGGTTGACACTGATGTTTGAATGTTTGTGGGCAAACGTTTACATGTCTGGGAGTGCAGATAACGTTTTTATGCTTTATTTAGAATAGGGTTGCACCGATACCATTTTTTTATGACAGAGTACAAGTACCGATACTTGTTTTCAAATACTCGCCGATACCAATTACCGATACTTTTTTTTTTTTAATGCCATGGGACAGTTAACCAAGCACAATACAGACTAATTATTTAAGATTCTTTCTTTATAATTATAAAGGACTGTAATTCAAAAGACATTATGAAATAATAAAACCGTTTTATTTGTCACAAAGTTCACTGAACATGTTTATAAATAAAAAATATTACAATAAAATATTAAATTTAAAGGGGTTATGCAATAGGGTTGTAGGGCTGTTATATAACATCAATCTGACATTTGTATGGAGGTTCGACTCTAAGTTGAACTTTCCACACTACTGCATGGGGCAGAAAGATATTTTTGGCCCATTTTAGCCAGAGCTGGAAATCTGTTTATTAACTGCCCAGTACTTCAGGGATTTGTCTGAATGAGGTACAGTGATCTCTCCTACAATAATACAAATAACAGCAATTTGTATTGGCAGAACAGTAGTAAACAATTTTTAGTTTAGTCCCCACTCCAGTCCAGTTTAAAATGAAATGGGAACATGCAGTTTGAAAAAACACCACAAGATAGCATATGGGTAGGAAGTGGAGGTATCGGTTTAAGTATCGGTGCATTTGCATGAGTACAAGTACTCATGCAAATACTTGGTATCGGTACCGATACCGATACTAGTATCGGTATCGGTGCAACCCTAATTTAGAAGGGTACACATGGCTTCATTTATGGGTATATGAACCCACATGGCTAGGTTTTAGACCGCTCTGGTGCGGTTAATTTAGGCTGTGAGACATCGAGTGAGATGGGCGGGGCCTATTTTCGCGCCTTAGTTGCGCAGTTGTTTTTCTCAAGCAAGCAGCAAGCTCCAAATCCGGTGGGCCTTTGTGAGCTGTATTGGGCCAAATCGAGGGCAGGTAGGCGCCACAGCAGGGCTGTGGTGAGGTGCAGGGGGTGCTTTTTATTGAAATAAACGTTTTATAATTTTCAGTTTTTTCTGGTAAGGGTTTAGTATTCCTTTCCTTGTGGGGCAAACTTAGCTGCAGAATTGGGATGCTTCTATCATAAAATTGGGACAATTTTATTGTTTTCAAGCAGTTTTGGAAAAATTGTATGCTTTTTTTCTCTTAAAGGCGCAGTACCGTTTTTTTTCAGATTGTTATTTTTTCACAAAATAAAGTGTTTTCAAGCCTGTTTGTGGTCATTACTAGCCTGTTTAACATGTCTGACATTGAAGAAAGCCAATGTTCCATGTGTTTAGAAGCCATTGTGGAAGCCCCACTTAAAATGTGTCCCTCATGTACTGAAAGGGCCTTACATTGCAAAGAACATATATTTTAGCTGATAAAAGTATGTCTCAGGATGATTCTCAGTCAGAAGAGAATCAGGTTATGCCATCTACTTCTCCCCAAGTGTCACAACCTTTAACGTCCGCACAAGCGATGCCAAGTACTTCTAGTGCGTCTAATTCTTTCACCCTGCAAGATATGGCCGCAGTTATGTCTACTACCCTCACAGAGGTATTATCTAAACTGCCTGGTTTGCAGGGGAAGCGCAGTAGGTCCGGTATGAGAGTAAATGCTGAGCCCTCTGACGCTTTATTAGCCATCTCCGATGTACCCTCACAATGTTCTGAATTGGGAGTAGGGGAATTGCTGTCTGAGGGAGAGCTTTCTGATTCAGGAAAGATGTTCCCTCAAACAGACTCAGATATGACGGCTTTTAAGTTTAAGCTTGAACACCTCTGCTTGTTACTCTGGTAGGTTTTAGCGACTCTGGATGATTGTGACCCTATTGTAATTCCACCAGAGAAATTGTGTAAAATGGATAGATATCTAGAGGTTCCTACTTACACTAATGTTTTTCCGGTCCCTAAGAGGATTTCGGACATTGTTACTAAGGAATGCGATAGACCAGGCATTCCGTTCTCTCCCCCTCCTACTTTCAAGAAAATGTTTCCCATATCTGACACCATTCGGGATTCGTGGCAGACGGTCCCTAAGGTGGAGGGAGCTATTTCTACCCTAGCTAAGCGTACAAATATACCTATTGAGGACAGTTGTGCTTTCAAAGATCCTATGGATAAAAAATTAGAGGGTCTTCTAAAGAAAATATTTATTCATCAGGGTTTTCTTCTGCAACCTATAGCGTGCATTGTTCCTGTAACTACTGCAGCTGCTTTTTGGTTTGAGGCTCTTGAGGAGGCTCTTAAGGTTGAGACCCCATTGGATGATATTTTAGATAGAATTAAGGCTCTCAAGCTAGCTAATTCTTTTATTACAGATGCCGCTTTTCAACTGGCTAAATTAGTGGCAAAGAATTCAGGTTTTGCCATTTTAGCGCATAGAGCGTTATTGCTTAAGTCCTGGTCTGCTGATGTGTCATCAAAATCTAAGCTATTAGCTATTCCTTTCAAGGGTAAGACCCTATTCGGGCCTGAACTGAAGGAGATCATTTCCGACATCACTGGATAAGACAAATAGAATGAGGGCCAAACAAAATAATTTTCGTTACTTTCGAAACTTCAAAGGTGGTCCCGCTACCTCCTCCCCGCCACAAAGCAGGAGGGGAATTTTGCTCAATCCAAGTCTGTCTGGAGACCTAACCAGACCTGGAATAAAGGTAAACAGGCCAAGAAGCCCGCTGCTGCTACCAAGACAGCATGAAGGGACAGCCCCCGATCCGGGACCGGATCTAGTGGGGGGCAGACTTTCTCTCTTCGCTCAGGCTTGGGCAAGAGATGTTCAGGATTCCTGGGCATTAGAGATTGTGACCCAGGGGTATCTTCTAGAATTCAAAGATTCTCCTCCAAGGGGGAGATTTCATCTTTCACGGTTGTCTGTAAACCAGACAAAAAGAGAGGCGTTCTTATGCTGTGTAGAAGACCTATATACTATGGGGGTAATCTGCCCAGTTCCAAAAGCAGAACAGGGGCAGGGGTTTTACTCCAATCTGTTCGTGGTTCCCAAAAAAGAGGGAACCTTCAGACTGATTTTAGATCTCAAGATCCTAAACAAATTTCTCAGAGTCCCATCCTTCAAGATGGAGACCATTCGGACAATTTTACCAATGATCCAGGAGGGTCAATATATGACCACCGTGGATTTGAAGGATGCGTATCTTCACATTCCTATCCACAAAGATCATCACCAGTTCCTCAGGTTTGCCTTCCTGGACAAGCATTACCAGTTTGTGGCTCTTCCTTTCGGGTTGGCCACAGCTCCCAGAATTTTCACAAAGGTGCTAGGGTCCCTTCTGGCGGGTCTAAGGCTGCGGGGCATAGCAGTGGCGCCCTATCTGGACGATATCTTGATTCAGGCGTCAACTTACCAACTAGCCAAATCTCACACGGACATCGTGTTGGCTTTTCTAAGATCTCACGGGTGGAAGGTGAACATAAAGAAGAGTTCACTTGTCCCTCTCTGATAGAACTCTGATAGACTCGGTAGACATGAAAAGTTTTCTGACGGAGGTCAGAAAATCAAAGATCTTAGCCACCTGCGGAGCACTTCATTCCATTCCTCGGCCGTCAGTGGCTCAGTGTATGGAGGTAATTGGAGTAATGGTAGCGGCAATTATCTCCTCAGATAAATCTGGATCAAGAGACCAGAGACTTTCTTCTTTGGTGGTTGTCACAGGATCATCTGTCCCAGGGAATGTGTTTCCGCAGGCCAGCATGGGTCATAGTGATGACGGACGCCAGCCTATTGGGCTGGGGTGCAGTCTGGAATTCCCTAAAGGCACAGGGTGTGTGGACTCAGGAGGAGGCTCTCCTTCCAATAAATATTCTAGAACTGAGAGCGATATTCAACGCGCTTCAGGCGTGGCCTCAGCTGGCTTTGGCCAAATTCATAAGATTCCAGTCGGACAATATCACGACTGTAGCATATATCAATCATCAAGGGGGAACAAAGAGTTCTCTAGTGATGATAGAGGTTTCCAAAATAATTCGATGGGCAGAAACTCACTCTTGCTATCTATCAACAATCTATATCCCAGGAGTGGAGAACTGGGAAGCGGATTTTCTAAGTCAACAGACTTTTCATCCGGGGGAGTGGGAGCTTCATCCGGAGGTGTTTGCACAATTGATTCATCAATGGGGCACACCAGAATTGGATCTGATGGCATCTCGTCAGAATGCCAAACTTCCTTGTTACGGGTCCAGGTCGAGGAATCCCCAAGCAGTACTGATAGATGCTCTAGCAGTACCTTGGTCGTTCAACCTGGCTTATGTGTTTCCTCCTTTTCCTCTCCTTCCTCATCTGATTGCCAGAATCAAACAGGAGAGGGCTTCGGTAATTTTGATAGCACCTGCGTGGCCACGCAGGACTTGGTATGCAGACCTGGTGGAAATGTCATCTTTGCCACCATGGAAATTGCCACTGAGACAGGACCTTCTCATTCAAGGTCCGTTCCAGCATCCAAATCGAGTTTCTCTGCGGCTGACTGCCTGGAGATTGAACGCTTGATTTTATCTAAGCGGGGATTCTCTGAGTCGGTCATAGATACCTTGATTCAGGCTCGAAAGCCTGTCACTAGGAAAATTTATCATAAGATATGGCGTAAATATCTTTATTGGTGCGAATCCAAAGGCTACTCATGGAGTAAGATCAGGATTCCTAGGATTTTGTCCTTTATCCAAGAAGGATTGGAGTAGGGGTTATCAGCTAGTTCCCTAAAGGGTCAGATATCTGCTTTATCAATTTTACTGCACAAGCGTCTGGCAGATGTTCCAGACGTTCAGTCGTTTTGTCAGGCTTTGGTTAGAATCAAGCCTGTATTTAAACCTATTGCTCCGCCATGGAGTTTGAATTTAGTTCTTAAAGTTCTTCAAGGGGTTCCGTTTGAACCTATGCATTCCATAGATATTAAGCTTCTATCTTGGAAAGTTCTGTTTTTAGTTGCTATCTCTTCGGCTCGAAGAGTTTCTGAACTATCTGCATTGCAATGTGACTCGCCTTATCTTGTTTTCCATTCTGATAAGGTGGTTTTGCGTACCAAACCTGGATTCCTTCCTAAGGTTGTTACTAATAAGAATATTAATCAGGAAATTGTTGTTCCTTCTCTGTGTAGAAATAATTGGAGGGTTAAAGGAGCGCCTAAACTAAGGCCAGGTCTGAGAAAAAAGTAATAATGGTCATGAGAGACCTCAAAAATTTAAAATAGCAATGGGGCAATAGATAATGATAGGGTGCCAGATAGGATAAAAATTGGTAAAACACGTTTAATATATTAAAATTGAAAGCCCAATAAAATTTAATTAACAACAATTAATAATACATAATACTATTCATGGATCCATGATACAGATAAAAACAAATAAAAACAATAGAAAATATGAATGAAATATAATAGAAAATATGTATGAAATATATAATATAAGGAGAAAAAAGAAATAAATCCAAATGTGAAGGTACTGGAGGAAACTACTCTAAAGGGTACTGAGGAGCATGTAATGGGTATAAACAAAAATATAAAACTCAATAAGGAGACTACTCAAAGTGTATTAGAGTGTATGTAGGAGATGAAACAATAGATGCAATGTCAATAATACAGTAAAGTGCAGCAAGTACAATATGGTATTAAGATGAATACAGTGCAATAAATACAATCAAATAAAAATGGAGGCAATTACAAAGTGGAATAGTTCATCGTGATAACCTGAAAGTCAATGATGTAAAAAGTAAAAAATAAAGAAAAAATTAAAAAATAAAGGATAGTCCAAATAGTCTAATACAGGGAATGTTAAAAATCCAAGTAAGTCCAAAGCAAGTGGTAAAAAAGGTAGTGAAAAATCAAAAATAAAACGATGAGTGTAGAAATATCAAAAATATCATCAATCCAAGCTTGAAAACAAGTGCAAAAAAACTTGATAGTGATCAAATAAATGTAACATAAATCTCCAAATCCTGTGAAAAAAGGAGCGTCTGTTACACAACTTGGACGTGGTTCGTACTTTGAAGTTTTACTTGCAAGCGACCAAAGATTTCCGTCAAACATCTTCTCTGTTTGTTGTCTATTCTGGAAGACGTAGAGGTCAAAAAGCTACGGCTACCTCTCTCTTTCTTTTTGGCTGAAAAGCATCATCCAGTTGGCATACGAGACTGCTGGACAGCAGCCTCCTGAAAGGATTACAGCTCACTCTACTAGAGCGGTGGCTTCCACATGGGCTTTTAAAAACGATGCTTCTGTTGAACAGATTTGTAAGGCTGCGACTTGGTCTTCCCTTCATACCTTTTCCAAATTTTACAAATTTGATACTTTTGCTTCTTCTGAGGCTATTTTTGGGAGAAAAGTTCTTCAAGCAGTGGTGCCTTCTGTTTAGGCATCTGTCTTGTCCCTCCTGTTCATCCTTTGGTATTGTATCCCACAAGTAAAGATGAATCAGTGGAATCGTAGTATCTTATAGAAGAAAAGTAAATTTATGCTTACCTGATAAATTGATTTCTTCTATGATACAACGAGTCCACGACCCGCCCTGTCATTTTAAGACAGATTATATTTTTTGATTTAAAACTTCAGTCACCTCTGCACCTTTTAGTTTCTCCTTTTTCTTCCTATACCTTCGGTCGAATGACTGGGGGGTGGAGTCAAGGGAGGAGCTATATAGACAGCTCTGCTGTGGTGCTCTTTGCCACTTCCTGTTAGCAGGAGGATAATATCCCACAAGTAAAGGATGAATCCGTGGACTCGTCGTATCATAGAAGAAATCAATTTATCAGGTAAGCATAAATTTACTTTTCATTATGGGATACACCCTTAACTAGTAAAGAGAAAGTGAAACTCGTAAACTCTGAGAGGGCAAGTTGAAGAAAGTAGATAAGGTGCAACTCCGGTGTTCTAAAATAAGTTGTCTACCATAGGAATGTGTCCACCACGTCACTTCCGGTGGACACATTCAGCTGCTGGAGGTTTGTGGCGCTTACTGCGCATGCGCTAGAGGCCCAATCTCCTACAAACAGCTGATCGAGGAAATATATGCCACACCACTCTGAGTGCACGTTACTGGTTGCAAAATCAGACAGAACAAGCTGTCTGTCATCGGGTTTTGTAACCAGAAAGTGCGCCACACGGGTCGCAGAATCTGTACACCACCACACAACGGCTGCAACGACTTGCACAGCTATTAACCCCTTATACTCAGTCAACAAGTTCATCCAGTCCCTTCACTGTGTAACAATCTGAGGGGGGGGGAGTATTTGAAACAAGTTATCTCTTTTTGTGAGTCTCAGTCACCCTCTGTCAATCATCTTTTCTTATTCGCAAAAATAGTTAACTTGTTTCAAATACCCTCCCCTCAGATTGTTACACAGTGAAGGGACTGGCTTAACTTGTTGACTGAGTATAAGTGGTTAATAGCTGTGCAAGTCGTTGCAGCCGTTGTGTGGTGGTGTACAGATTCTGCGACCCGTCTGGCGCACTTTCTGGTTACAAAATCTGATGACAGGCAGCTTCTTCCGTCTGATTTTGCAACCAGTAACGTGCGCTCAGGAATGTGGTGCCATATATTTCCTCGACCCGTGGGAATCAGCTGTTTTAAGGAGGATGGGCCTCTAGCGCATGCGCAGTGAGCGCCACAAACATCAAGCAGCTGATTCACATCCCCGGAAGTGACGTAGTAGACACATTCCTACGCGGTAGCCAACTTATTTTAGAACACCGGTCTTACCTAGTTGACTCACTTATAAGAGTGGGCAAAAGAAGATAAAAAATAATATAAAGAAAACTAAAGAAAGCAAATTGAATCCGCTGGTACAAACTGATTAACTTAATCAAGGTTTAAACAAGTTCTAACTTGTATATTAAGGTGTGGACTGGAGTAAATCTAGAGTTTTTCTCCGAAAATATCAAAAATACTCTCTGTAGTATAAACTATAATTGGACAAACATTTATCTGAGGTCTGAAAGACATTTGCAAATAAATATGGAAACATTTGTCCAAGCAAAAAAAATGTAAACTAAGGCTAAAAATGTGGAAAAAAGGAGCTCTAAAGCAGGTTATTTCTCTCCAAATAAACCACAATTGGATGAAACAATGTCTGAAGAAACAGACCAGCAATCTATAGTTTACCAAATTCCAGTACTTTCCCCCCCAAAAATAGAAGAAGTAACATCTAAACTGGATTGTGTTCTTAATGAGCTGAAAGTATCAATGGAAAGAATATCAGAAGTGGAACAAAAGATATCAAACATGGAAGACCAATTAAATGATAAAGATAAAAGTATAAAAGACACCTGGAAACAAAATGAATATCTAAAGCAAAAAATAGAAGATCTTCAAAATTGAAGCCGGAGTGACAACATTAGAGTGATAGGCCTCCTAGAATCAATGAAATGGCAGGACTGTTTTTTTCAGAGAAAATATTGCCCCAAATTTGAGGGGTACAAAACTTCAAGTGATCAAATCAACCAAAAGGATGAGAGCCACTGAAATCCTATTGGCTGTTCAAATCCGCCAATAGGCTTTCAGTAGCTCTCATCCTGTTGGCTGATTTGAAAATTTCAGCCAATAGGAATGCAAGGTACCCCAATATAAAACGGGTACCTTGCATTCAATCTTCAGTGTGCGGTGGACGATCAATGAAGAGAACCCTCCATGCTGGATGTCTGCGTGGCTGCCGTTCCAGCTCCACGCCGCTTTTGCTCCGCGCCACCGGGATGAAGAAAGAAGATGGCCCCACGCTGGATGAAGATGGATCCGCCTGGAAGAAGACCTTCACCGCCAGACTTCAGGATTGGTGAGTACCTTTGTCGGGGTTAATGTTAGTTTTTTTTAGTTTTTTTTTTTTGGGGTGTTTTTTTTTTTTTTAGATTAGATTAGATTTAGATTTTTTTTATTTTTTAATGGACAGCAAAAAAGAGTTTATTGCCCTTTTAAGGGCAATGTCCATACACATGCCTATTTAGGGGCAATGGGTAGCTGGTAGCTTAGGTTTATTTTAGTATGGTCTTTTTTGGGGGGGATTTGGGTGGGTGGGGGGTTGTAATTGTTAGGGGGGAAAAATAGCTAAAAATAGCTGATTTCTTTAGGGCAATGCCCTACAAAAGGCCCTTTTAAGAGCTATTGGTAGTTTATTCTTTTTTATTTTGGATAATTTCATTTATTATTTTTTGTAATCTTAGGATTTTTTAAATTTAGTTGTTTAATTTCTTTCTAATGACATGGTGAGTCCACGGATCATCTTTAATTACTATTGGGAATATCATGCCTGGCCAGCAGGAGGAGGCAAAGAGCACCACAGCAAAGCTGTTAAATATCACCTCCCTTTCTTCCAACCCCAGTCATTTTTTTTGCCTACGTTAAAAGCAAGAAGGTGGTAAAGTTTAGGTATCTGAAAGAAGATTCTTCAATCAAGATTTTATTATTTTGAAGCAGAGCAAGATTGTCCTGCTTCCTCCTGGGGTTTAGCCGTAGCCCATGTCAGTCTCTTCAGTAGAGCAGTGGTGGCTTTTAAGCAATTGGGAACTTGTGGGGTATAATCCTTACTGCACCTCCCAAACAGTTGTTGCTGCCCTCTCTTGAAAGCCTGAGTAGGATTATTCAGTCATTCTTTGTTTTCACAGGTCCATGTGAGGATATGCCTCTCAAACCAAGTGAGCTGCCCTGCTGCCGGGAAGTGTTGTATTCAGTTAAGTGCCTAATTTTATTTTCTTGGGTCAGGAGAATATGGCACTTTTACAGTTAAATCTGTATGGGACTTTTTATTTTATTATAATCCTATTTAGATTTAATGGGATTCATATGGGCAGTTATGTAGGCACTGGGGGCTTGAAGAGCAGTAGCATATTTGTGGGAGAAAGGTTCTCTGATATGCTGCTGTTATGTGAAAGACAGTAACAATTTTTTTGAGTAACTCGTTTTAAAGGCTCAGCTCCGGTTTAATTCCGAACTTGGTGGTATGTGTTTTTATTATGCCGTTTTATATGTAGGCTACAGGGAGGATAATGGCGACGGGAGTTCAGTTTAGCCACGCCCACGATTAGGAGGGCAGGCTTTTCTGAGGTGGCAAGATAGTGTTGCGCACATCCGGTTTCTCCTCCTGTGTGATCCGATAGAGAGGGGTTCGGTGCGGCTCTGCTAGCAAGGATCTTGTCGGCTGGCAGCCTGTTTTAACACCTCTGGGTCCGGATCGTTAAATCTCCTTTTTCCCTTGTTTCAGCAGGACAGGTAAGTACCTCAGCAAAAGTGCTGAGGTGGAGAGGCTGTCTGAAGTTGTAAGGGAGCAGCTGCTCTGCGGTTATGTTTTTGAATATAAACTTTCTTTTTAAAATTTAAAGTGACAGTAACGATTTTTTTGATAATTCTTTAAAATTAAATAAGGACATTTTTATTTAATTTGGGGCAAAAGATGGATCAAGAGGCCCTGCAAAATATGACATGTAGCTCGTGTTTTGATTCTAATGTTGAACCACCAATCCCTTTTTGTTCCTCATGTATTGAGAGAACTTTACAGTACAGGGATAGACTTTTTCATTCTGAGCCATCATTGTCTAAGGAAGATGCTGTTCAGGGGTCTTCTATTCAAGATATGCCGCAGCTTTCTCCTCAAGTGTCCCAAACATTATCGTCCCCACATGCAGTGCCCTGCGCTTCCTCTCACACTCCGGTTGGATTTACTCTGCAAGACATTGCTACTCACATATCCTCTGCGGTAACTGATGCACTGTCTGCTTTTCCCATGCTGCAGGGAAAGCGCAAGAGGAAATATAAAGAATCAGTGAGTAAGGTTTCTGACACATTCGTGGCTATTCCTAATGTTCCCTCCCAGAAGTCTGAGGAAGAAGATACTTCGGTGGCATCTGAGGGTGAAATCTCAGACTCAGACAGTGTAATTCCTTTGTATGATGCTGAAGTTGTATCTTTCAGGTTTAAGCTAGAACATCTCCGTTTGTTACTTAAGGAGGTTTTAGCCACCCTGGACGACTCTGACATGACGGTTGTAGTCAATCCTAAGAAGTCTAGTAAGCTAAACAAATACTTTGATGTACCTTCCTTGGAGGTTTTCTCTGTACCAGACCGGGTATTCCCTTTTCTCCATCTCCAATTTTTAAAAAGTTTCCAATAGCTGACTCTTCTTTTAAGGATGTTCTTTTAAGCTGTTCTTTTAAGGATCCTATGGATAAGAAGTTGGAGGGGTTACTTAAAAAGATGTATGTACACCAGGGTTTACAATGGCAACCTGCAGTATGTATTGCTACCGTCACCATTGCGGCAGCATACTGGTTTGATGCGTTGTCTGATTCTATTCAGACAGATACCCCTCTTGAAGAGATCCAGGATAGGATCAAGGCCTTAAAGTTGGCCAATTCCTTTATTACAGATGCTTCCCTTCAAGTTATTAAGTTGGGAGCAAAGATTTCTGGGTTTGCAGTACTGGCTCACAGAGCCTTATGGTTAAAGTCTGCGGATGTGTCATCTAAGTCTAAGCTTTTGGCGATTCCCTACAAGGGAAAGACCTTGTTTGGGCCGGGCTTGGCTGAAATTATTTCAGACATTACAGGAGGAAAGGGTCAATTCCTCCCTCAGGATAAGAGGAATAAGCAGAAGGGACGTCTGAGTAATTTTCGTTCCTTTCGAAACTTCAAGGGTAAATATTCCTCTCCTTCTGCCATGCAGGAACAGTCCAAGCCTTCCTGGAGGTCCAATCAGTCTTGGAACAAGGGGAAGCAATCTAAGAAGCCTGTTAGTGACTCAAAGTCAGCATGAAGGGTCTGCCCCCCATCCGGGACCAGATCTCGTGGGGAGGCAGACTTTCTTTCTTCGCTCAGGTTTGGGTTCGGGATGTGCCGGATCCCTGGGTGGTTGACATGTCCCAGGGATACAAATTAGAGTTCAAAGCCTTTCCTCCCAGGGGCAGGTTTCTGCTCTCAAGGTTATCTGTAGACCAGAAAAAGAGGCGTTCTTACACTGTATCCGGGACCTTTCCGACTTAGGAGTTCCAATACAGGAGCAGGGTCTGGGATTCTACTCCAATCTGTTTGTGGTTCCAAAAAAAGAGGGAACCTTCAGACCAATTTTAGATCTCAAAAGTCTAAACAAGTTCCTCAGAGTACCATCCTTCAAGATGGAAACTATTTGTTCCATTCTTCCCTTGGTTCAAGAGGGTCAATTCATGGCAACAGTAGATTTAAAGGATGCATACCTACATGTTCCCATCCACAGGGATCATCACATGTTTCTGAGGTTTGCCTTTCTAGACAAACACTTCCAGTTTGTGGCTCTTCCATTCGGTCTTGCCACAGCTCTGAGGATTTTCTCAAAGGTCCTGGGAGCCCTGTTGGCGGTGCTCCGGTTGCGGGGCATTGCAGTTGCGCCTTATCTGGATGATATTCTGGTCCAGGCGCCTTCCTTTCAACAAGCAAACTCTCACACAGAGATTTTGTTATCTTTTCTGCATTCTCACGGATAGAAGGTGAATTTGGGAAAGAGTTCCTTGATTCCAGCTACAAGGGTAGTGTTCCTGGAAACCATAATAGAATCCTTATTAATGAGAATATTTCTGACAGAGGTCAGAAAATCAAAGATCTTCGACTCTTGTCTGGCCCTTCAGTCCTCTCCTCGGCCGTCTGTGGCTCAATGTATGGAGGTGATCGGTCTGATGGTAGCTGTCATGGACATCATTTAGTTTGCCTGGTTCCATCTCAGACCTCTGCAGTTATGCATGCTCAGGCAATGGAATGGGGATTATGCGGATCTGTCTCAGCGAATTCTTCTGGATCAGGCAACAAGAGACTCTCTTCCTTGGTGGTTGTCTCAGGATCATCTCTCCCAGGGAACCTGCTTTCGCAGACCCACCTGGGTGATTGTAACAACGGACGCCAGCCTGCTGGGATGGGGAGCAGTCTGGGGCTCTCTAAAGGCTCAGGGGACATGGACTCGGGGGAGTCTGTTCTCCCCATAAACATCCTAGAACTGAGGGCAATCTTCAATGCTCTTCTGGCCTGGCCTCAGTTAGCTTCAGCCCGGTTTATCAGGTTCCATTCGGACAACATAACTTCAGTGGCTTACATCAACCATCAGGGAGGAACTCTGAGTTCCTTAGCCATGACAGAGGTAGCCAAGTTTCAGTGGGCAGAGACCCACAACTGCTGTCTATCTGCGATCCACATTCCAGGAGTGGACAATTGGGAAGCGGATTTTCTGAGCAGACAGACTTTTCACCCGGGGGAGTGGGAACTTCATCCGGAGGTGTTTTCAAACTTGATTCTCAAATGGGGGACAGCCGGAGCTGGATCTCGTGGCATCTCGACAGAATGCCAAGCTTCCGAGGTACGGGTCGAGGTCGAGGGATCCTCAGGCGGTACTGAGAGATGCTCTGGCGGTCCTTTGGAATTTCAGTCTAGTATACCTATTCCCTCTGTTCGCTCTCCTTCCTCAAGTCATTGCTCGAATCAAACAGGAGAGGGCGTCGGTGATCCTCATTGCCCAGGCGTGGCCTCGCAGGATCTGGTATGCAGACCTAGTGGAGATGTCATCTCTCCCACCTTGGAAAAGACCTGAGGAAAGACCTTCTACTTCAAGGGCCCTTCCTTCATCCAAATCTCGTTTCTCAGAAGCTGACTGCTTGGAGATTGAATGCTTAATTTTATCTAAGCTTGGGTTTTCTGTGTCGGTCATTGAGACCATGATTCAGGCACGTAGGCCTGTTACCAGAAAGATTTACTAAAAGATATGGCGCAAATATCTGTATTGGTGTGAATCCAGAGGCTACTCTTGGAGTAGAGTTCGGATTCCTAGAATTCTGTCTTTTCTCCAAGAGGGTTTGGAGAAGGGTTTATCGGCAAGTTCCTTGACGGGTCAAATATCTGCCTTGTCTATTTTGTTACATAAACGTCTGGCAGATGTACCAGACGTGAAATCGTTCTGTCAGAATCAGGCCTGTATTCAAACCGGTTACTCCTCCCTGGAGTCTTAACCTTGTTCTTAAAGTTCTTCAGCAGGCTCTGTTTGAGCCTATGCATTCCTTAGATGTTATCTTGGAAAATTTTGTTTCTTGTTGCAATTTCTTCTGTTCGCAGAGTTTCAGAACTCTCGGTGTTGCAGTGTGAATCCCCTTACCTTATTTTTTATTCTGATAAGGTAGTTCTGCGTACTAAGTTGGGTTTCCTTCCTAAGGTGGTTTCGGATAGGAACATTAATCAAGAAGTTGTTGTTACTTCCTAGTGTCCTAACCCTTCTTCTCATAAGGAGCGTCTGCTGCACAACCTAGATGTGGTGCGTGCGTTGAAATATTATTTACAGGCGACTAAGCTTTTAGGGTCTTTATAGAGGACAAGTGGCAGGAATATGAAATTACAAATTAAAACCATGTAAATGAATATGAACTTTATTGGAACACAGCAAAAGCGGTCATGAAAACTCACATAACCTCTTATATGATTAAACTAAATAGGAAAAAAAATCTAAAGAAAAATAATTAGCAATAAAGTTAAGAGGTACGTATACAAAATATAAACAGAACCCAACTGTACAAAATTTTATAGAATATTAACTAGTCAAAAAAGAGAGAAATAGCGTCAAACTTCAGCAAGTAGGTATAGAAACTTGTAAAATGCATATATTTGGGAATAGAGCAGGCAAATTATTAGCCTCACAAACAAAAATACAAAAAAAAGAACCCAATTTCAGCAATTAAAAATCAAGAAGAAGGGAGGCGGAGCCAAATAGCAAAAGATCCAGACATGTGTGCAAAGAGCTCCTGGCTCTCATATGTTATAATTAATTATTACTGGCATCTAAAATAATATTTGAAATACCAAAAAGGGCCCTTTTATATTCAGCATTTCTGGAGATATTGGGAGCTCTTGGATGGAGGTTTTTTTTTTTTTTTTTGGCTCTGTAAGAAGCCCAGAAGTCAAGTTGCGATGGAGGCCTTGGATAACTGGAGGCTGGCTGTGACACAGCTCCTACAAGAACATTTTGCTAGCCTAGAGCTGGTTCTACGTGAGTGGTGCGATGACACAGTGGAGGGAGAAGACAAAACTACACAGTCAGCCTATCGTCATGTCGCCCTGACTTTGATCCCTAGAGATCCTAACATTTACCAGAGTGACTGCGTTGCTGTGCCGGCCTCCGAGATCTCGTGCAGCTATCTTGTTCCCCTAGGGCAGAGGGATGCTCTTTCCTATTACCGCAGTGACTGGCTAAAATCGGTCGTTGGAACTAGGGGCTGCCCTGCCGCAAATTCTGTTTCCAGATTGGATATAAACCTGCTATGTTTTCCGAGGAATCCAACCTTGCTACATAACCTACCTTCAAGTACGATGTGCGTGGCTTCCACAGGCGGCGGCCATGCCTGGGAAGTTCTCCCTCTGCTTTGTGGTGGCGGAGCTGGGCCTGATGCTTTGGTGACATATGCACGGGCTGAAGATGTGCTGTGTGGTGGATGCAACATCTTGGCCCCAGATGACTGAAAACCAGGGGTGCCAGGGTGAAGGATTATTGCTAGGTCGTGGGCTGTCTTTGACCTATTTTGAAGCAGGCTAATGCGGTCAATTAGTGAAGAATGGTATTGGGTCTCTTTTAAACTAACTAACCTTCAACTGTTAGGATAACTCATTATCGTTTAGACTTTTTTTTGTTTTTTTTCTCTTTTTTGGTGGACTGTGATAAAGTGGACTGTATCATTCAAAACTCTTAGTCCTCTGTGGGCTTGTAAATGTGGATTAACCCTTCACTATTGGTGTTTACTAACAGTGGGAACACTTACTAAAGAAAAATTAAAAAAGAGGTAGTTATTCTCTGTGTGGCTAGGTATAAACAAAAGCTAACTATTCTTCACAGCCTTATTCTAGTTTAAACTAGCAGTTCACATTCGTGGTTATTATATTCTGTTTCTATGTTACACCATGTATTAGAGGTTCTTTAAGGTTACTTGGAATAACTGTTTCTATATCTGATTTTTTTTTTATTAAGGTTCATTGTAAGGCATACAAACAAAAGTTGTCAATAGAGAAACAGAGATACATTATATGTACATATGGCAAAAAACATTTCTAGTACAGTCAATATTTGCCTAAGAAACTATGTACCCACTCAATAGAACATGAGGCCACTTTTGGACCCCTATGTAACTGTGAATGCATATCTAAAGTGGGTAATCTCTGACAAGAGGAGACCGCTCTTGGATCCCAATGAATGAACCTAATTTTATTTTTATGTGGACTATCTGTGAATATAGAATGGAATATATTGTGGAAAAGGAACTGTGCTACATTGGTAAGAGTAAAAGGAAAAACCAACAACTTATTTATATTATGGGCAACTTTCTCTGTAATTTGGTATAGGATGGGTGGGAATACCACAGGCCAAACAAACCACTTCAAATGCCATCACAAGGGTAATGGAAACACTTATAAACAATTTAAAAGTACAACTTAGGCACAAAATTCTTGAATAAGTAAAGCTACTAGATAACATGCAAGTATATTAATAGGCTTCTAGAGCTGGCAGAGTTCTCTATATAGAAAAGGAATATTTTAGGATACTGCATAAAGAACCTTCAGCGTATCGAGCTTGTTATACGATAAGTGGGTATTGTGGTGAAAATTCACTCATGTACGGTAAATCAGCTCTTTATTCAAAAATCTATGATCTGGTGATAATTACCCTGAATAGACTTATAACCAATCTCCAGGTTATCAGCTTGCTGGAAGTCGGCTAACATATATATTTAAGTTTGTCAGGAGTTCCACTTACATCATGTTTATAATTAATCTATTGTTGCCTGTATATTGCCTAGTCTTGAGCAGCATCCAAACTTATTGTGCCCCACTGCCTCGGCCGCAGACAGTGCAGGAACAATCTATCATCGCTATAGAGATGCTCCTAGGGCTGAGATTGTATTAGCCTATAGAGAATGTGTAAATGGTTAATAAGAGCAAAAATGGGACATCTTCGCCCATAATTACTACCAAGTAGTTGCAATGGAGAGTGAATGTAACTGAAATTGGGGTGAGAAATCCCTGTATGAAAAATCCCTTTCTGGAATGGGCAGATACACTTTGCTTATATAATGTTCACTGAGAATTCAGCAAATGGGGGCGTGCTATTCTTTCAGTAAGAGGAAGAACCCTTTTGTTTCTTAAACTATTAAAGACTACTAAAAATCTGATTTGGTAAGAATAGTAATATATAGCAGAATAAATAGTGAGATCGGATGCATTCAATTCACATTGCTAGTTAAGCTAAATACCATACAAACAGAATTGCAGCTAAAATACACACTTATGTCTATCAGGAGTTTTATCTAAGCCCTGCTTAATATACATGTATGCTTTGTTTCTAAAGTACTCCCTGAATGCTTGATAGTTGTAAAAACGGCAAGTATTTTTTTTTTTTTTTTTTTAAATAGGGAAGAGAAACCATTTGCTTCTAGACCTGTTGATAAACCATTAATAAGTTACTAATATTTGGTCCCATGGATGTGGTAATAGATGACAAAAGAAAAAAAAACAACACATTGAAATCAAACTTATACTTAAGCTAAATACTATATAATCAAGTCCAAACATGTGCATGTAACAGAACTTTAAGTGCGATATGGGTCCCACCATTTTAGCCAACACCAGAGCGTCCCAGGCATAGACAAAGACTCACCAGAGGTGAGACAAACCCATAGTTTTGGCCGTTAATAATATACCAAAAGTCCTGATATTCAAAAGGGCTCCTAGTAGCAGTTGTATATACTATTGACTCTTTAAGACTTGTGTTTTCAGTATTGGCGCTACGATTACTTCCTAGCTTGATGAAAGGTTGTTCTTCCTCTATCATATCGTTTCCATGTAGTGAATAGTGCCCTTGGTTTCTGAGACGACTCATCCAGAGTTCTCTTTGTTTTCGTCGGTTTAATACTGATCTTTTAGGTGTCGCCTGCGTGCCGCTGTGCGGATCAAAAGGTTTCCTGTTTCCAATCCCCTTTCCAAATGCTTTACCTCTCTGATCCACGCATGGAGGTAAATGCAATGTTTGCTGCGTAGCTGTTAGGGATTCAGCTGCACAGGTAGGTAGATTGATGTCTCCCTTAGTATTAGCTACTTCCGAGGATGTGTTCATCTCTGAAGTGGACATCTGGGTATAGCAAGCGAGCACCATCTTTAAGTGTCTCTCAAGACTCTGGAAGTGGTTAGTTAATAGTCCTTTGACCGTAATCCCCCAGACCTCAATAGGATCCACCATGCTGGGAGTTCCTCCACTAGCCGATCAGAAAATATTTGCCCCAATAATCTAGAGAACAGATGTTCGATAGCATATAACAAGAGGTAGCACAGTATATGCAACTTAGAAGAGAGTCTTGAAATTGCGTATGTAATCTCTATTTAACACAGTGTACGCAGTTGTCTTTTAAACTGCTCTACCCGGATAACCGGGGGGGGGGGGGGGTGTTAGAGGTCTAATTAGGCCGCCACCTTGACATCCAACGGTCCAGACTAGGTTCCGACTTGTATATAATTCCAACAAAAGTCTCCTTCAGTGTAGAAATTCTTTACACACACTTTGCTGGATTTTCATGAAGAAAGTGCTTAGTAAAGATGTAGATAATTGGCGGTTATCTTTGTCAAGTACGGAGCTTCTAGTATATGCGACCGATTATGGCCGCCGCCCGGACACGCCCCCCCTATATCTGATTTTTATTAAGCTTTGCAGACCTATATCGCTTGCGTTATATATTCTAAATCAAGTTACAATGCAGAATTTGGCTTTAAGTTAATATTCCTGGATAAAAGATGCAGTAGCCACTTTCAACCACTAGAGGGGTGCCATGGTTTAATTACAACTTGTTCACTACCATGTTTTGTGCTCATTATCCTCTGTACCCCTATACCTTGATAATATACTTACTGTAGTTACTTTTATAGCACCTGCGTGTTGCTTAAATTCATTAATCCTCTAGTTAGAGAATATCTTGTATAAGATTCCTACCTAAGCCCCCCCCCCCCCTAGTTTATGTATTGATGTATGTATTAGCTCTTGTTTGCTTGGAAGTACTACAATATCCTTTATTTGAGTAAATAACCAACACAAGCATGGGTTATGGTTGGTCCATAAATAACAATATATTATAAAGCCCTGGTCACCCTGGAATTCTTTTAATTTTAGAATGAGAGCTGTTACTTAAATATCTTAGAGATCACCCTCACCGCAACCTCCTATCCACTAGTAACTTAATTGATATCTTATAATAAGCCCAATATCTCCCGCCTTGTATATAAGGAAAAAAGATGGGAAAAAATAAAAGGGCCCCTATAACAGTTATAAAAGTTGTCTTATATAGCGAATTGGCTAGCCTCCTACCCCCCCTTCCCCCCCTCCCTTCCCCCCCTTTTCTAATAGTACTCTGGTCCTCTCTTGATTTTAACCAGAGATCTATATTGCGGTTTCCCTTGACACACACCGCACCTATTACTGCATTTATTTATCTCAAAGCTATTCATATATGTTCACAGCAAAGTTTTTATTCCAGTCCTACAGTTATACAACTCAATTCCATGGCCTGTAATATTTTTGATAGAGCTCATTGGCAATTTAGTTGACAAGGGAGAACAGATCAGAGAAGGGATCTATATAATTTGACTCTTATATAACTATAGTAATATATATAGGCCTTTGAAAAAGTGTATGGTTTGTATCTTTGTCTGAGTGGTGTTGGAGGCTGGTGCTCACCCAAGGGCCCTGGGTGGCATAGGATTATGAAGATACCATTTATTCAGAGCATTATAATTTTACACCTCCCAAATGTAGCTGTGTAGTAAAAGATCATTATCTCTCTCTTGTCTACCTTAGAGGTACAGGTACGGTATAATTCTGTAAACAAATATATTGATGCTAGTATTATTTATACGCTATCTAGAATAACTGTAGGACATCTCAGAGTGAATATTCTGCCTAGGTATACTTATATTTCAGTCTTTGGTGAACATGTGGAATGGAGATCACCTATATAATTATTTTTATTTATGTCTATGTTGAGCATATTTTTCCATACACTTCATAATTATGGAATAATTATGTTATTATATGCATCACTCCTAATATTGTTCTGATATTATTTGTTGGGTTCTCCTAATTATATAATTCATTATTATTAACAAATTGAGGTCCAAAGGAGGCCTCTAAGATTTGTGGAGAACGTTTCCATCCCTAAATTAACAGAAAAAAGTGAGGTCTATTTTATGTCTAAGGAAATGTATTTGTGATGTAACAAATTTGTTTATATATTTGCATTAATATCTTTGATGGTATTCTTTCTATAAGGATGTTACTAATGCTCTTTGAAGTATTGCAAGTATGTAATGTTATCTTTTTCAACCTCAATAAAAAGATTTAAAAAAAAAATCAAGATGAAATAGTAAAGAAAAATTAATTAAGGAGGTATTTAGGAAACATTTTCAAGATTTGTATACCTCACAAAAAATAAAAGAGGGAGATAAACAAGAATACTGGAAGGATCTAAAACTACCCCAACTCAATGAAGAACAATTTTTTAACTTAAAAAAAGAAATAAAAAATATGGAGGTTATTCAAACTAATAAGTCTATCACTTCGGGTAAAGCCAGTTATCAGGGTTTGTCTAGGACTTTAAAGTGTTTAATAAAATTATAGATGTGTTTGAAACTCGAGTGAGATTGTTTTACAGTTTGTGAGTAACTTTCTAAAGGAACGTTGACATTTTCAGCACACAGATTATATTAAGAGATTTTTATTAACTATTTGCGTTTTAATCATTTTATTTTTCAATTTATATTATATATATAAGGACTTATATAGAAGCAGACTGCTCTTTGAGCGCTACCCACAATCTCCCACTTTTTTTTACTTCGGGTAAAGCGTCAGGTCCAGATGACCTACCAGTAGAAAAATATAAAATGTTATAACACAAGTTAGCAGTTCCGTTAGTAAAGCTATATAATGCAAATCTGGAAACTAGATTAAACATTTGTAGATAGCTTTAAAGTGGCAAATATTACCCTGATACTGAAACCACAGACAATCTTATAAACCTATATCACTACTAAATCTTGATTACAAGATTCTTACTAAACTCTTAGCAAATAGACTTAAAAAATATATGACCCTTTTAATCCACCCAGATCAATCAGGATTTATCCCAGGCAAAAATTTGGCAAAAAATATTAGGAAAATATTACATCTAATTTATAAAGAATCAGTAATAGCAAAAGGAGAAAAAAACATAAGGCCAGAGACATTTCTACTATCCATTTATGCAGAAAAGGCTTTCGATAGAGTGGAATGGTCATGTCTCTTTGATTCAGTGGAAAAATATGGAATAACAGGAAAATTTCTAGATAGATTAAAAAAATCTATACTAAAAGTCCAGTATTTATTCTACTGAATCAGGAAACTTCAAATTAAATAATCCTATCTAGAGGTACAAGGCAGGGTTGCCCACTGTTACCCATTCTTTTAAATTTAGTATTAGAAATATTTTCAAAAAAATTGAGATCGTAAATACTAAGATATTCTAAGGGGAAAATAAATATCAAGACGGCACTATTCGCAGACGATCTTTTATAGAAGGGATTGCCCACTGTCACCCATTCTTTTAAATTTAGTGTTAGAAATATTTTCAATAAAATTAAGATTGTTAATACCAGGATATTCTATGGGTAAAATAAATATCAAGATGGCACTATTCGCGGACGATCTTTTATTATGTGTGGTTAACCTAGATAGATTAATTCAGAAAATATTATCCTTAATAGAGTTATATAGGAAAATATCTGGATATAAAATGAATATTCCTAAATTGAAAAATAATGTGGCTAAATAAACATAAGAAAGACACGTTATACCCGTTTACAGAAGTAAATCACATCAAATACTTAGGTTTAGAAATCTCAAAAGATCCTAAAAATGGTTTGGAATGAACATATCTAAAATGGTGAATTACATAGAAGAAAAACTAAAAAGCTGGGTTATCCTCCCAGTCTCACTAACAGGAAAAGTCTACCTAATTAAAATGTGTATCTTACCTAGAGTATTATACCCATTGCAGTTTCTCCCTTTCCTGCTATCAAACGAGGATAAGAAAACTCTAGAGAGAGCTATTGGGAATTTCTTATGTAGGGGTAAAAACCAAGAATATCCCTTGTATTTTAGAACTAAATGTATATTTCTCCAACATAGGTGTGTCCGGTCCACGGCGTCATCCTTACTTGTGGGATATTCTCTTCCCCAACAGGAAATGTCAAAGAGCCCAGCAAAGCTGGTCACATGATCCCTCCTAGGCTCCGCCTACCCCAGTCATTCTCTTTGCCGTTGCACAGGCAACATCTCCACGGAGATGGTTAAGAGTTTTTTGGTGTTTAAATGTAGTTTTTATCCTTCAATCAAGAGTTTGTTATTTTAAAATAGTGCTGGTATGTACTATTTACTCTGAAACAGAAAAGAGATGAAGATTTCTGTTTGTAAGAGGAAGATGATTTTAGCAACCGTTACTAAAATCGATGGCTGTTTCCACACAGGACTGTTGAGATGAAGTAACTTCAGTTGGGGGAAACAGTGGGCAGACTTTGCTGCTTGAGGTATGACTGGCCACATTTCTAACAAGACTTTGTAATGCTGGAAGGCTGTCATTTTCCCTATGGGAACCGGTAAGCCATTTTCTTAGTTAAGTAAAAGAATAAAGGGCTTCATAAGGGCTTTAAAGACTGGTAGACATATTTTTGGGCTAATACGATTACTTTCTAAGCATATTTGGTGAATTATAACTATTAATAGTGCTTATAATCTTGGGGATTGTTTTAAAAAAACGGCAGGCACTGTATTGGACACCTTTTTCACTGGGGGCCTTTTCTAGTCATAGGCAGAGCCTCATTTTCGCGCCACTAATGCGCAGTTGTTTTTGGAGAGCAAGGCATGCAGATGCATGTGTGAGGAGCTAAGAACCACTGAAAAAGCTTATTGAAGGCGTCATTTGGTATCGTATTCCCCTCTGGGCTTGGTTGGGTCTCAGCAAAGCAGATACCTGGGACTGTATAGGGGTTAATTGTAAAAACGGCTCCGGTTCCGTTATTTTAAGGGTTAAAGCTTTCAAATTTGGTGTGCAATATTTTTAAGGCTTTAAGACACTGTGGTGAAATTTTGGTGAATTTTGACCGATTCCTTCATACTTTTTCACATATTCAGTAATAAAGTGTGTTCAGTTTAAAATTTAAAGTGACAGTAACGGTTTTATTTTAAAACGTTTTTTTGTGCTTTGTTATCAAGTTTATGCCTGTTAACATGTCTGAACCATCAGATAAACGTTGTTCTATATGTTTGAAAGCCAAGGTTTCTCCCCATTTAAATATATGTGATGATTGTGACATAGTGTCCAAACAAAGTAGGGACAATGATGCCACTGATAACGATGTTGCCCAAGATGATTCCTCAAGTGAGGGGAGTAAGCATGGTACTGCATCATCCCCTTCTGTGTCTACACCAGTCATGCCCACACAAGAGGCCCCTAGTACATCTAGTGCGCCAATACTTATTACTATGCAACAATTAACGGCTGTAATGGATAATTCTATTAAAAACATTTTATCCAAAATGCCCACTTATCAGAGAAAGCGCGATTGCTCTGTTTTAAATACTTAAGAGCAAGAGGACGCTGATGATAATTGTTCTGACATACCCTCACACCAATCTGAAGGGGCCAGGAGGGAGGTTTTGTCTGAGGGAGAAATTTCAGATTCAGGAAAAAATTCTCAACAAGCTGAACCTGATGTTATTACATTTAAATTTAAATTAGAACATCTCCGCGCACTGCTTAAGGAGGTATTATCTACTCTGGATGATTGTGACAATTTGGTCATTCCAGAGAAATTATGTAAGATGGACAAGTTCCTAGAGGTTCCGGTGCCCCCCGATGCTTTTCCTATACCCAAGCGGGTGGCGGACATTGTAAATAAGGAATGGGAAAGGCCCGGCATACCTTTTGTTCCTCCCCCTATATTTAAGAAATTATTTCCTATGGTCGACCCCAGAAAGGACTTATGGCAGACAGTCCCCAAGGTCGAGGGGGCGGTTTCTACTCTAAACAAACGCACTACTATCCCTATAGAAGATAGTTGTGCTTTCAAAGATCCTATGGATAAAAAATTAGAGGGTTTGCTTAAAAAGATGTTTGTTCAGCAAGGTTACCTTCTACAACCAATTTCATGCATTGTTCCTGTCACTACAGTAGCGTGTTTCTGGTTCGAAGAACTAGAAAAGTCGCTCAATAAAGAATCTTCGTATGAGGAGGTTATGGACAGAGTTCAAGCACTTAAATTGGCTAACTCTTTTATTTTAGATGCCGCTTTGCAATTAGCTAGATTAGCGGCGAAAAATTCAGGGTTTGCTATTGTGGCGCGCAGAGCGCTTTGGCTAAAGTCTTGGTCAGCGGATGTGTCCTCCAAGACCAAATTGCTTAACATCCCTTTCAAGGGTAAAACACTGTTTGGCCCTGACTTGAAAGAGATTATTTCAGACATCACTGGGGGAAAGGGCCACGCCCTTCCTCAGGATAGGTCTTTTAAGGCTAAAAATAAGCCAAATTTTCGTCCCTTTCGCAGAAACGGACCAACCTCAAATTCTACACCCTCTAAGCAAGAGGGTAATACTTCTCAACCCAAACCAGCCTGGAGACCGATGCAAGGCTGGAACAAGGGTAAGCAGGCCAAGAAACCTGCCACTGCTACCAAAACAGCATGAAGTGTTGGCCCCCGATCCGGGACCGGATCTGGTGGGGGGCAGACTTTCTCTCTTTGCTCAGGCTTGGGCAAGAGATGTTCAGGATCCTTGGGCGCTAGAAATAGTTTCTCAAGGTTATCTCCTGGAATTCAAGGAACTACCCCCAAGGGGAAGGTTCCACAGGTCTCAATTATCTTCAAACCAAATAAAAAGACAGGCATTCTTACATTGTGTAGAAGACCTGTTAAGAATGGGAGTGATTCATCCAGTTCCATTAGGAGAACAAGGGATGGGGTTTTACTCCAACCTGTTCATAGTTCCCAAAAAAGAGGGAACATTCAGACCAATTTTAGATCTCAAGATTCTAAACAAATTTCTCAGGGTTCCATCGTTCAAAATGGAAACCATTCGAACGATTCTTCCTACCATCCAGGAAGGTCAATTTATGACCACGGTGGATTTAAAGGATGCGTACCTACATATTCCTATCCACAAGGAACATCATCGGTTCCTAAGGTTCGCCTTTCTGGACAAGCATTACCAGTTTGTGGCACTTCCATTCGGATTAGCCACTGCTCCAAGGATTTTCACAAAGGTACTAGGGTCCCTTCTAGCGGTGCTAAGACCAAGGGGCATTGCAGTAGTACCTTACTTGGACGACATCCTGATTCAAGCGTCGTCTCTGTCAAAAGCAAAGGCTCATACGGACATCGTCCTAGCCTTTCTCAGATCTCACGGGTGGAAAGTGAACATAGAAAAAAGTTCTCTGTCCCCGTCAACAAGAGTTCCCTTCTTGGGAACAATAATAGATTCCTTAGAAATGAAGATTTTTCTGACAGAGGTCAGAAAATCAAAACTTCTAAGCTCTTGTCAAGTACTTCATTCTGTTCTTCTTCCTTCCATAGCGCAGTGCATGGAAGTAATAGGTTTGATGGTTGCGGCAATGGACATAGTTCCTTTTGCACGAATTCATCTAAGACCATTACAACTGTGCATGCTCAGACAGTGGAATGGGGATTATACAGACTTGTCTCCGACGATTCAAGTGGATCAAAAGACCAGAGATTCACTCCGTTGGTGGCTGACCCTGGACAACCTGTCACAGGGAATGAGCTTCCGGAGTGGGTAATTGTCACGACCGACGCCAGCCTGGTGGGCTGGGGCGCGGTCTGGGAACCCCTGAAAGCTCAGGGTCTATGGTCTCGGGAAGAATCTCTTCTCCCGATAAACATTCTGGAACTGAGAGCGATATTCAATGCTCTCAAAGCTTGGCCTCATCTAACAAAGGCCAAATTCATAAGGTTTCAATCAGACAACATGACGACTGTTGCATATATCAACCATCAGGGGGGAACAAAGAGTTCCCTGGCAATGGAGGAAGTGACCAAGATAATTCAATGGGCGGAGGATCACTCCTGCCACTTGTCTGCAATCCACATCCCAGGAGTGGAAAATTGGGAAGCGGATTTTCTGAGTCGTCAGACCTTCCATCCGGGGGAGTGGGAACTCCATCCGGAAATCTTTGCCCAAATAACTCAATTATGGGGCATTCCAGACATGGATCTGATGGCCTCTCGTCAGAACTTCAAGGTTCCTTGTTACGGGTCCAGGTCCAGGGATCCCAAGGCGACTCTAGTGGATGCACTAGTAGCGCCTTGGACCTTCAACCTAGCTTATGTATTCCCACCGTTTCCTCTCATTCCCAGGCTGGTAGCCAGGATCAATCAGGAGAGGGCTTCGGTGATCTTGATAGCTCCTGCGTGGCCACGCAGGACTTGGTATGCAGACCTGGTGAATATGTCATCGGCTCCACCATGGAAGCTACCTTTGAGACAGGACCTTCTTGTTCAAGGTCCATTCGAACATCCGAATCTGGTTTCCCTCCAACTGACTGCTTGGAGATTGAACGCTTGATTTTATCAAAGCGTGGGTTTTCAGATTCTGTAATAGATACTCTTATTCAGGCTAGAAAGCCTGTAACTAGGAAAATTTACCATAAAATATGGAAAAAATATATCTGTTGGTGTGAATCTAAAGGATTCCCATGGAACAAGATAAAAATTCCTAAGATTCTATCCTTTCTACAAGAAGGTTTGGAGAAAGGATTATCTGCAAGTTCTCTGAAGGGACAGATCTCTGCTTTATCTGTTTTACTTCACAAAAAGCTGGCAGCTGTACCAGATGTTCAAGCTTTTGTTCAGGCTCTGGTTAGAATCAAGCCTGTTTACAGACCTTTGACTCCTCCTTGGAGTCTAAATTTAGTTCTTTCAGTTCTTCAAGGGGTTCCGTTTGAACCCTTACATTCCGTAGATATTAAGTTACTATCTTGGAAAGTTTTGTTTTTGGTTGCAATTTCTTCTGCTAGAAGAGTTTCAGAGTTATCTGCTCTGCAGTGTTCTCCTCCTTATCTGGTGTTCCATGCAGATAAGGTGGTTTTGCATACTAAGCCTGGTTTTCTTCCGAAAGTTGTTTCTAACAAAAATATTAACCAGGAGATAGTTGTGCCTTCTTTGTGTCCGAATCCAGTTTCAAAGAAGGAACGTTTGTTACACAATTTGGACGTAGTCCGTGCTCTAAAATTCTATTTAGAGGCTACAAAGGATTTCAGAGAAACATCTTCTTTGTTTGTTGTTTATTCTGGTAAAAGGAGAGGTCAAAAAGCAACTTCTACCTCTCTTTCTTTTTGGCTTAAAAGCATCATCCGATTGGTTTATGAGACTGCCGGACGGCAGCCTCCTGAAAGAATCACAGCTCATTCCACTAGGGCTGTGGCTTCCACATGGGCCTTCAAGAACGAGGCTTCGGTTGACCAGATATGTAAGGCAGCGACTTGGTCTTGACTGCACACTTTTGCCAAATTTTACAAATTTGATACTTTTGCTTCTTCAGAGGCTATTTTTGGGAGAAAGGTTTTGCAAGCCGTGGTGCCTTCCATTTAGGTGACCTGATTTGCTCCCTCCCTTCATCCGTGTCCTAAAGCTTTGGTATTGGTTCCCACAAGTAAGGATGACGCCGTGGACCGGACACACCTATGTTGGAGAAAACAGAATTTATGCTTACCTGATAAATTACTTTCTCCAACGGTGTGTCCGGTCCACGGCCCGCCCTGGTTTTTTTTAATCAGGTCTGATGAATTATTTTCTCTAACTACAGTCACCACGGTATCATATGATTTCTCCTATGCATATTCCTCCTTTACGTCGGTCGAATGACTGGGGTAGGCGGAGCCTAGGAGGGATCATGTGACCAGCTTTGCTGGGCTCTTTGCCATTTCCTGTTGGGGAAGAGAATTTCCCACAAGTAAGGATGACGCCGTGGACCGGACACACCGTTGGAGAAAGTAATTTATCAGGTAAGCATAAATTCTGTTTTCCCTACTATGGAATTTCAACCAAGAGGTACTAAAAATGTGATTATACATTACTTATAGCAAGACAATTAATATTCAACTTTTGGATTGCAAAAAAATTCCATCAATAGCAAAGTTAAAAAAATAACATCAAAAAACATTATTATGGTTGAACAATGTAACATGTTGTTCGATAAAATGAACCGTTTTAAATCTTTTAGAATTTACTGGGGATTGTATTTGAAATTATTCAGTAACGTCAGAATGCAAGATAGAGTGGCAGGATATCTTTTAGGATAAATTTAGATGCCATATAATATATGTATACATGGTAAAGGGGCTAGATTTAAAATACCAAAGGAAGAAAGAGTATTATAGAAATTGTATTAAGTACTCTTATTTTGGTTGTATGTTTGGATACAATATAATGTGTAATGTTTTTGTATTTCAATAAAGATTTAAAAAAAGAAATCCATGATCTAAATCACAAATTAGTATGCCTCAATTTAAATCATGTTTTTTTTACATAAAGTTTTCATTTTTAGAAAAATAACTTTCAGATTATTTTTGCAATTATATCAGAAAATTACCGATTTAGTTCTATACCGTTAGAAATACATTGATTATTTTGAACATTTTGGAAGGTGAACCATCTCCAGTTTAATAGGTTAATCATTCTTATTTGATCAACTTTTCATTTGTACTTTACTAGAAGGAGAAAAAGAATCATTATCATAATTACAATTTAAATAGTTTTATTTAACTAAAACAATAACATTATAAGTTTCACTTTCATGTTTACTGTTTGCCCCTCCCTCCTCACACTTAGGTTGATTGTGTGTAATAGAATTGCAGGGTTTGGATTAATTGGACAGTAAAGTCAAAATTAAATTTTTATGATTCAGAAAAAACATGCAGTTTTAAAGGGATAGTAAACACCAAAATTATTTTTTGTTTTAATAGATAGATAATCCCTTTATTTACCATTCCCCAGAGATCGTTTGACAGACTTGCATTTCAGGCAATTAGTGCTGACTCAAATAACTTCACATGCATGAGCACAATGCTATCTATATGAAACACATGAACTAAAGCCCTCTGGCTGTGAAAAACTGTCAAATGCATTCAGATAAGAGGCGGCCTTCAACAGCTTAAAAATTAGCATATGAACCTACCTAGGTTTAGCTTTCAACTAAGAATAACAAGAGAACAAAGCAAATTTCATGATAAAAGTAAATTAGAAAGTTATTTAAAATTGCATGCCCTATCTGAATCATGAAAGTTTAATTTGGACTATCCCTTAAAATAACTTTCCAATGCACTTATATTATCTAATTTGCTTTGTTGAAAAGCATACCTGGGTAAGCTCAGAAGCAGCACTGCACTACTAGGAGCTAGGTGCTGATTGGTGGCTCACCCAATATGTTCAGCTAGCTCCCAGTAGTGCTTTGCTGATCGTTCAACAAAGGATACCAAGTGAATGAAGCAAATATGATAATAGAAGTAAATCTGAAGGTTTTTTTTTTTTAATTGTATGCTCTATCTGAATCATAAAAGAAAAATGTGGGGTTTATGTCCCTTCAAGGTTTATTTCTCTACTTTGTATGTTTATTTTATAACATTTTTGCTCTGAAGAAGTGGCATGTTATTTCTGCAGACACATATTCACGGGTTTGAGAACTACAAAACCAAAAATATGGGATATTCTTACAGAAACCTCTGAGAGCATGACATTGTGAAGAGATTATTAATTTACCAAATAATTAAACATTACAACCATGAATAAACAGCCTCATGCTAGGTAATTAAAAACAAATCCTTATTTCAGGGTGAATAACCTTTTGGATTTTATTACAAGGACAGAGACTGCTATTTTGCTAATAACTTTTTCTTTACTGCTCACGTAGCGATTTAAAGAAAAAATATATATACATTTAAAACATTATAGAAAACAAAGAGTAAACTACAGAAACCATTGAGAATACACCTTGAGAAGGTAGAGACCAAAGGGACCAATCAGAAGAGTAACAATAACCCTACAATGACAAACAAGTAGGAACTCCTCCTCTCTTTTCTCTTTGCTGCTCAGAGAGATGTTATTTTGATTTACTTACTTTTAGTAGTATATCATTCATATAATTGTATTTTGCATTCTACTGTTTTCATTGTTATTTATTCACTAATTTTCTCATTTATTTATTTATATTTCTTTTATTATATCTTGTTGTTAAATTTAATTTATTTTTATTCTCATATTTTTCGTGTTTTTACACTTTACTATGTGGTTGGTACTCCTGTACCGTTTTTTCTCTTTTCATTTTCCCTGATATTTATTTATTTTATTTCTATTTTTTGTTTCTTTTTAGCTGGTACTTCTGTACCGTTTTGTTACTCTTTCCCTATCCTTATTTGCGTTTTTTCCGGTTTTCGTTTTCTTTACTTTTTTTCTCCTGAAAATTGTATTTCTCCGGAAACTAGCACTTTCTGCACTTGCCTCCTGTGGCGGCCGCCATCTTGGATGACTCATCAGCTTGACACGCCTCCATTTGGACGTGCAGAGCTGACGAGTCATCCCAGCCCATTTCCACCCATTCCCGCACTTTTTCTCCATCCTTGAGAGCCGCCCTCTATTCCTCTTGTGACAAAAAATTCCCTCAGCATTTTAAAACATTTGGTTACATTGATTAACTCGGTTATTAACTTCGGTTGCTAATTTAAGTATCTTTTTGTTGCTTATGATATATTTTATTGTGCTTTCAGATTCAGTATACTGCACAAATAGCATAGTGGTTAGGTTGTCAGTTTAATACATCAGAGTTACTGGTTTGATTCCCTATACTATTATACTGAATTTTTATTTAATAATAATATTATTTTATTTCACAGTTTTCTTTTACAAAGATATGACGAGTCCACGGATTTCATACTTACTTGTGGGATATTAACCTCCTACTAACAGGAAGTGGCAAAGAGCACCACAGCAGAGCTGTATATATAGCTCATCCCTTCCCTCAACCCCCAGTCATTCTCTTTGCCTGTGTTAATAATAGGAAAGGTTCTTCAAGCAGTGGTGCCTTCCGTTTAGGTTCCTGTCTTGTCCCTCCCTTTCATCCGTGTCCTATAGCTTTGGTATTGGTATCCCACAAGTAAGGATGAAATCCGTGGACTTGTCATATCTTTGTAAAAGAAAAGTAAATTTATGCTTACCTGATAAATTAATTTCTTTTACGATATGACGAGTCCACGGCCCACCCTGTTATTTTAATACAGATTTATTTTATATTTATTTTTTATAAACTTCAGTCACCTCTGCACCTTTAGCTTTTCCTTTCTCTTCCTAAACCTTTGGTCGAATGACTGGGGGTGGTGGGAAGGGAGGAGCTATATATACAGCTCTGCTGTGGTGCTCTTTGCCACTTCCTGTTAGCAGGAGGTTAATATCCCACAAGTAAGGATGATATCCGTGGACTCGTCATATCGTAAAAGAAATTAATTTATCAGGTAAGCATAAATTTACTTTTTTCCTAATTGAATTATTTTGTTAAATAATTATATATTTATTATAAACTTGTCTTAAGACAAAAGAGACACTATTTCTGAAAAATCAGTACAGAGCATGATTAACAGCTCTTTTGAACCATTTAAACAGCAGATGGCTCAGATTCAGTCTGCTATTGATAATTTAAGTAACATTCAGCAGAATATGCCATAGAAAGCCTTACGCAAAATTAAGCATATTTATTTCCCCCCTGAAAAAGAAGTTACTTTTATTTCTGCTTAAAAGAAAATGTCACAGTTCTGACATTTCCATGCCTGCTCAGCAGTGCAGCACTATGCAAGTGTCTGACTCAGATTCTGGATCTGAATTTCCCCGAATTATAAAACGTTCTTGTAAGAGTAAACTTCCTCTACACTCAGATTCAGATTCTCCCTCTGAACCAAATAATAAAATGTTTTTTTTAAAAATAATTTAAATCATGATTCTGGTAACAAATCTTTTTATTCCTGGCAATCTCCGGTATCTTTTGTTTCCCAATCCCCTTCTTCATCTGAAGAGTCCCCTAAATGTAAAATATTTAAAAAAATCTTCCAAATCTAATAAGCCTAAATTATATGATAACTTTGGCATCCCCTTTACAGAACCTAACCATCCCCGTTCATCTCAGTGGCGCCCTTCAAAAAGGGTAGCTAAATTGATTGATTTCTATATTAGAAGGCCTCTGTCTAAGAAAACCAAGTACACATTGAGAACAGAATGTCCTCGCCAGAATTGCCTAGCAACACCCACCTTACCCCTGATATTGACAATAATTTACTAAAATTTATTGGCCACAGGAATTTCAATTTAATAAGGGGTCCTGACAGGTTTTTGAGGTCTTGCCAGGATAAATTACTAGATACCCTTGGCCCTGTGACAAAGCTTTTTGAGCTTACCGAAGATTCAATATCCCATGACTCTCCCTTGGATCCTTTGGTAGCAAGAGAATGAATCCAACTTACGATTTACATGCTGGGTGATGATAATACGTCTATTTCTACTCAACGTAGACGTTTACTTTTAAGATGTATTGACCCTCAAATTAAGGATTTCACATTCAATGAAATGGGTCCAGAAGCTGATAGGCTTTTGTTTGGCGATTCTGGCCTCAAAGAGTTAAGCTCTTACATGAATACTTTTAACTCCTTAAACAAAGTTAAAATGAGTACTAAAAAGATATTCCATCAACAACAGCCATTTAGAGTTTTTGCAAGGGCTGGAATAGGCCGAGACCAATTTTCCAGCTGCTCTAATACCATCTGCAGGTCTCATTTCCACAATTCCTCCATGCCCTCCTCCTCCCATTCAAATTTCTTCCCTTCGAGATCAAGACAAACCTTCAACAGACCCTTCAGGTCAGAGCCAACAGAAGGTTATTTCAAGGTAAGTTTAAACATCTTTCTTCTCACTCATTCTTCCCACACAAGAATAGGAAGCAGATTATCTTTATGCATAAGAGAATGGCAAAAAATAACCTCAGATCCCTGGGTTTTACAAACTGTTTCAGGCCTAACTTAGAATTTCTAACCACTCTATTCCAACCTTAGCTTCCCAATACCATACAATTTTCCTTTTCAGATCAGATTCTTCTAGACTCTGAAATAACAGAGTTATTCTTAAAAGATGCAATACAACCAGCCATAGATCCCACAGACTCTTTTATAAGCAATATGTTTCTGGTAAAAAAGAAAGAGGGGACTTTCCGTCCTGTAATAAACCTAAAAGACAACTATATTATTTTCTCAATTACAATCATTTCAAAATGGAGGGTATCCACCTCTTGAGAGACAGCCTCTACAATTTAGACTGGTTAGTAAGATTAGATTTAAGTTACCCATCTTACTGTTCCAGTCCATCAAGATTTCAGAATTCTTTTTAGATTCTTTGGGAAAGAAAAATTATAGCAATTCACCTGTCTTCCATTTGGACTTTCCTCAGCCCTTGGGTCTTTACAAAACTCCTGAAACCCATTGTAGCATGGTTACAGAAGAGAGGAATTTGTCTAATAATCTATTTGGACTATATCCTTCTTATTCATCATTCTCCTTCTGTTCTCCAATTTCATCTATCTACCACTATTCTTCTTCTACAGAATTTAGGTTTGATCATGATCATAAACTTCAAAAAATCTTCTCTAGTTCCTTCTCAATCACTAACCTTTTTTTAGGTTTCAATATAAACACAGTATCCAGTACCTTAAAGGGACACTAAACCCAAAAAATGTCTTTCGTGATTCAGATAGAGCATGCAATTTTTAGCAACTTTCTAATTTACTACTATTATCAAATTTTCTTCATTCTCTTGCTATCTTTATTTGAAATGCAAGAATGTAAGTTTAGATGCCGGCCCATTTTTTGTAAACAACCTGGGTTGTTCTTGCTGATTGGTGGATAAATTCACCCACCAATAAACAAGTGCTGTCCATGGTCCTGAACCAAAAAAATAGCTTAGATACCTTCTTTCTCCTGTTAAGTGTGGTCAGTCCACGGGTCATCATTACTTCTGGGATATTAACTCCTCCCCAACAGGAAGTGCAAGAGGATCACCCAGCAGAGCTGCTATATAGCTCCTCCCCTCTACGTCACACCCAGTCATTCTCTTGCACCCAACTAATAGATAGGATGTGTGAGAGGACTGTGGTGATTATACTTAGTTTTATACCTTCAATCAAAAGTTTGTTATTTTATAACAGCACCGGAGTGTGTTGTTTGTTCTCTGGTAGAATTTGAAGAAGAATCTACCTGAGTTTTTTGTATGATTTTAGCCGGCGTAGTTAAGATCATATTGCTGTTCTCGGCCATCTGAGGAGTGAGGTAAACTTCAGATCAGGGGACAGCGGGCAGGTTAACCTGCAAAGAGGTATGTAGCAGCATATTATTTTCTGACAATGGAATTGACTGAGAAAATTCTGCCATACCGATATAATGTAAGTTCAGCCTTAAATGCAGTAGTAGCAACTGGTATCAGGCTGTCATGTATGTATATTTACACTTCAGTATTCTGGGGAATGGCACTTCACTGGGATTATACTGTATGCATACGACTTTAGCCTAATTTGCAGGGACTAGCAACAGGCTTTCTAATGACATTTCATTATTTGATGTTAAACGTTTTTGCTGGCATGTTAAATCGTTTAATTATCTGAGGTACTGGGTGAAAAATTGTTTTGGGCACTGTTTTTTTCCACTTGGCAGTCGTTTTTATTTCATTTATGACAGTTTACTGATCTCCCTCACTGTTGTGTGTGAGGGGGAGGGGTCTATTTTGGCGCTTTTGCTACGCATCTGAAAATTCAGTCAGAAGATTCTTGTCTTCCCTGCATGATCCGGTTCGTCTCTACAGAGCTCAGGGGTCTTCAGAGCTGTGAGATTGTTATTGACTGTGATTAAAAACGTTTATTTTCTGCACTTTTTTTCTGCTATTCAGGGTTAGTTATCCATTGCTAATGGGGGCAATCCTTTGCTAAAATTGTGTTTTTACCGGAAAGAATTGATGTTATAGTTTCTCAACTGTCTTAACTTTTTTTCTGTGCTTCTTAAAGGCACAGTGCGTTTGCATATTATTTGAAAATTGCTTTGAAAAGTATTTCCAAGTTGCTAGTTTAATTGCTGGTGTGTTTAAACATGTCTGACTCAGAGGAATATCTCTGTGCTATATGTGCTAAAGCCAAAGTGGAGCCCAATAGAAATTTATGTACTAATTGCATTGATGCTACTTTAAATAAAAGTCAATCTGTACAAATTGAACATCATTCACCTAACAACGAGGGGAGAGTTATGCCGACTAACTCGCCTCACGTGTCAGTACCTGCACCTCCCGCTCAGGAGGTGCGTGATTTTGTAGCGCCAAGTACATCAGGGCGGCCATTACAAATCACATTACAGGATATGGCTAATGTTATGACTGAAGTTTTGGCTAAATTACCAGAACTTAGAGGTAAGCGTGATCACTCTGGGGTGAGAACAGAGTGCGCTGTTGATAATAGGGCCATGTCTGATACTGCGTCACAGTATGCTGAACATGAGGACGGAGAGCTTCAATCTGCAGGTGACGGTTCTGATCCCAATAGAATGGATTCAGACATTTCTAATTTTAAGTTTAAAATTGAAAACCTCCGTGTACTGTTAGGGGAGGTATTAGCAGCTCTGAATGATTGTAACACAGTTGCAATCCCAGAGAAATTATGTAGGCTGGATAGATACTATGCGGTACCGGCGAGTACTGACGTATTTCCTATACCTAAGAGGCTTACAGAGATAATTACTAAGGAGTGGGATAGGCCCGGTGTACCCTTTTCCCCCCCTCCTGTGTTTAGAAAAATGTTTCCAATAGACGCCACCACACGGGACTTATGGCAGACGGTCCCTAAGGTGGAGGGAGCGGTTTCTACTCTGGCTAAGCGTACCACTATCCCGGTGGAGGATAGCTGTGCCTTTTCAGATCCAATGGATAAAAAATTAGAGGGTTACCTTAAGAAAATGTTTGTTCAACAAGGTTTTATATTGCAACCCCTTGCATGTATTGCGTCTGTTACGGCCGCGGCCGCTTTTTGGTCCGAGTCCCTGGAAGAGACTTGACTCAATAACTATAGATGAGATTTCAAACAAGCTTAAGACACTTAAGCTAGCTAATTCATTTATTTCGGATGCCGTAGTACATTTAACTAAACTAACGGCTAAGAATTCCGTATTCGCCATTCAGGCACGCAGAGCACTGTGGCTAAAATCCTGGTCAGCTGATGTTACTTCTAAATCTAAATTACTTAACATACCTTTCAAGGGGCAGACCTTATTCGGGCCCGGTTTGAAAGAAATTATCGCTGACATTACAGGAGGTAAAGGCCATGCCCTGCCTCAAGACAGAGCCAAACCTAAGGCTAGACAGTCTAATTTTCGTTCCTTTCGTAATTTCAAGGCAGGAGCAACATCAACTTCCTCTGTACCAAAACAGGAAGGAGCTGTTGCTCGCTACAGACAAGGCTGGAGACCTAACCAGTCCTGGAACAAGGGCAAGCAGGCCAGGAAACCTGCTGCTGCCCCTAAGACAGCATGAATTGAGGGCCCCCGATCCGGGAACGGATCTAGTGGGGGGCAGACTTTCCCTCTTCGCCCAGGCTTGGGCAAGAGATGTTCAGGATCCCTGGGCGTTAGAGATCATATCTCAGGGATATCTTCTGGACTTCAAATCCTCTCCCCCAAAAGGGAGATTTCATCTGTCAAGGTTGTCAACAAACCAAATAAAGAAAGAGGCGTTTCTACGCTGTGTATAAGATCTTTTACTAATGGGAGTAATCCATCCGGTTCCGCGGTCGGAACACGGACAGGGGTTTTACTCAAATCTGTTTGTGGTTCCCAAAAAAGAGGGAACCTTCAGGCCAATCTTGGGTTTAAAGATCCTAAACAAATTCCTAAGAGTTCCATCGTTCAAAATGGAAACTATTCGGACAATCCTATACATGATCCAAAAGGGTCAGTACATGACCACAGTGGATTTAAAGGATGCTTACCTTCACATACCGATTCACAAGGATCATTACCGGTATCTAAGGTTTGCCTTCCTAGACAGGCATTACCAGTTTGTAGCTCTTTCATTCGGATTGGCTACGGCTCCAAGAATCTTCACAAAGGTTCTGGGTGCTCTTCTGGCGGTATTAAGACCGCAAGGAATTTCGGTAGCTCCGTACCTAGACGACATTCTGATTCAAGCTTCAAGCTTTCAAACTGCCAAGTCTCATACAGAGTTAGTACTGGCATTTCTAAGGTCGCATGGATGGAAGGTGAACGAAAAGAAGAGTTCTCTCTTTCCACTCACAAGAGTTCCCTTCTTGGGGACTCTTATAGATTCTGTAGAAATGAAGATCTACCTGACAGAAGACAGGTTAACAAAGCTTCAAAATGCATGCCGTGTCCTTCATTCCATTCAACACCCGTCAGTGGCTCAATGCATGGAGGTGATCGGCTTAATGGTAGCGGCAATGGACATAGTACCCTTTGCACGCCTACATCTCAGACCGCTGCAATTGTGCATGCTAAGTCAGTGGAATGGGGATTACTCAGACTTGTCCCCTACTCTGAATCTGGATCAGGAGACCAGAAATTCTCTTCTATGGTGGCTTTCTCGGCCACATCTGTCCAGGGGGATGCCATTCAGCAGACCAGATTGGTCAATTGTAACAACAGACGCCAGCCTACTAGGTTGGGGCGCTGTCTGGAATTCTCTGAAGGCTCAGGGTCCATGGACTCAGGAGGAGAGTCTCCTGCCAATAAACATTCTGGAATTGAGAGCAGTTCTCAATGCCCTTCTGGCTTGGCCCCAGTTAACAACTCGGGGGTTCATCAGGTTTCAGTCGGACAACGTCACGACTGTAGCTTACATCAACCATCAAGGAGGGACAAGAAGCTCCCTAGCAATGATGGAAGTATCAAAGATAATTCGCTGGGCAGAGTCTCACTCTTGCCACCTGTCAGCAATCCACATCCCGGGAGTGGAGAACTGGGAGGCGGATTTCCTAAGTCGTCAGACTTTTCATCCGGGGGAGTGGGAACTTCATCCGGAGGTCTTTGCCCAAATACTTCGACGTTGGGGCAAACCAGAGATAGATCTCATGGCTTCTCGACAGAACGCCAAGCTTCCTTGTTACAGGTCCAGATCCAGGGATCCGGGAGCGGTTCTGATAGACGCTTTGACAGCACCTTGGACCTTCGGGATGGCTTATGTGTTTCCACCCTTCCCGATGCTTCCTCGATTGATTGCCAGAATCAAACAGGAGAGAGCATCGGTGATTCTAATAGCGCCTGCGTGGCCACGCAGGACTTGGTATGCAGATCTAGTGGACATGTCATCCTGTCCACCTTGGTCTCTGCCTCTGAGACAGGACCTTCTGATCCAGGGTCCTTTCAAACATCAAAATCTAATTTCTCTGAAGCTGACTGCTTGGAAATTGAACGCTTGATTTTATCAAAACGTGGTTTTTCCGAGTCAGTAATTGATACCTTAATACAGGCTAGGAAGCCTGTTACCAGAAAAATTTACCATAAAATATGGCGTAAATACTTATATTGGTGCGAATCCAAGAGTTACTCATGGAGTAAGGTTAGGATTCCTAGGATATTGTCTTTTCTACAAGAAGGTTTAGAAAAGGGTTTATCTGCTAGTTCCTTAAAGGGACAGATTTCAGCTCTGTCCATTCTTTTACACAAACGTTTGTCAGAGGTTCCGGACGTTCAAGCTTTTTGTCAGGCTTTGGCTAGGATCAAGCCTGTGTTTAAAACTGTTGCTCCACCATGGAGTTTGAACTTAGTTCTTAATGTTTTACAGGGTGTTCCGTTTGAACCCCTTCATTCCATTGATATCAAGCTGTTATCTTGGAAAGTTCTGTTTTTAATGGCTATTTCCTCAGCTCGAAGAGTCTCTGAGTTATCTGCCTTACATTGTGATTCTCCTTATCTGATTTTTCATTCAGACAAGGTAGTTCTGCGTACTAAACCTGGGTTCTTACCTAAGGTGGTCACTAACAGGAATATCAATCAAGAGATTGTTGTTCCATCTTTGTGTCCTAATCCTTCTTCGAAGAAGGAACGTCTTCTACATAATCTAGATGTAGTCCGTGCCCTGAAATTTTATCTACAGGCAACTAAGGATTTTCGTCAAACGTCTTCCCTGTTTGTCGTTTATTCTGGTCAGAGGAGAGGTCAAAAAGCTTCGGCTACCTCTCTCTCTTTTTGGCTTCGTAGCATAATACGTTTAGCCTATGAGACTGCTGGACAGCAGCCTCCTGAAAGAATTACAGCTCATTCTACTAGAGCTGTGGCTTCCACTTGGGCCTTTAAGAACGAGGCCTCTGTTGAACAGATTTGCAAGGCTGCAACTTGGTCTTCTCTTCATACTTTTTCCAAATTTTACAAATTTGACACTTTTGCTTCTTCGGAGGTTGTTTTTGGGAGAAAGGTTCTTCAGGCAGTGGTTCCTTCCGTATAAAGAGCCTGCCTGTCCCTCCCGTCATCCGTGTACTTTAGCTTTGGTATTGGTATCCCAGAAGTAATGATGACCCGTGGACTGACCACACTTAACAGGAGAAAACAAAATTTATGCTTACCTGATAAATTCCTTTCTCCTGTAGTGTGGTCAGTCCACGGCCCGCCATGTTTTTATGGCAGGTCAAAATTTTTAAATTATACTCCAGTCACCACTGCACCTTTTGGCTTCTCCTTTCTCGTTGGTTCTCGGTCGAATGACTGGGTGTGACGTAGAGGGGAGGAGCTATATAGCAGCTCTGCTGGGTGATCCTCTTGCACTTCCTGTTGGGGAGGAGTTAATATCCCAGAAGTAATGATGACCCGTGGACTGACCACACTACAGGAGAAAGGAATTTATCAGGTAAGCATAAATTTTGTTTTTTCAAATAAAGATAGCAAGAGAATGAATACAAATTGATAATAGGAGTAAATTAGAAAGTTTCTTAAAATTACATGCTCTATCTGAATCATGAAAGAAAAAATTTGGGTTCAGTGTCCCTTTAAATCTACCTTTGGAGGATCAATAGGGAAATTTCCTGTGCTATCAAGAAACAATTGTTTCCTCTTTGTTTCCTTGCCAGAATAATTTGACTTCTTTCATCATCTATTCAAGCAATTTTTCCTGCCCCTCTGCACTACAGAGCTTTACAGAGACTGAAAATGTCATACCTTCGAAAAGGTTTCTCCTATCAACATCCTATTTCTCTAACAGAAGAAGCTTTGGAGGAACTCAGTTGGTGGTTTCTCAGCATAGAGGCCTGGGATGGCAGAGCCATTTTTGGCAGTTCACCAGATGTCATTATAGAATCTGATTCAAGCAGATTGGGGAGCGAGATGCGGCTCTCTAGTTACAGGAGGGAAATGGTCTCTGTCAGAGAAACAACTACATATCAACTGGCTGGAGCTTTTGCAGTCAAGAGTTTCGTCAAACAAAGTCTGCCTATTACTATTCTTTTATGCATGGACAACATTTCTGCTGTGCGTTATATCAATTGTCTTGGAGGAACCAGTTCCAAAATTTTATCAAATTTAACAAAGAATTTTATTCATCTTTGTCTATCTCAGATCATTTCTTTGTATGCAGAATACATTCAAGGTCTTTACAATCAAGTCGCAGGCTGGGGTTCCAGATAGTTGGCAGCGACTGGAAGCTCAACCCTCTTCTCTTTCAGGAGATTAAGAAATTTAGGGGTCCCTTCTGGATAGACCTTTTTGCTTCTCGTTTGAATTTCCAGATACGTCCCTTCTTCAGCTGGAGACAAGACCCAGAAGCATTAGCCATCAATGCCTTTCACCATGGCCTGCTCAGGGAGCTTACACGTTCTCCCCCCCCCCCCTTTTCGATTATTCTGCAGACATTTTTATTTGTCAGGAAACACCAGATATAGATAACAATCATTGCTCCCTTCTAGACAACTCAGATTTGCTACCCCTATCTCCTAGAAATGTATTTTCTTCCCCCCATTATTTTCCCAATTAAACCAGACCTTATATCAAACCCCAACGAACAGTTTAACGATCTAGTTCTCCAAGGCAATCTTCAACTAATTGCTTGGTCGATTTCAGGGGATCTTGGTCTACTGAAGGACTTTCAGAGAAAGCTAAACTTCTCTTTCAAAACTCATAGGCTCCTGGAACCAGAAAATGTTATATATCCGCCTGGCTTAAATGGTCTAGCTGGTGCAACATCAGAAACTTGGATCCGATTTCACCCCCTGTAATTCAAGTCATTAATTATCTATCCTGTTTATTTCACAAAGGCTTAGCTTACAGATCCATTAATGTAGCTAGATCGGCTATCTCGGCTGGGCATGATTACCTTCATAACCATCCTATTGGTCAAAATTCTTCTGTTTGTCTTTTACTAAAATTCATTAAATTTGAAAGACCTCCAACTTCTAGATATTCTTCCTTTTGGTATGTGGATTTGATAATCTCTTTTTTCCAAAATTGGCCAGACAATTCTAACTTGTCTCTGAAACAACTTAGTTCAAAACTTGCATTCCTTTTATGTTTATCTTTTAAAAGGGTTTCTGATATCAGAGCCATTGATCATGACTCTAAAAATGTTTTCTCCCCAAGTTGTGATTTTTTCTTTATCTCGAAGGACAAAAACTCTTTCTAGCTCTATTTTTTACCCCAATTTTCATGACCATCCAAAATTGTGTGTGTACTTTGTCTTAAAGAATACAAATCTAGGACTAAGCTTATTAGACATAGTTATTCCAAACAACTGTTAATTTCATATGCTGTCCCCCATTTACCCGTATCTTCCACTACTATTAGTAGATAGGTTAAGTGGATTATGGCTCAAGTTGGTGTTGATCATGTTTTTTCTGCACACTGTATTAGAGGAACCACAGCTTCTAAAGCTTTTTCCAAATCAGTCTTTCTCCAAGATTATTTTAAATGCTGCTGACTGGTCTTCTGATAATGTTTTTAAACAATTTTATTTTAAACCCATTAATACTATTTCTCACCAGTTGGTTTCATGTCCTTGTAATAAAATTCTGATTATCCTAGCTTAGTGAAGGAATAATCTAGATTTTATTAAAGAGACAGACGAGTATTTTCCTGCCGCTTATATTGTTTGTTTTTCCTCCCTTAAATAGTATGAGGTCTGTTTACTTATTTTATTTATTGTTTATACTTGTTTCTTAAAGGGCCATAATACCCAAATGTTTAAACACTTGAAAGTGATGCAGCATAGCTGTAAAACGCTGATTAGAAAATATCACCTGAACATCTCTATGTAAAAAAGAAAGATATTTTACCTCAAAAGTTCCTCAGTAGCCACCTCCCATTGTAAAGGATTTCTAAGCAGCATTTTAGTGTGTTTGTCCTGGGACATCTGAAGGGACTAGCATCGTGCACTCTCATATTATTTCACCAATCAGGTAAAGGAAGCTTACTATGAAATCTCATGAGAGTTAAGTCAAATCTCATGAGATCACAGTAAGAGTTCATGACCTCAGCACTGCTGATGCTGATTGGCTGCTGTTCATTTCTTCATTTTTTTAATTTTTTTTACCTGCAGCTGGGAGCAGCTGAGTATAACTTTTTACACAGAACTTACTCTGCTGAGCTGAGGAAATTGTGAGGTAAAATATCTTCCTTTTTTACATAGAGATGCTCAGGTGATATTTTCCTGTCAGCTTTTTACAGTTATACTGCATCAGTTTCAAGTGATTTAGCATATGAGTATTATGTCCCTTTAACTACTTTTTAAAAATATTTTTTTCTTTAGCGACAACTCCTGCAATTACAGGGCTCTAAATCTTTCTACAACCAAGTTCAGGTTTACTATTAATCTGTTGAGAGAGATTGTTCCAGTTCTACAATCCAAAACTTCTGCAAGTGCCTTTAAGAAGAATAGACCTCTTCTATCAAGTATTTTTCCAGTTCCAGTCTTGTTTGGACTTTGTTTATCTTTTTTTGGACTTTGCCTTTTTCTCGTTTATAAAAATTTCTTCACATTCTTCCACATCAAAGATAAGAGGAGGAGATTCTACTTGTTGGTCATTACATTATATGGTTATTGGGTCTCTTCTGATTGGTCCCTTTTGGTCTCTACTTTCTCAGGCTGTATTCTAATTGGTCTCTGTAGTTTACTCTTTGTTTTCTATGATGTTTTAAATGTGTACATATATTTTTTTCTTTAAATTACTGTGTGAGCAGTAAAGGAAAAATTATTAGCAAAATACTTGTCTCTGTCTCTTTAATAAAATCTAGATTATTCCTTCACTAACATAGGATAATCCGAATTATAATGTATCTTAAATAGAAAACAATTGTTCGATTTTTTTTTTCTCAAAAAGCATTTTATTTAAAAAAATCCTATTTTAAAAATCTAATTTAAATGAAAAAAAAAATCAGATTTCTTTTATTAAAAAAAAAAAAAGCAAAACATTGATTTTTATTCATCATGATGGCTACTAATGTACAAGTGCAGCCCAATTTTCTGGGTATGTTAGATGTGTGATAGATATTTTTGATAAATATAGCAGAACACCTTTTAGTAAAATATATGGTTTAGGAATTTTTTTTTATGATATACTGTAGCTATAGCTAATTTTTAATGGGTTATGTGGATATCAGTGCTCATTGTTTTCAAATTAAATATACTATATATTTGTTTCTACTTTAAGCATTATTTAGTAATTCTAGTTACAACCTCTTAACCATATTCATGACTGGTATCTCACAGCCATATTCCATGTATGTGAAAACTGAACCAAAACACACCCGAACCTGTCTTGAAACCTTTTATTTTCACTGTTCTAGATTTCTACTCAGTATCCTGTAGTAGACCATGAATTTGATGCTGTGGTGGTTGGTGCAGGGGGTGCAGGATTAAGAGCTGCCTTTGGTTTATCTGAAGCAGGTTTCAACACAGCATGTATCACCAAGCTGTTTCCTACCAGATCTCACACTGTTGCAGCCCAGGTAAGGATTTGCTTGGGGTTTACAATCTTAAAATATTAAAGATACTGTAAACTCTTAAAAAGTTTGTCATGCATATCGATGAGCATTATTTAAACCTTTTAACCTTTTTATGCAAAAAATATTGTCAGCTGTTTATTTTGACTTTGAAGTTAACAGAAAGTGCTTGACTGTGTACAGAACACCCACTGCTCATTTGGTGGGCTATGATACACCTCACAAACATTAAAAATATATATATTTTCTCAGTAAAGAGACAATGTTTTCTCTAACATTGGTGTGTCCGGTCCACGGCGTCATCCATTACTTGTGGGATATTCTCCTCCCCTACAGGGAAAGGCAAGGAGAGCACACAGCAAGAGCTGTCCATATAGCTCCCCCTCTGGCTCCGCACCCCAGTCATTCTCCTTGCCGCTCTGAACAAGTAGCATCTCCACGGGGATGGTGAGGAGTTTGTGGTGTTAGTTGTAGTTTTTTATTTCTTCTATCAAGAGTTTGTTATTTTAAAATAGTGCTGGTATGTACTATTTACTCTGAAACAGAAAGAGATGAAGAGTTCTGTTTAAAAGAGGAGTATGATTTTAGCAGCAGTAACTAAAATCGATTGCTGTTCCCACACAGGACTGTTGAGATGAGAGAACTTCAGTTGGGGGGAACAGTTTGCAGACTTTTCTGCTCAAGGTATGACTAGCCATTTTCTAACAAGACTGTGTAATGCTGGAAGGCTGTCATTTTTCCCTCATGGGGATCGGTAAGCCATTTTCTTAGACTTAGAAAGAATAAAGGGCTTATTATGGGCTATTAACTGGTGGACACTCTTAAGGGCTAAATCGATTGCTTATTTAAGTTTTTATTTAAAGTTTGAAGTGGATTTCACACTTTTATTATTTGGGGAACGTTTTTTATCGCCAGGCACTAGTTAAGACACCTTCCCAGTCAGGAAGGGCCTTTCACTGTATTAGGCAGAGCCTCATTTTCGCGCCATTTTTTGCACAGTTTCTTTTAAGTACAGTGCATGCAGATGCATGTGAGTGGGTCTGGTGTCCACTGAAAAAGTTCCTAGAAGGCTTGAAATACCCCCCTGGAATAGTTGAAGTCACAACAAAGGCTGTGGCTGGGACTGTAGTGGGGTTAAAATTGCAAACGGCTCCGGTTTCCACATTTTAAGGGTTAACAGCTTGAAAATTGGGGTGCAATACGTTGAATGCATTAAGACACTGTGGTGAAAATTTGGTAAAGATTGGATAATTCCTTCATAGTTTTTCACATATTCAGTAATAAAGTGTGCCCTGTTTAACATTTAAAGAGACAGTAACGGTTTTGTTTTAAAACGGTTTTTGTACTTTATTAACTAGTTTAAGCCTGTTTAACATGTCTGTACCTTCTGATAGATCATGTGCTGTATGTATGGAAGCCAATGTGGTTCCCCCTTCAAATATATGTGATAATTGTGCCATAGCGTCCAAACACAGTAAGGACAGTATTGTCACAAATAGTAAGGTTGCCCAGGATGATTCCTCAGATGAAGGAAGTAGAGATAGTTCTACATCTTCTCCTTCTGTGTCTATACCAGTTATGCCCGCGCAGGCGACCCCTAGTACTTCTAGCGCGCCAATGCTTGTTACTATGCAACAATTGACGGCAGTAATGGATAACTCCATAGCTAATATTTTATCCAAAATGCCAGCATTTCAGAGAAAGCGCGATTGCTCTGTTTTAAACACTGTAGAGCAGGAGGGCGCTGATGATAATTTTTCTGTCATACCCTCACACCAATCTGAAGTGGCAGTGAGGGAGGGTTTCTCAGATGGAGAAATTTCTGATACAGGAAGAATTTCTCAGCAGGCAGAACCTGATGTTGTGACATTTAAATTTAAATCAGAGCATCTCCGCGCATTACTTAAGGAGGTGCTATCTACTCTGGATGATTGTGACAATCTGGTCATCCCAGAAAACTTGTGCAAGATGGACAAGTTCCTAGAGGTCCCGGTGCACCCTGATGCCTTTCCGATACCTAAACGGGTGGCGGACATAGTGAATAAGGAGTGGGAGAAGCCAGGCATACCTTTTGTCCCTCCTCCTATATTTAAGAAATTGTTCCCTATGGTCGACCCCAGGAAGGACATATGGCAAACAGTCCCTAAGGTCGAGGGGGCGGTTTCTACACTAGCCAAACTCACGACCATTCCCATTGAGGACAATTGTGTTTTCAAAGATCCTATGGATAAAAAATTGGAGGGTTTGCTTAAAAAGATTTTTGTACAGCAAGGTTACCTCCTTCAACCTATTTTGTGCATTATTCCTGTCACTACAGCGGCGTGGTTCTGGTTCGAGGAACTGGAAAAGTCGCTCAGTAGGGAGACTCCGTATGAGGAAGTCATGGACAGAATTCACGCACTTAAGTTAGCTAATTCCTTTATTTTAGACGCCGCTTTGCAGTTAGCGAGATTAGCGGCGAAAAATTCAGGGTTTGCAATTGTGGCGCGCAGAGCGCTCTGGCTAAAGTCTTGGTCGGCGGATGTATCTTCCAAGACAAAATTGCTTAATATCCCTTTCAAAGGTAAGACCCTTTTTGGGCCAGAATTGAAAGAAATTATTTCAGACATCACTGGGGGAAATGGCCATGCCCTCCCACAGGATAGGACTTTCAAGGCTAAGAATAAGTCCAATTTTCGTTCCTTTCGCAATTTCAGGAACGGACCGGCTTCTAACTCGCCAGCCTCTAGACAAGAGGGTAACGCTTCCCAGACTAAACCAGCTTGGAAACCAATGCAAGGCTGGAATAAGGGTAAACAGGCCAAGAAGCCTGCTGCTGCTACCAAGACAGCATGAAGGGGTAGCCCCCGATCCGGGACGGATCTAGTAGGGGACAGACTCTCTCTCTTTGCTCAGGCTTGGGCAAGGAATGTTCAGGATCCCTGGACACTAGAAATAGTCTCTCAGGGTTATCTTCTAGAATTCAAGGAACTACCCACAAGGGGAAGGTTCCACATTTCTCACTTATCTTCAAACCAAATAAGTAGACAGGCATTCTTACATTGTGTAGAAGACCTGTTAAAGATGGGAGTGATACACCCAGTTCCAACTGTGGAACAAGGTCAGGGGTTTTTACTCAAATCTGTTTGTAGTTCCCAAAGAAGAGGGAACTTTCAGACCAATTCTGGATTTAAAAATTCTAAACAAATTTCTCAGAGTTCCATCGTTCAAAATGGAAACCATTCGAACAATTTTACCTACAATCCAGGAGGGTCAATATATGACTACCGTGGATTTAAAGGATGCGTATCTACATATTCCTATCCACAAAGATCATCATCAGTTCCTAAGGTTCGCCTTTCTGGACAAACATTATCAGTTCGTGGCTCTCCCATTCGGACTAGCCACTGCTCCCAGAATTTTCACAAAGGTGCTCGGGTCCCTTCTAGCGGTTCTAAGACCAAGGGGCATTGCAGTGGCACCTTATCTGGATGACATTCTAATTCAAGCGTTGTCTCTTTCCAAGGCAAAGGCTCATACAGACATTGTTCTAGCCTCAGATCTCACGGGTGGAAGGTGAACGTAGAAAAGAGTTCCCTGTCTCCGTCGACAAGAGTTCCCTTTTTGGGAACAATAATAGATTCTTTTGAAATGAAGATCTTCCTGACAGAAGTCAGAAAGTCAAAGCTTCTAAACGCTTGTCAAGTTCTTCTCTCTATTCTGCAGCCTTCCATAGCTCAGTGCATGGAAGTAGTAGGGTTGATGGTTGCAGCAATGGACATAGTTCCTTTTGCTCGAATTCATCTAAGACCATTACAACTGTGCATGCTCCAGTTGACAGGATCACCTGTCTCAGGGAATGAGTTTCTGCAGACCAAAGTGGGTCATTGTCACGACCGACGCCAGTCTATCAGGCTGGGGCGCGGTCTGGGATTCCCTGAAAACTCAGGGTTTATGGTCTCGGGAAGAGTCTCTTCTCCCGATCAACATCCTGGAACTGAGAGCGATATTCAATGCTCTCCGGGCTTGGCCTCATCTAGCGAAGGCCGGATACATAAGATTCCAGTCAGATAACATGACGACTGTAGCTTACATCAACCATCAGGGAGGAACAAGGAGTTCCTTGGCGATGAGAGAGGTATCCAAGATCATCAAATGGGCGGAGGATCACTCCTGCCACCTATCTGCAATCCACATCCCAGGAGTAGACAACTGGGAGGCGGATTATCTGAGTCATCAGATTTTCTATCCGGGGGAGTGGGAACTCCACCCGGAGGTGTTTGCCCAGTTGACTCAATTATGGGGCATTCCAGACATGGATCTGATGGCGTCTCGTCAGAACTTCAAGGTTCCTTGCTACGGGTCCAGATCCAGGGATCCCAAGGCCACTCTAGTGGATGCATTAGTGGCGCCTTCAACCTAGCTTATGCGTTTCCACCGTTCCCTCTCCTTCCCAGGCTTGTAGCCAGGATCAGACAGGAGAAGGCCTCGGTGATTCTGATAGCTCCTGCGTGGCCGCGCAGGACTTGGTATGCAGACCTGGTGAATATGTCATTGGCTCCACCATGGAAGCTACCTTTGAGACAGGATCTTCTAGTACAAGGTCCATTCGAACATCCAAATCTAATTTCTCTGCAGCTGACTGCTTGGAAATTGAACGTTTGATTTTATCCAAGCGTGGGTTTTCAGATTCAGTGATAGATCCAGAAAACCTGTGTCTAGAAAGATTTACCATAAAATATGGAAAAGATATATCTGTTGGTGTGAATCCAAGGGATTCTCCTGGAGTAAGAATAAAATTCCTAAGATCCTCTCCTTTCTCCAAGAAGGTTTGGATAAGGGATTGTCAGCGAGTTCTCTAAAAGGACAGATTTCTGCTTTATCTGTCTTGTTATAGAAACGACTGGCAGCTGTGCCAGAGGTACAAGCTTTTGTACAGGCTTTGGTCAGAATCAAACCTGTTTACAGACCCTTGACTCCTCCTTGGAGTCTAAATTTAGTTCTTTCAGTTCTTTCAGGGGGTTCCGTTTGAACCCTTTCATTCCATAGATATCAAGTTGCTATCTTGGAAAGTTCTGTTTTTGGTTGCTATTTCTTCTGCTAGAAGAGTTTCTGGATTATCTGCTTTGCAGTGTGATCCACCCTATCTGGTGTTCCATTCAGATAAGGTTATTTTGCGTACCAAGCCTGGTTTTCTTCCAAAAGTTGTTTCCAACAAGAATATTAACCAGGAAATAGTTGTTCCTTCTCTGTGCCCGAATCCAGTTTCAAAGAAGGAACGTTTGTTACACAATTTAGATGTAGTCCGTGCTTTAAAGTTCTATTTAGAAGCAACAAAGAATTTTAGACAAACCTCATCCTTGTTTGTCGTTTACTCTGGTAAGAGGAGAGGACAAAAAGCTATTGCTACCTCTCTTTCTGGCTGAAAAGCATTATCCGATTGGCTTATGAGACTGCCGGACGGCAGCCTCCTGAACGAATCACAGCTCACTCCACTAGGGCTGTGGCTTCCACATGGGCCTTCAAGAACGAGGCTTCTGTTAATCAGATATGTAAGGCAGCGACTTGGTCTTCTCTGCACACTTTTGCCAAATTTTACAAATTTGATATTTTTGCTTCTTCGGAGGCTGTTTTTGGGAGAAAGGTTTTGCAAGCCGTGGTGCCTTCTGTTTAGGTAACCTAATTTGCTCCCTCCCTTCATCCGTGTCCTAAAGCTTTGGTATTGGTTCCCACAAGTAATGGATGACGCCGTGGACCGGACACACCAATGTTGGAGAAAACAGAATTTATGCTTACCTGATAAATTACTTTCTCCAACGGTGTGTCCAGTCCACGGCCCGCCCTGGTTTTTTAATCAGGTTTGAAAATGTTTTCTTTTTCTTTATACACTACAGTCACCACGGCACCCTATAGTTTCTCCTTTTTCTCCTAACCGTCGGTCGAATGACTGGGGGGCGGAGCCAGAGGGGGAGCTATATGGACAGCTCTTGCTGTGTGCTCTCCTTGCCTTTCCCTGTAGGGGAGGAGAATATCCCACAAGTAATGGATGACGCCGTGGACCGGACACACCGTTGGAGAAAGTAATTTATCAGGTAAGCATAAATTCTGTTTTTTTCCCCTCCAAAAATATGATACATTGTATTATGCCCTCTTAAAGGGACAGTCTACACCAGAATTTTTATTGTTTTAAAAGATAGATAATCCCTTTATTACCCATTCCCTAGTTTTGCATAACCAACACAGTTATATAAATACACTTTTTATCTCTGTGATTATCTTGTATCTAAGCCTCTGCAAACTGCCCCCTTATTTCAGTTCTTTTGACAGACATGCATTTTAGCCAATCAGTGCTGGCTCCCTGGAACTTCACGTGCGTGAGCACAGTGTTATCTATAGGACACACATGAACAAAAACCCTCTAGTGGTGAAAAACTGTCAAAATGCCCTGAGAGAAGAGGCGGTCTTCAAGGGCTTAGAAATTAGCATATGAACCTCCTAGGTTTAGCTTTCAACTAAGAATACCGAGAGTACAAAGCAAAATTGGTGATAAAAGTAAATTGGAAAATTGTTTCAAATTACATGCCCTATTTGAATCATGAAAGTTTATTTTGGCCTAGACTGTCCCTTTAAATGCAAAAAAAAATCGGCTAGATTACAAGTTGTGCGTTAGGGTTAAAAAGCAGCGTTGAGAGGTCCCAACGCTGCTTTTTAACGCCCGCTGGTATTATGAGTCTTGAAATGACAGGCTCACCGCTCACTTTTTTGGCCAGACTCGGAAATACCGCAAATCCACTTACGTCAATTGCGTATCCTATATTTTCAATGGGACTTGCATAGCGGCGGTATTACGAGTCTGACAAAAAGTGAGCGGTAGACCCTCTCCTGTCAACACTGGTACCGCATTTTTAAGTCAGTAGTTAAGAGTTTTACACTACAACGCTGTAGCATAAAACTCTTAACTAAAGTGCTAAAAAGTACACTAACACCCATAAACTACCTATTAACCCCTAAACCGAGGCCCCCCACATCGCAAACACTAAAATAAATTTTTTAACCCCTAATCTGCCGAACCGGACATTGCCACCACTATAATAAATATATTAACCCCTAAAACGCTGCACTCCCGCATCGCAAACACGATTTAAATATTATTAACCCCTAATCTGCCGGCCCTAACATCGCCGACACCTACCTACATTTATTAACCCCTAATCTGTCGACCCCAACGTCGCCGCCACTATATTAAATGTATTAACCCCTAAATCTAAGTCTAACCCTAACCCCCCTAACGTAAATATAATTACAATAAATCTAAATAAAATTACTATAATTAGCTAAATTATTCCTATTTAAAACTGAATACTTACTGATAAAATAAACCCTAAGCTAGCTACAATATAACTAATAGTTACAATGTAGCTAGCTTAGGGTTTATTTTTATTTTACAGGCAACTTTGTATTTATTTTAACTAGGTACAATAGTTATTAAATAGTTATTAACTATTTAATAACTTCCTAGTTAAAATAAAGACAAATTTACCTGTAAAATAAAACCTAAACTAAGTTACAATTACACCTAACACTACACTAGAATTAAATAAATAACCTAAACTAAATACAATTAATTACAATTTAAAAAAAATATCTAAAGTACGAACCCCCCCCACTAAATTACAGAAAATAATAAAAACAGAATTTATGCTTACATGATAAATTTCTTTCTCTTGTGATGTATCGAGTCCACGGATTCATCCATACTTATGGGATATTCTCCTTCCCTACAGGAAGTGGCAGAGAGAGCACCCACAGCAGAGCTGTCCATATAGCTCCTCCCTTAGCTCCACCCCCCAGTCATTCGACCGAAGGCTAGGAAGAAAAAGGAGAAACTATAGGGTGCAGTGGTGACTGAAGTTTTTTAAATAAAAATATACTACCTGTCTTAAATAGACAGGGCGGGCCGTGGACTCGATACATCACAAGAGAAAGAAATTTATCAGGTAAGCATAAATTCTGTTTTCTCTTGTAAGATGTATCGAGTCCACGGATTCATCCATACTTATGGGATACCAATACCAAAGCTTTAGGACACGGATGAAGGGAGGGACAAGACAGGTACCTTAAACGGAAGACACCACTGCTTGTAGAACCTTTCTCCCAAAAATAGCCTCCGAAGAAGCAAAAGTACCAAATTTGGAAAATTTGGAAAAAGTATGAAGCGAAGACCAAGTCGCCGCCTTACAAATCTGTTCAACAGAAGCCTCATTTTTAAAAACCCATGTGGAAGCCACTGCTCTAGTAGAATGAGCAGTAATTCTTTCAGGAGGCTGCTGGCCAGCAGTCTCATAAGCCAAACGGATGAAGCTTTTCAGCCAAAAGGAAAGAGAGGTAGCCGTAGCCTTTTGACCTCTCCGTTTACCAGAATAAACAACAAACAATGAAGATGTTTGACGGAAATCTTTAGTTGCTTGTAAGTAGAACTTTAAAGCACGAACCACATCAAGATTGTGCATCAGACGTTCCTTCTTTGAGGAACACAGAGAAGGAACAACAATCTCCTGATTGATATTCCTATTAGAAACAACCTTAGGAAGAAACTCAGGTTTGGTACGCAAAACCACCTTATCTGCATGGAAAACTAGGTAAGGTGAGTCACACTGTAAAGCAGATAACTCGAGCCGAAGAGATGGCTACTAAAAACAAAACTTTCCAAGATAGAAGCTTAATATCTATGGAATGCATAGGTTCAAACGGAACCCCTTGAAGAATATTAAGAACCAAATTTAGGCTCCATGGTGGAGCAACAGGTTTAAAAACAGGCTTGATCCTGACCAAGGCCTGACTAAACGCTTGAACGTCTGGGACATCTGCCAGACGTTTGTGTAAAAGAATAGACAAAGCAGATATTTGTCCTTTTAAGGAACTAACTGATAATCCCTTCTCCAATCCTTCTTGGAGAAAGGACAAAATTCTAGGAATCCTAATCTTACTCCATGAGTAACCCTTGGATTCACACCAACAAAGATATCTGCGCCAAATCTTATGATAGATTTTCCTGGTGACAGGCTTTCTAGCCTGAATCAGGGTATCAATGACCGAGAAACCACGCTTTAATAGAATCAGGCGTTCAATCTCCAAGCAGTCAGACGCAGAGAAGTTAGATTTGGATGCTTGAATGGACCTTGGATTAGAAGGTCCTGCCTCATTGGCAGAGTCCACGGTGGAACAGATGACATGTCCACCAGGTCTGCATACCAAGTCCTGCGTGGCCACGCAGTCACTATCAGAATCACTGAAGCTCTCTCCTGCTTGATTCTGGCAACCAGACGTGGGAGGAGAGGAAACGGTGGAAATACATAAGCCAGATTGAAGGACCAGGGCACTGCTAGAGCATCTATCAGTACCGCCTGGGGATCCCGGGACCTGGACCCGTAACAAGGAAGTTTGGCGTTCTGTCGGGACGCCATTATATCCAATTCTGGTGTGCCCCATAGCTGAGTCAGCTGGGCAAATACCTCAGGATGGAGCTCCCACTCCCCCGGATGAAAAGTCTGACGACTTAGGAAATCCGCCTCCCAGTTCTCTACCCCTGGGATATGGATTGCTGAGAGATGGCAAGAGTGATCATCCGCCCATCGGATTATTTTGGTTACCTCCATCATCGCTAGAGAACTCCGTGTTCCTCCTTGATGATTGATATAGGCTACAGTCGTGATGTTGTCCGACTGAAATCTGATGAATTTGGCCGCAGCTAGCTGAGGCCATGCCTGAAGCGCATTGAATATCGCTCTCAGTTCTAGAATGTTTATCAGGAGGAGAGATTCCTCCCGAGACCATAAGCCCTGTGCTTTCAGGGATTTTCAGACTGCACCCCAGCCTAGCAGGCTGGCATCTGTCGTTACTATGAGCCACTCTGGCCTGCGGAAACACATTCCCTGAGACAGGTGGTCCTGAGACAACCACCAGAGAAGAGAATCTCTGGTCTCTTGGTCCAGATGCAGTTGAGGAGATAAATCTGCATAATCCCCATTCCACTGTTTGAGCATGCATAGTTGCAGTGGTCTGAGGTGTAGGCGGGCATAAGGAACTATGTCCATTGCCGCTACCATGAGTCCGATTACCTCCATACACTGAGCCACTGATGGCCGAGGAATGGAATGAAGAGCTCGGCAAGTGATTAAAAGTTTTGATTTTCTGACCTCCGTCAGAAATATTTTCATTTCTACCGAGTCTATCAGAGTCCCTAGGAAGGAAACTCTTATGAGAGGGACGAGAGAACTCTTTTTTATGTTCACCTTCCATCCGTGAGATCTCAGAAAAGCCAACACGATGTCCGTGTGAGACTTGGCTAGCTGGAAAGTCGACGCCTGAATTAAGATGTCGTCTAGATAAGGCGCCACTGCTATACCCCGCGGTCTTAGAACCGCCAAAAGGGACCCTAGCACCTTTGTGAAAATTCTGGGAGCTGTGGCCAACCCGAAAGGAAGGGCCACAAACCTGTAATGCCTGTCCAGAAAGGCGAATCTGAGGAATTGATGATGATCTCTGTGAATAGGGATGTGTAGATACGCATCCTTTAAATCCACGGTAGTCATATATTGACCCCCCTCGATCAGAGGAAGAATAGTCCGAATAGTCTCCATATTGAAAGATGGTACTCTGAGGAATTTGTTTAGAATTTTGAGATCCAAGATCGGTCTGAAAGTTCCCTCTTTTTTGGGAACCACAAACAGGTTGGAGTAAAAACCTAGCCCTTGTTCCGCTCTTGGAACTGGGCGGATCACTCCCATGGTATGTAGGTCTTCTACACAGCGTAAAAACGCCTCTCTCTTTGTCTGGTTTGCAGACAATTGAGAAATGTGAAATCTCCCCCTTTGGGGGGAGTCTTTGAAGTCCAGAAGATATCCTTGGGACACAATTTCTAAAGCCCAGGAATCGTTTGCCCAAGCCTGAGCGAAGAGAGTCTGCCCCCTACTAGATCCAGTCCCGGATCGGGGGATACCCCTTCATGCTGTCTTAGAGGCAGCAGCAGGCTTCTTGGCCTGTTTACCTTTGTTTCAAGCCTGGTTAGGTCTCCAGACTGACTTGGATTGGACAGAATTCCCCTCTTGCTTTGCTGCAGGGGAAGCTGAAGCGGGACCTTTAAAGTTCCGAAATCTTGTTTGGTCCTCATCTTATTTGTTTTATCCTGAGGGAGGGCATGGCCTTTCCCTCCAGTGATGTCTGAAATAATTTCTTTCAGTGTAGGCCCGAATAGGGTCTTTCCTTTGAAAGGGTTTGTTCAGCAACTTAGATTTGATGACACATCAGCAGACCAGGACTTAAGCCATAACGCCCTGCGTGCTAAAATGGCAAAACCTGAATTCTTTGCCACTAATTTAGCCATTTGGAAAGTGGCATCTGTAATTAAAGAATTAGCCAACTTAAGGGCCTTAATTCTATCCATAATATCCTCTAATGGAGTCTCCACCTGGAGAACCTCTTCTAGAGCCTCAAACCAGAAAGCAGCTGCAGTAGTTACAGGAACAATGCATGCAATAGGTTGGAGAAGAAAACCTTGATGAACAAAAATTTTCTTTAGGAGACCCTCTAATTTTTTATCCATAGGATCTTTGAAAGCACAACTGTCTTCGATAGGTATAGTTGTACGCTTAGCAAGAGTAGAAATAGCTCCCTCCAACTTAGGAACAGTCTGCCACAAGTCCTGTATGGTGTTAGATATGGGAAACATTTTCTTAAAAACAGGAGGGGGAGCGAACGGAATACCTGGTCTATCCCACTCCTTAGTAACAATAGTCACAATCCTCTTAGGGACTGGAAAAACATCAGTGTAAACAGGAACCTCTAAGTATCCGTCCATTTTACACAATTTCTCTGGGACCATTATAGGGTCACAATCGTCTAGAGTAGCTAATACCTCCTTGAGCAATAAGCGGAGGTGTTCCAGCTTAAATTTAAAGGCCGTCATATCAGAATCTGTCTGAGGGAGCATCTTTCCTGAATCAGAAATCTCTCCCTCAGATAACAAATCCCTTACCCCTACTTCAGAACATTGTGAGGGTATATCGGATACGGCTACTAAAGCGTCAGACGGCTCAGCATTTGTTCTTAACCCAGAGCTGTCACGCTTTCCTTGTAAACCAGGCAGTTTAGAGAAAACCTCTGTGAGGGTTTTATTCATAACTATGGCCATGTCTTGTAAAGTAAATGAATTTGACGCATTAGAGGTACTTGGCGTCACTTGTGCGGGCGTTACTGGTTGTGACACTTGGGGAGAGCTAGATGCTAAACCCTCATTTCCTTCTAACTGAGAATCATCTATTGCAATATTTTTAAGTGCTAAAATATGCTCTTTATAATTTATAGACATATTAGTGCAAGTGGGACACATTCTAAGAGGGGGTTCCAAAATGGCTTCTAAACACATAGAACAAGGATTTTCCTTGGTGTCAGACATGTTAAACAGGCTAGTAATGAAACAAACAAGCTTGGAAAACACTTTAATCAAAGAAAATAACACTTTAAACAAAAACGGTACAAAACAGTGTAAAAAAGCAGTAAACAAAACGAAATTTTTACAGTAGCATCATAAAGTCTTAGTAACTTTGCACCACTATGCAAATAAACAATTAACCCCTTAATGTAAAAACCGGATTGAAAAAACTTCAAAACCGGTAAAATAACGTTCAGCACCTTGCCACAGCTCTGCTGTGGCGCCTACCTTCCCTTTAGGAACGATTTGTGGGGAAAAAACCTCTTTACAGCCCTCAAATACAGCAGGAATCTCTGGAGAAGTAGATGTTATGGGGCCTAAAAGAAACACCACAGAGTGTTTCTTAAACTAGCCATGTGGGTTAATAACCCTTAAACAAGCCACAAAGACCCCTTAAAGTCCCTCAAAAAAACTTTTTTTTGTAATTAAACCAAAACGTTTTTTCCTATTAGTGTCTCATGGGGATATTGCCAGCCTTTTCTAGAAATAACACAGTCTGTCTAGAAAAAAATAGACTGAACATACCTTAATGCAGTTTAGCCTGCAAACTGAAGTTTTCCTGTACTCTTCAGCCCTTGTGAGAACAGCAGTGGATGTTAGTTACAAAATGCTAAGATCATCATCCTCCTTGCAGAAATCTTCATCCCTTTTCTGCCAGAGAGTAAATAGTACACACCAGTACCATTTAAAATAACAAACTTTTGCTTGAGAAAATAAAAACTAACATTTTTGTCACCACACTCCCTTTGCCCTTCCTAGCAGTTAAGCAGGCAGTGAGAATGACTGGGGGGTGGAGCTAAGGGAGGAGCTATATGGACAGCTCTGCTGTGGGTGCTCTCTCTGCCACTTCCTGTAGGGAAGGAGAATATCCCATAAGTATGGATGAATCCGTGGACTCGATACATCTTACAAGAGAAATAATTACAAGATTTTTAAACTAATTACACCTACTCTAATCCCCCTAACAAAATAAAAAAGCCCCCCAAAATAAAAAAAACCCTACCCTACACTAAATTACAAATAGCCCTTAAACTGGCCTTTTGCGGGGCATTGGCCCAAAGTAATCAGCTCTTTTACCTGTAAAAAAAAGTACAAATACCCCCCCAACATTAAAACCCACCACCCACACAACCAACCCTACTCTAAAACCCACCCAATCGCCCCTTAAAAAAACCCTAACCCCCTGAAGATCACCCTACCATGAGACGTCTTCACCCAACCGGGCAGAAGTGGTCCACCAGACGGGCAGAAGTCTTCATCCAGACGGCATCTTCTATCTTCATCCATCCGGCGCGGAGCGGGCCCATCTTCAAGACATCTGACGCGGAGCATCCTCTTCTTTCTTTGTCTGACGACTGAATGAAGGTTCCTTTAAATGACGTCATCCAAGATGGCGTCCCTTCAATTCCAATTAACTGATAGAATTCTATCAGCCAATCGGAATTAAGGTAGAAAAAATCTTATTGGCTGATGCAATTAGCCAATAGGATTGAACTTCAATCCTATTAGCCGATCCAATCAGCCAATAGGATTGAGCTGGCATTCTATTGGCTGTTCCAATCAGCCAATAGAATGCAAGCTCAATCCTATTAGCTGATTGCATCAGCCAATAGGATTTTTTCTACCTTAATTCCGATTGGCTGATAGAATTCTATCAGCCAATCGGAATTGAAGGGACGCCATCTTGGATGACGTCATTTAAAGGAACCTTCATTCAGTGGTCGGACGAAGAAAGAAGAGGATGCTCCGCATCGGATGTCTTGAAGATGGACCCGCTCCGCGCCGGATGCATGAAGATAAAAGATGCCGTCTGGATGAAGACTTCTGACCGTCTGGAGGACCACTTCTGCCCGGCTTGGATGAAGACTTCTGCCCGTCTGGAGGACCACTTCTGCCCGGTTGGGTGAAGACGTCTCACGGTAGGGTGATCTTCAAGGGGTTAGTGTTAGCTTTTTTTAAGGGGGGATTGGGTGGGTTTTAGAGTAGGGTTGGTTGTGTGGGTGGTGGGTTTTAATGTTGGGGGGGTATTTGTAATTTTTTTTTACAGGTAATAGAGCTGATTACTTTGGGGCAATGCCCCGCAAAAGGCCCTTTTAAGGGCTATTTGTAATTTAGTGTAGGGTAGGGCTTTTTTTATTTTGGGGGGCTTTTTTATTTTGTTAGGGGGATTAGAGTAGGTGTAATTAGTTTAAAATTCTTGTAATTATTTTATTTTCTGTAATTTAGTTTTTTTTTTTATTTAGTATTTTAGATATTTTTTTTAAAATGTAATTAATTGTATTTAGTTTAGGTAATTTATTTAATTATAGTGTAGTGTTAGGTGTAATTGTAACTTAGTTAAGGTTTTATTTTACAGGTAAATTTGTCTTTATTTTAACTAGGAAGTTATTAAATAGTTAATAACTATTTAATAACTATTGTACCTAGTTAAAATAAATACAAAGTTGCCTGTAAAATAAAAATAAACCCTAAGATAGCTACAATGTAACTATTAGTTATATTGTAGCTATCTTAGGGTTTATTTTATAGGTAAGTATTTAGTTTTAAATAGGAATAATTTAGTGAATTGTATTAATTTTATTTAGATTTATTTAAATTAAATTTAAGTTGGGGGGTTAGGGTTAGACTTAGATTTAGGGGTTAGTAACTTTATTATAGTGGTGGCGACGTTGGGGGCGGCAGATTAGGGGTTAATAAATGTAGTTAGGTTGCGGCGACATTGGGGGTGGCAGATTAGGGTTTAATAAATATAATGTAGGGTTTGGCGATGTTGGGGGCAGCAGATTAGGGGTTCATAAGTATAATGTAGGTGGCGGCGGTGTCCGGAGCGGCAGATTAGGGGTTAATAATATAATGCAGGTGTTGGCGATGTCGGGGGGGGGGGAGATTAGGGGGTAATAAGTGTAAGATTAGGGGTGTTTAGACTCTGGGTTCATGTTAGGGTGTTAGGTGTAGACATAAAAAGTATTTCCCTATAGGAATCAATGGGGCTGCGTTAGGAGCTTTACGCTGCTTTTTTGCAGGTGTTAGGTTTTTTTTCATCCGGCTCTCCCCCATTGATTCCTATGGGGAAATCGAGCACGAGCACGTTTTACCTGCTCACCGCTACCGTAAGCAGCGCTGGTATTGAGATGAGATGTGGAGCTAAATTTTGCTCTTCGCTCACTTTTCTGCGGTTAACGCCAGGTTTCTAAAAACCCGTAATACCAGCGTTGTCTGCAAGTGAGCGGTGAGCATAAACTGCTCGTTAGCACCGCACCCCTGTTAACGCAAAACTCGTAATCTAGATAGAAAGTTTTTTGTCCCTTTAAAGGGATATAAAATTCGAATTTGAAAATACGCACGAATGTATTTAACTTTCACAGAACCTTTTTCCCCAATACACACGTACAGGTGGCCCTCGTTTTACAACGGTTCAATTTACACTGTTTCAGAATAACAACCTTTTTTTCCAGTCATGTGACTGCTATTGAAAAGCATTGAGAAGCAGTGCATTTATTAAAATAGCCAGTAGGTGGAGCTGTCCGCTTGTGTTGCAGCAAAGCCAAGCAAGCTGAAATTAATCAGTTTAACCAGACCTGAGCTATCGAGCAGATTTCAAAGGAATAAGATCTTCCTGTCTATAAATTAGTCCAGATTGGAATGCATAGAAAGAACTGTTTGCAGAAAAATGCAAGTGAAGTCTGTGTTGTGTGATTATTTTATTAGGTTTATAATGCTGTTTAGCATTTAAAGTCTTCATTTCAAAGCTTTAAAAATAATGTATTAGGTGTTACTTATGACAATTTTGAGAGGGGCCTGGAACCTATCTCCCTCACTTCCCATTGACTTACATTATAAACTGGGTTTCAATTTACAACGGTTTCGATTTACAACCATTTCTTCTGGAACCTAACCCCGGCGTAAACTGAGGGCTACCTGTATTAGCAAAAACTGTTCCTTTAAAGCTGAATTTTGTAGAAAAAATAATTAGATACGATTTTCGTATGGATTGTGATTGACCTCATGGTTTGGGCTTTGTCTTTTTTGGCTCATTCACCAAACATAAAATTCTGTGACCAACATTTTAGTAACAAATGTTCTAGACATGTAATAATTTCCATATAAAGACCTGAGTACAATTTAATCACTATAAATATATTTTTGTGGGGGAGCGGAGCCAACTGCCAAGCTGAACAGACGTGTTTGCACGGAGCTCCATGCAGACTTTGCCTTATACCGTCTATTATAGGCATTTTGAAGCGGATTGGGCCTGGGAGCTGAATTTACACAGCCAGGCAGCTGTTAGATTGCCAGTGGTGGTGATCCCGAGATAATTCTCATCAGGCCATTCAGTTCCAGCGCTGGGAAGCGCCGCGGCCTACACAGAAGGTGACCGGACTTACAGGGCCCACAGATAGCAGCCACTAAGGCCCACAAACGTTAGCCCTCAAACCACTTCAAGCGACTTGTGATCCAGCTCCGGAGGGTTGGGGCTCCGCTCCGGAGCTCGTAACAGTCTCCACCCGCCAGCGTTAACTCCAGACGCCATATGCCCTCGGCGGGCCCTCCCGTGACCACGCGGTCAGACACATTGGCCTGCAAAGAGCATCCTCTCCTATTTCAACTTCTAGACACCTCCGGATTGTCGGGGCTCCTCTCCTGAGGCACCAGCAGAGATTCGGCAGCAGTTTTTTCACGGAGGCCTGGTCGAGGGATTGCCAAACCACGTGGTAAGCCTCCTCCACTACACCAGGCCCAACCACACAGGTGGCCTCATAAAGCACAGCCACCCCATACTACGGTCTGGGCAATACCATGGATCAGTGTGGTAAGCAAATTGGGGGCTTATAAGCCATCATAGTGAGTACACAGCTCACAACATAGTTCACAACACGGCCTAATAATTCTCCAGGGATTTTACACCCCTCTTTCAGGAATCCTGAGGCCAGATTTACCCCAACCTCAAAGCCCATATTTCAGTGCCTTGTCATAGGTATCTATAAAGGCTTCCCACTGACCCCTAAGAATATAAAAGTTTGTTCTCTGGATTTTCCTGCCCAAATATCTCAAATCACTTTCACTACCTGTGACCCCTCATTCACACAACCAAAAGGAACTTTGCTCTACAAACCAGAAACGTTTGGTCTATTTCAGACTTTGAGAGTTCCAATATTAACTTCACAGACACACTCTTGTGTTCCCTTTTGGTGGGACGCGCTCCAGAGTTAACTGGTCATTTGAGGAGGACTCCCATGTTCTTGCATGTATCACCTGCACGCTGTATATTGTGATAATAAAAGCCTTGCCTGATACTGTATTTACCAACTTATATAGTCTGCTATTGTCAATACCAGGGTAAACTATATACTGTATTGTTGTTTAACTTGATTCGCGAAATATGTAGATCTGTCCCTTTTGTGGTTGTCTCTAACCCTCCTCTCCTGTTTGGGCCTTCTCTCACCTCCTCCTTTCCCGCCTGGCTTGTGCAGGTGGGTCACTTCCTCTTCTCTTTTTCCCTTCCAACTGTTTTGAATCCCTCTATTCCCTGAGGTGGGAGACGGGTTCTAGCTCTGTTCTTTATTAACATTTTTTATAAACCTCACACTCTTTAACAACTCTTGAGATCACACAATGTAGTTGAGACAGACATGTATCACATTGTTATATTGATTGGAATTACCCTTTGATTTACTCTGTGGTGTCTCCTTGGTACTTGCCCCCTCATTGAGGCCTTACCCGATATATAGCAACCTTGGGAAAGTGTCAGCCTACAAGTTGGTTTACACTACCCTACAGTCTAAAAACTGAATACTTAGATCTGACCTTGTTATAACCCCATCTACTTCTAGCTTGCCTGCCTTATTTGACCCTTTGCGGTAGGTCTTTAGCCCACCCCCACTGGCTTCCATGGGAGGGTAGCGAACATGAGATGCCACCCAGCCCTGCTCCACTTTCATTGTACTCTAATTGTATAGCTAACTTCTTTTTTGTCAACTAAAACGGTAACCAAATACCACCTCAAATATACTCAACAAGCCTGTACTCACCATCTGTATACCTCACCCGAAAATGCCTCATACTTCCAGAAGGCACCCGAAGACCCCGGGTAACATTAAAATAACTGTCTTTGACCATTTTACTCAACCACCTAGAGAACCCGAGGAGGGATCAAATGATGGCCTTAGCGACTCAGAGTCACTAGAAGGCTCTCAATCTGATCTCCACCTTTCTACTTAATCCCAACATTTCATTACCGAAGCAACTCTTAAAAAAATGCTTGCCCTACAAACACGTTCCATCACAAAGGAATTCCAGAGAAGCCACGCTGAGCTGCGTAAAGACATTTCTGAGATAGGTGAGAGAGTAGCCACGGATCAGACAAACCTTCTGGCATACTCAGAAGCCCTATCTGAACAACTAAACCAGCTCAAATTCAAGCTAGCTGATGTGGAGGATCGAGTCCATAGAAATAATGTCCGGTTCCGAGGGGTCCTGGAAGAAGTCCAACCAACAAACCTTCAGGGTTATTTAAAGGCGCTTTTTAGCAAACTATTGGGCCCTATCGAGGGCGTGACGTCCACCATGGAAAGGGCTCATAGAGCACTGCGCCTGAGAACAGTCTCACAAGACAAGCCAAGAGACGTCATTGTCTGCTTTCATAGCTTCCTATTCAAAGACAAACTGATGCAGGCTGCCTTCATAAAACCGCAGCTTTCGGCAGGTTCAGTCATATCTAGCTATTGCCCGATTTGTCGGCACATACGCTACAACTCTAACTTCCAGCCGGTTACCTTGGCACTACAAAGGGCAGGCATAAAATATAGGTGGGGCTACCCAACTAAACTAATAATCACAAAAGATAACCAGACGCACATGGTTTCTACTTTACCTCAAGGTAACATTCTCCTCACACAGTGGGGCCTCTCAACTGATGTCTTACGGGCCCCACCTTCTACACAGTCAAAATTACGTGTAAACGCACCTGAATGGTCTGTCAAGGATTAAAGACCAAAGAGACTGAAAACCCAACAGATGCAAGAACTTTCCTGGCCTCATACTCTTCCGCCCTGAGTTTGGGCCATGTTTGAGTATCTATTTAAATTCCCTCTATTGAGTGTACTTCTCTCTACGAATAGCGGAGGATGGCTCTGAGATGATAGTCACCCTAAGTGCTGGTCAACAGGATGAAGTTCCAACACACAAGTTAAGTTGACATGGTTGTCTGTTTATACAGTTTTTTTCTGTTTTTCTGATATGGAGCAGGGTTATTTGTGACAGAACTACCTCGATGGAGGGTTACCAATGTTACTTTTATATTTGGTGTCCCTTGTCACCATTGGTGTTGGATAATTAATGTTGTTATGACATATACATTTAGTTGACTAATGTTATTCTTTTCTATTGACTTTTTTATTTCTGGAGCGGGGCTGGTGATCTCGGCTCCCACTTACTCTGCAATAATCCTCCCCCCCTCCAACACACACAGGGTAGCCCACACCAGGGTTCCACCTAGATGGACTATTTGCACCTCATCCTATTGATACATTGCCCAGACCTAAGTCCCATCCCTGACTACCCAAGCTTCCTATTCAGGACGACTATACTTCAAATCCCATAATCCCTCCCATTTTAAGGTTTTATAATTACAACCATAAATGAATCGCTTAGAGTCCTCACTCATAACACTAGAGGCCTCAATTCACCTTTCAAACGCAGTCTCTTAGCTCGCTCTCTTAAATATCATAACCCAGATGTGGTGTTCCTTCAGGAGACTCACTGGCAGTTAGATGCTCCCCATAGACTTCACTCACATACTTACATGACCATAGAACACTTCCCTTTTACTAAAAAAGCTAGAGGGAGAGCTATTCTAGTACATAAAAGACAAGCATTTGAACAAATTCAGGTGATTAGAGACCCTCAGGCCAGATACACACTTTTAGTATGTAAATTTGATCATGTGCTACATACGCTAATATCAATTTACCTACCTAATTCGCGCCAGCCTGCATACCTAAGGAAAATTCTACAGCTAGGGGAACGATACAGACAGGGTAGAGTTTTCCTGGCAGGAGACTTTAATATGACTTGGGACAGTAAAGCTGACCACAAAACAATGACCCCAACTAGAAAAAACCCTCAGTCTGAGCCCCTTTCTTCACATTTCAGGACCATCATGTCTCAATATGGATATTTTGACATTTGGAGATCCCTTCACCCAAAAGACAGAGACTACACTTATTATTCCCATTCGCATAAAAAAAATCCAGGCTAGACCATATATTCTGCCTAGCTGAAACCTTAGATTCAGTCTCTCGCACTAACATCTCTCTCTGTCCTTGGTTTGATCACGATCAAGGGCTCGATCCGATATGCAGCGTCGCCCGCAAAAGCCGTCGATGCCAAATTTTGCGCTGGTTTGGTATCCTATATACGGTGTAACCTAGAAGTTACGCTCGTATATTTCTGCCTTCGGCCGTAGTTTTTTGGCCCATAGACAGGTATACCAAACCAGTGCAGTTTGGTATCCAATAAACAGCTTAAGGACTTACGTGGCGAAAATGGAGGAATCTTACTCCATTTTCACCTCGCCACAAAATGCAGGCGTAGTAAGCCTTACGCTGTGTATTGGAGCCCCGTAACTCCCTAAACTGCCTGCAAAATAAAACCTAACACCTAACGCATGAGCAATGTCTATCTACCTGTCAACCGCGATCCCCCGCCGCATCCCTAATAAAGTGTTTAACCCCTAAACCGCCGCTCCCGGACCCCGCTGCCACCTACATTAAATGTCTAACCCCCTAATGTGATCCCCCTACACCGCCGCCACCTATTTTAACTATATTACCCCCTAATCTAATCCCCCTACACCGCCATCACCTATAATAAATGTATTGCCCCCTAAAATACTAAAATGTCCCTACCCTAAACTAAATTACAAATAGCCCTGAAAAGGGCTTTTTGCGTGGCATTGCCCCAAAGTAACCAGCTCTATTACCAACCCTTAAAAGGGCCTTTTGCGGGGCATTGCCCCAAAGTAATCAGCTCTTTTACCAGCCCTTAAAAGGGCCTTTTGCGGGGCATCGTCACAAAGTAATCATCTCTTTTACCAGCCCTTAAAAGGGCCTTTTGCGGGGCATTGTCACAAAGTAATCAGCTCTTTTACCTGTAATCTAATCCCCCTACACCGCCGCCACCTATAATAAATGTATTACCCCCTAATCTAATCCCCCAACACCGCCGCCACCTATATTAAATATATTAACCCCTAATCTGACCCCCCTACACCGCCGCCACCTATATTAACTATATTAACCCCTTAATGACCACAATGTACCCTGTATGTCACTGGTCGTTAAGGGGTTTTTCAGGACATAACAGCAAAAGTCTAGCAAGAACACGCTATTAATGCCCTCCCTCCAGCAGGCTTTGTGGCATAGAGCAGTCTCAATGCTGGTGGAAAGACCGCACTATAAAACAATCATGTCCCAAAAAAAGGCCAGCGACATACAGGGTACGTCGCTGGTCCTTAAGGGGTTAACCCTAATTATATTAGGGTTAATATAGTTAATATAGTTATTATATATATATTAATATAGTTAATAATTAATATAGTTATTATATATTAACTATATTAACCCTATCTAACGCTAACACCCCTAACTTAATTATTATTAAAATAAATCTAAATAATATTAATAATATTAACTAAATTATTGCTATTTCAATCTAAATACTTACCTATAAAATAAACCCTAAGATAGCTACAATATAATTAATAATTACATTGTAGCTATTTTAGGGTTTATATTTATTTTACAGGTAACTTGGTATTTATTTTAACTAGGTACAATAGCTATTAAATAGTTAATAACTATTTAATAGCTACCTAGTTAAAATAATTACCAAATTACCTGTAAAATAAATCCTAACCTAAGTTACAAATACACCTACACTATCAATACATTAATTAAATAAACTAAAATACAATTAAATACAGTGGAAATTTTAGTATTTTAGGGGTTAATATAGGTGGCGGCGGTGTAGGGGGCTCACATTAGGGGTTAATATAGTTTAAATAGGTGGCGGCGGTGTAGGGGGATCATATTAGGGGGTAATATAGTTTAAATAGGTGGCGGCGGTGTAGGGGGATCATATTAGGGGGTAATATAGTTTAAAATGGGTGGCGGCGGTGTAGGGGGATCATATTAGGGGGTAATATAGTTTAAATAAGTGGCGGCGGTGTAGGGGGATCATATTAGGGGGTAATATAGTTTAAATAGGTGGCAGCGGTGTAGGGGGATCATATTAGGGGGTAATATAGTTTAAATAGGTGGCGGCGGCGGTGTAGGGGGATCATATTAGGGGGTAATATAGTTTAAATAAGTGGCGGCGGTGTAGGGGGATCATATTAGGGGGTAATATAGTTTAAATAGGTGGCAGCGGTGTAGGGGGATCATATTAGGGGGTAATATAGTTTAAATAGGTGGCGGCGGCGGTGTAGGGGGATCATATTAGGGGGTAATATAGTTTAAATAGGTGGCGGCGGTGTAGGGGGATCATATTAGGGGGTAATATAGTTAATGTACCTGGCGGCGGGGTCCGGGAGCGGCGGTTTAGGGGTTAATATATTTATTAATAGGAGTGAGAGGGGGGATTGCGGATAGAGGGGTATACGCGTCGGGCTATTTTTGGGAGGCGTGTTAGACAGTAACGGTGATTTTATAACTTAGTCAGTTTTTTTATGCAGCGGCAGTTTCTAAACTGCCGTAAGTCACTGGCGACTCCAGAAATTTGTACTTACACAGATTTCTGGACATCGCTAGTTTGTCAGACTTACGGCACTTTAGCATCTGACGGCGCTGTATATGTGATAGCTCAAGTTGCGAGCTGAAACTACAGGCGGCGCAGGTTTCCACGCTTGCGCCGAAACCTGCGCCGTATATCGGATCGCGCCCCAAGTTTTAGCTGACATACGCTCCACTGATAGCCCTAAACTCAGGACTGGCTGGAGTTTACCCCGTAACATCTTGTCGGACATCCCTTTTAGGGAGGAGTTGAGACATGACATCATTGAGCTTATTCAGGAAAACGACAATGCACAGACTAAAGACGATATCCTCTGGGGGGCTGTTAAAACGGTAGTGAGAGAATACATTATCCGCAAACAGGCTCGCCTAAAAAGGCTTGCTGGACTTACTTTAGCCCAGGCACATAGCAAACTCGGAGAACTAGAGACTTCAAACCGCACCAACATCACAGAAGACACATCTGCGCAAATTACTGCCATCAGAACTCATATTAGTCAATTAGAACTGCGCAGAACACAGCATAATCTAACAAAACTTAAATATTTTACCATAAGGGTAATAAAGCTGGCACTATGTTGGCCAATAAACAACGCCATATGACTAGCACTTCTCGCATCCTTCAAATCCAACAAAACAAAAAAACACTTAGACTGCCTTCACTAATTGGAGACTGCTTTGCAGACTTGTATTCAAAACTGTATAACATTGAAAGTGGGGAGAACAATAACCCCGCTTCACCGCACAACATCCGACAGTTCCTTAAATCATTGAACCAACCGAATCTTACGACCGAACAACCAGACACGCTTACTACCCCCTTCACTCTGCTGGAAATTAAAAAAATCATTAAGAACTAGAAAACCCTTTAAAGTCCCTGGGCCGGATGGATTCCCTGCTCATTTCTATAAGACATATTCACAGGAGTTGTCCCCCTTGCTTCTCAGATTTTTTAGTCTAGCAAGGGAAGAGGGTAACTTTAAAAAAGAATTCTTAGAGGCTACCATTGTCACTATTCCTTAGCCAAATAAAGACCCCACTCTGTGCTCCAACTATAGGCCAATCTCCCTGATTAATGTGGATGTCAAAATCTACTCTAAACATCTAGTGAATCGTATTTGCAAGCTGCTACCTAGCTTTATTAATCCTGATCAGGTAGAATTCATCCATAATAGTGAAGGCCCGGACAATTCTAGGCGTCTTATTAGCATAATCTGCAAATCCAGAATGAACAAGCCTTTCTCAGTTATCTCTTTAGATGCTGAGAAGGCTTTTGACAGAGTCAGATGGGCCTACCTCTGGGAAACTTTAAAGGCTTTTAAGTTCCCTTCTGCAATTTGTCTTGCTATCCAAGCCCTTTACTCCATGCCATCAGCCAGAGTCAGGGGACTAGGCTTCCAATCGCTATCATTCCCGATCTCGAACGGTACCAGACAGGTACGCTCAGATGAGGGGCTGGAGGGGATCACACTATTTGGAACAAAACACAAAGTCGCATTATTTGTGGACAATATTACCATATTTTCTTCTGGCCCAGCACGCACTATTCCTAGACTCCTGGAGATTCTGGAGACATTTCGTAACCTTTCCTTTTATTAACAGGAGTGGAAACAATGGCACTACTCAGAACTGAAAAATGTGTTTAGACGTTCCCCTTATAATCTACTAGATATTGAGTTGAGTGAGTCTCAATAGATTTAAATATAAATAATTAATATCTGGTTAGGGGTAGGTGCTTGTACCAAATAATATACTATGCAAGGAATCAGTAAGAAACTTATTAAGGGGTACAAATATAGCACTCTGGAACGTGTGAAAAAGTGTAAAGAAATTTGTGTTAAAAAATAACTTTTATTAGATCATGTTAAAATCAGGGTTAACATACATATTAAAATACAAATTGGTCTACTACCATATAGCCATGAGATAGTGGCTATAACAACAACACAACCAAGTTAGTATTCGTGTTGAGTTAAATATAGAAATGACTACCAACGATTTCCTTGGAGGGTGATACTATTGATCTGCTAGGATATAGGGTCCTTTCAACAATGATATGAGGACAAAGGAATATGGTAAATGTTGTGTATTAGATGGAAGGGGAGAAAGTTATACTATTACTCCAAGTAAGTTTGAGAAGAATAAACAAGTGGCAATCCCCCTTCCCTTCTTGTTGTTTTTAAAAAATAATTGGTGTACTACTATATAATATAAATGACTAGTTAAACTTTAGAATTTAAACCGCCTAGGCGGTCAAATCTTGATATAGTTACGCTACGTTATTGGATAAGTATAGCAAACAGATACTGTCTCTGTTAAACATATTGGATCACGATATTAATACAGTGGTCAGGCGTATCCTAACCTTGTGGGTGGATAACTATAATAGCTACAACATAAAGTTATATGGAAGCCTTTCAACTGAGAATTGATCGAACATAAGCTCTTTTATGGTTAAAAAGTCACTTCTGATAGTAATAATTTAAATAATTCATGGTAATAAAAAGGTATACAATTTGGGCTTTTCCCAATTTTCTATAAGACCATCATATATGATCTACTATTTAGTTAGCTTTTCCAGACTATCTATCCTCAATTACAGGTACTAATAAGGTAACAGGTCAGGCTTTTCCTGACCACTGGACGATATTATATCATCTATTATTGTCTATAACACAGGTACTAATAAGGTAACCAGTCAGGCTTTTCCTGACTATTGGATGGTTATATAACTATTGAATTATACATCACTTTGCCATCCACGGTACTAATAAGGTAATGAGTCAGGCTTTTCCTGACCATAGGACTGTTATAGAATCACCTCACTACTTATACTAGATACTCAAAGGCAGCCGGTTAGGTTTTTCCTGACTACTGGAGAATAATTTATTTACTTATTATCAAACCACTCAAGTGGACAATATATTATTAAATCCTAACAACTACAAATATACATATAATATTTCACATTTAGGGGTTTTATACTGATTGCTCCATTGATTTATTCTTCTCAAACTTACTTGGAGTAACAGTATAACTTTCTCCCCTTCCATCTAATACACAACATTTACCATATTCCTTTGTCCTCATATCATTGTTGAAAGGACCCTATATCCTAGCAGATCAATAGTATCACCCTCCAAGGAAATCGTTGGTAGTCATTTCTATATTTAACTCAACACGAATACTTACTTGGTTGTGTTGTTGTTATAGCCACTATCTCATGGCTATATGGTAGTAGACCAATTTGTATTTTAATATGTATGTTAACCCTGATTTTAACATGATCTAATAAAAGTTATTTTTTAACACAAATTTCTTTACACTTTTTCACACGTTCCAGAGTGCTATATTTGTACCCCTTAATCAGTTTCTTACTGATTCCTTGCATAACCTTTCCTTTTATAAAATTAATTCATCGAAAACTGAGATATACTGGTGGGGATACTCCCAAGATTATATTCTTAATCTAAAAAATAAATGTAACTTTACTTGGACGACCGAACAAGTTACACACCTTGGGGTTAAACTGTCTAACAGTGTACCTCAGATGGTCAAAGATAACTATTTTTCACTTTTGGCAGAGTTGAGAACCTTGAAGCATAAATGTAACCACAAATCCATTTCTTGGATGGGTCGAATTACATACCTTAAAATGTCTTTTCTCCCATAACTCGCATACCTTTTTAAATGCCTCCCGATTAGGGTGCCCTTCTATTGCAATTTCAAAGCGAGTTCACAAAGTTCATTTGGCAAGGAAAACCTCCTAGAATTGCCCACAGAACCTTACAATATCCTATCCACCTAGGAAGTTTGGCTTCCCCATCTATTGTAAAGTATTATGAGGGAGCAATGCTTACGCATATATCCCAATAGGGGGGGCTCCAATCGTATGATAAATGGAGAGACATTGAACAGGCCTCGCTCCCCTCCAAGATACTCCTTAGAGATTTGATTTGGACCCCAGCCCATAGTTGCAAAACTCTCGGAATTACAAACCCTATAATTATTAAATGTCTTTCTATTTGGGACAAGATCCATCACTGCCACCTAACAGCGCCTCATCCCTCTCCCGTTACCTCCGTAGCTGGCCTACTTACTGGTTTGGCGGAAACTCACCCCAACACTTGGGCTTGTTTAGGCTTTAAGCAAGTATCAGACTTTTGGTCAACAGCCTCCCAGGGCAGATTCATTACGCTTGACCAACTAGAAAACCTCACTAGTATTGCCCCCTTTCTCCATTTTTAACTCACTAGGATTAAAAGCTTTCTCACAAGCTGGGGGTTTGTCCCCAAATCTTCTCATCCCCTTACCCCTTGGGAGTCCATCTGGCGCAGGGGTCATAGGCTATCCAAACCATTATCAACACACTATAATTTGTTAGAAGGCACCATACCTCCTGAACTAGCAACCCACTTACATAGATGGGACACCCTTCTACACACCAACATCCCATCGGATACGTGGCAACAATCTCTCACACTAACTAAGAAAACACTACACTGCATAACAATGTTTGAGACATATAGACAAATAGAAACAGTCCTCCGAATATATAAAGTGCAAGTGCTGGGTATATATAGACAGTCAATACTGAATCAGAGCGTGTAGAGATAAATGTTTGAGACATACTATAAAGTTATTTCTTATCGGTACTATGTCCCCACTAGATTATCCAAAATGTTCCCGGGAGCTTCCCCTCTCTGTTGGCGGCATTGTGGCCTCCTAGGAGACATGCTTCATATATGGTGGAAGTGCCCAAGAATCAAACCCATATGGAATTTGTGTTTCTCAACCCTCTCCAAAATGAAGATCTCTGTACCTAGAACACCAACCATAGCCCTTCTTCATGTAGGCTTACACACCCTCCCTAAACATCACTGCCTATTATGCATATTCCTCGTTTCCTCCATCAAAACTAACATTGCTAGGTCCTGGAAAAAGGAATTCCCACCAAAATAGTCTGAAATCCTGAACACAATGGCATACCTGCACACCATAGAAAAAGACATTCCACTCACTTAACAAATCTGACATTTGAATTCACTTGGGCTAACTGGAAGGATAAGTATAATACTCTTTGGCAGCCATCCCTCACAACACAAGATGCCCTACCCAATAACTAACTGACAATGCTCTCCCCCCCACCCTTTATTATGCCCTTTGGCATGTTGACAGGACGAGGACTATACCCCCCTCCCTCCTTACCTGCTTTCCCCAGATATTCACAACTTGACTGTAATGTATCAATTTTCTTTAATTAAATTGTTCGTTTCAAAGCTCCCTTCCGATATTATAGAAGCGCTATAAATAGCATTAATGTTTCTGATAAAAACTAGCTTTGGACCTGCATGTCCATACACCTCTTTTTTGTGTCTACTGGAGCAGGGGTCCGGCGTGTCCCCAATTGTCACTTCAATTTATTTATTATTATATGTGTTTTTGTTTGTTCCTAAAACCCTAATAAAGAAAATATAAAAAATGTATGTGGGAATACAATTTTACAGTAATTCCTTGTTTTCTTTTGGCTTTCTTTATAGGGTGGGATAAATGCAGCTTTAGGTAACATGGAAAAAGATAATTGGAGGTGGCACTTCTATGACACAGTAAAGGGCTCTGATTGGTTGGGTGATCAGGATGCCATCCATTATATGACTGAGCAAGCACCTGCTTCAGTTATTGAGGTGAGTACCTGTTTAACATTGTTTCACTACCAGCAATCAGAGTCTCAACTGCAAAAGTATTTTTTTTTTCACTAGATGAATCCCTTTTAATTTTATTTCAGATTTTAGTAAACATACCCTTGTTGTTTCTCTTGTAAGGTGTATCCAGTCCACGGATCATCCATTACTTGTGGGATATTCTCATTCCCAACAGGAAGTTGCAAGAGGACACCCACAGCAGAGCTGTTATATAGCTCCTCCCCTCACTACCATATCCAGTCATTCTCTTGCAACTCTCAACGCGCATGGAGGTAGTAAGAGGGAATGGTGAAAAATAGTTAGTTTATTTACTTCAATCAAAAGTTTGTTATTTTAGATAGTACCGGAGTTGTGCTATTTTATCTCAGGCAGAGATAGAAGAAGAATCTGCCTGAGTTTTCTATGATCTTAGCAGGTTGTAACTAAGATCCATTGCTGTTCTCACATATGTCTGAGGAGAGAGGTAACTTCAGAGGGAGAATGGCGTGCAGTTTACTCTGCTATCAGGTATGTGCAGTTATAATTTTTTCTAGGATTGGAAATGCTAGAAAATGCTGCTGATTCCTGATAAATATAAGTTAAGCCTGAATACAGTGATTTAATAACGACTGGTATCATGCTTACTCTCAGGGGTAATACCCTTATATATATGCTATATAAAACGTTTGCTGGCATGTTTAATCGTTTTTTATATATGCTTGGTGATAAAACTTATGGGGGCCTAATGTTTTCCACATGGCTGGCTTTATTTTTGCCTAGAAACAGTTTCCTGAGGCCTTTCACTGTTGAAATATGAGTGGGAGGGGCCTATTTTAGCGCTTTTTTGCGCAGTTAAAATTACAGACTGAGACATCCAGTTTTCCTCACAAGTTCCCTGAATGCTACAGGACATCTCTAAAGAGCCTAAAAACGTTTATTGGGGAAGGTAGGAGCCACAGTAGAGCTGTGGCAGTTTGCTGTGACTGTTAAAAAACGTCTATGTCGTTTTTTTGATCCGTTTTTTGAACTAAGGGGTTAATCATCCATTTGCAAGTGGGTGCAATGCTCTGTTAGCCTATTACATACACTGTAAAAATTTCGTTTGTGTAACTGCCTTTTTTCACTGTTTTTCAAATTTTGACAACATTTGTTTCTCTTAAAGGCACAGTACAGTTTTTTATATTTGCTTGTTAACTTGAATTAAAGTGTTTTCCAAGCTTGCTAGTCTCATTGCTAGTCTGTATAAACATTTCTGACATAGAGGAAACTCCTTGTTCATTATGTTTAAAAGCCATGGTGGAACCCCCTCTTAGAATGTGTACCAAATGTACTGATTTCACTTTAAGCAATAAAGATCATATTATGTCTTTAAAAAATGTATCACCAGAGGAATCTGACGAGGGGGAAGTTATGCCGACTAACTCTCCCCACGTGTCAGATCCTTTGACTCCCGCTCAAGGGACTCACGCTCAAATGGCGCCAAGTACATCAAGGGCACCTATAGCGTTTACTTTACAAGACATGGCGGCAGTCATGGATAATACACTGTCAGCGGTATTAGCCAGACTACCTGAACTTAGAGGTAAGCGAGATAGCTCTGGAGTTAGACGAAATGCAGAGCATACTGACGCTTTAAGAACCATGTCTGATACTGCCTCACAATATGCTGAAGCTGAGGAAGGAGAACTTCAGTCTGTGGGTGATGTTTCTGACTCAGGAAAAATACCTGATTCTGATGTTGCTACATTTAAATTTAAGCTTGAACACCTCCGCGTGTTACTAAAGGAGGTTTTAGCTGCTCTGAATGACTGTGACACAATTGCAGTGCCAGAGAAATTGTGTAGACTGGATAAATACTATGCAGTGCCGGTGTGTACTGATGTTTTTCCAATACCTAAAAGGTTTACAGAAATTATTACTAAGGAATGGGATAGACCAGGTGTGCCGTTCTCTCCCCCTCCTATTTTTAGAAAAATGTTTCCTATAGACGCCACCACATGGGACTTATGGCAGACAGTCCCTAAGGTGGAGGGAGCAGTTTCTACTTTAGCAAAGCGTACTACTATCCCTGTCGAGGACAGTTGTGCTTTTTCAGATCCAATGGATAAAAAATTAGAAGGTTACCTTAAGAAAATATTTTGTCAACAAGGTTTTATCCTACAGCCCCTTGCATGCATTGCCCCTGTCACTGCTGCTGCGGCGTTCTGGTTTGAGTCTCTGGAAGAGGCCTTACAGGTAGCGACTCCATTGGATGACATACTTGGCAAACTTAGGGCACTTAAGCTAGCCAATTCTTTTGTTTCTGATGCCATTGTTCATTTGACTAAACTAACGGCTAAGAATTCTGGTTTTGCTATACAGGCGCGCAGGGCGCTATGGCTTAAATCATGGTCAGCTGACGTGACTTCCAAATCTAAGCTGCTTAACATTCCCTTCAAGGGGCAGACCTTATTCGGGCCTGGTTTGAAGGAGATTATTGCTGATATCACTGGAGGAAAAAGTCATGCCCTTCCTCAGGACAGGTCCAAATCCAGGGCCAAACAGTCTAATTTTCGTGCCTTTCGAAACTTCAAGGCAGGTGCGGCATCAACCTCCTCTAATGCAAGACAAGAGGGAACTGTTGCTCAGTCCAAGGCGGTCTGGAGGCCAAACCAGACCTGGAACAAAGGTAAGCAGGCTAAAAAACCTGCTGCTGCCTGTAAGACAGCATGAAGGAACGGCCCCCTATCCGGTAACGGATCTAGTGGGGGGCAGACTTTCACTCTTCGCCCAGGCGTGGGCAAGAGATGTTCAGGATCCCTGGGCGTTGGGAATTATATCCCAGGGATATCTTCTGGACTTCAAAGCTTCTCCCCCAAAAGGGAGATTTCACCTTTCACAATTATCTGCACACCAGATAAAGAGAGAGGCATTCTTACACTGTGTACGAGACCTCCTAGTTATGGGAGTGATCCATCCAGTTCCAAAAGAGGAACAAGGACAGGGTTTTTACTCAAATCTGTTTGTGGTTCCCAAAAAAGAGGGAACCTTCAGACCAATTTTGGATCTAAAGATCTTAAACAAATTCCTCAGGGTTCCATCATTCAAGATGGAAACTATCCGTACCATCCTGCCTATGATCCAGGAGGGTCAATATATGACTACAGTGGATCTAAAGGATGCTTATCTTCACATTCCGATACACAAAGATCATCATCGGTTTCTCAGGTTTGCCTTTCTAGACAGGCATTACCAGTTTGTAGCTCTTCCCTTTGGATTAGCTACAGCCCCAAGAATCTTTACAAAGGTTCTAGGGTCGCTTCTAGCGGTCCTAAGACCGCGGGGCATAGCAGTAGCCCCTTATTTAGACTACATCCTGATACAGGCGTCAAACTTCCAAATTGCCAAGTCTCATACGGACGTAGTACTGGCATTTCTGAGGTCGCATGGGTGGAAAGTGAACGAGGAAAAGAGTTCTCTGTCCCCACTCACAAGAGTTTCCTTTCTAGGGACTCTGATAGATTCTGTAGAAATGAAAATTTACCTGACGGAGTCCAGGTTATCAAAGCTTCTAAATTCCTGCCGGGTTCTTCATTCCATTCCGCACCCTTCGGTGGCTCAGTGTATGGAAGTAATCGGCTTAATGGTAGCGGCAATGGACATAGTGCCGTTTGCACGCTTACATCTCAGACCGCTGCAACTATGCATGCTCAGTCAGTGGAACGGGGATTACACAGATTTGTCCCCTCAACTGAATCTGGACCAAGAGACCAGGGATTCTCTACTCTGGTGGCTATCTCGGGTCCATCTGTCCAAAGGTATGACCTTTCGCAGGCCAGATTGGACAATTGTAACAACAGATGCCAGCCTTCTAGGTTGGGGTGCAGTCTGGAACTCCCTGAAGGCTCAGGGATCGTGGACTCAGGAGGAGTCTCTCCTTCCAATAAATATTCTGGAACTAAGAGCGATATTCAATGCTCTTCAGGCTTGGCCTCAGTTAGCAACTCTGAGGTACATCAGATTTCAGTCGGACAACATCACGACTGTGGCTTACATCAACCATCAAGGGGGAACAAGAAGTTCCCAAGCGATGTTAGAAGTCTCAAAGATAATTCGCTGGGCGGAGATTCACTCCTGCCACCTATCGGCTATCCATATCCCAGGTGTAGAGAACTGGGAGGCGGATTTTCTAAGTCGACAGACTTTTCATCCGGGGGAGTGGGAACTCCATGTTTGCACAAGTGATTCATCGCTGGGGCAAACCAGAACTGGATCTCATGGCGTCTCGACAGAACGCCAAGCTTCCTTGTTACGGATCCAGGTCCAGGGACCCCAGGGCGACACTGATAGATGCTCTGGCAGCGCCCTGGTCTTTCAACCTGGCTTATGTGTTTCCACCGTTTCCTTTGCTCCCTCGACTGATTGCCAAGATCAAGCAGGAGAGAGCATCAGTGATTTTAATAGCGCCTGCGTGGCCACGCAGGACCTGGTATGCAGATCTAGTGGACATGTCATCCTTTCCACCATGGACTCTGCCTCTGAGACAGGACCTTCTACTTCAGGGTCCTTTCCACCATCCAAATCTAATTTCTCTGAGACTGACTGCATGGAGATTGAACGCTTGATTTTATCAAAGCGCGGCTTCTCCGAGTCAGTCATTAATACCTTAATACAGGCACGAAAGCCTGTCACCAGGAAAATTTACCATAAAATATGGCGTAAATATCTTTATTGGTGTGAATCCAAGGGTTACTCATGGAGTAAGGTCAGGATTCCTAGGATATTATCTTTTCTCCAAGAAGGCTTGGAAAAAGGTTTGTCAGCTAGTTCCTTAAAGGGACAGATTTCTGCTCTGTCTATTCTTTTACACAAGCGTCTGGCAGACGTTCAGGCATTTTGTCAGGCTTTAGTCAGAATCAAGCCTGTGTTTAAACCTGTTGCTCCACCATGGAGCTTAAATTTGGTTCTTAAGGTTCTTCAAGGAGTTCAGTTTGAACCTCTTCATTCCATAGATATCAAACTTTTATCTTGGAAAGTCCTTTTTTTGGTAGCTATTTCCTCGGCTTGTAGAGTCTCCGAGTTATCTGCCTTACAATGTGATTCTCCTTATCTGATTTTTCATTCTGATAAGGTAGTCCTGTGTACCAAACCTGGGTTTTTACCTAAGGTGGTATCTAACAAGAATATCAATCAAGAGATTGTTGTTCCATCCTTGTGTCCTAATCCTTCTTCGAAGAAGGAACGTCTATTACATAATCTGGACGTGGTTCGTGCTTTAAAGTTTTACTTACAAGCTACTAAAGATTTTCGTCAAACATCTTCTTTGTTTGTGGTCTACTCTGGACAGAGGAGAGGTCAAAAGGCTTCGGCAACCTCTCTTTCTTTTTGGCTAAGAAGCATAATACGCTTAGCCTATGAGACTGCTGGGCAGCAGCCTCCTGAAAGGATTACAGCTCATTCTACTAGAGCTGTGGCTTCCACTTGGGTCTTTAAAAATGAGGCGTCTGTTGAACAGATTTGCAAGGCGGCGACTTGGTCTTCGCTTCATACTTTTTCAAAATTTTACAAATTTGATACTTTTGCTTCTTCGGAGGCTATTTTTGGGAGAAAGGTTTTACAGGCAGTGGTACCTTCCGTTTAAGTACCTGCTTTGTCCCTCCCTTCATCCGTGTACTTTAGCTTTGGTATTGGTATCCCACAAGTAATGGATGATCTGTGGACTGGATACACCTTACAAGAGAAAACACAATTTATGCTTACCTGATAAATTTATTTGTCTTGTGGTGTATCCAGTGTACGGCCCGCCCTGTCATTTTAAGGCAGGTAATTTTAAATTTAAACTACAGTCACCACTGCACCCTATGGTTTCTCCTTTCTCTGCTTGTTTTCGGTCGAATGACTGGATATGGTAGTGAGGGTGGGAGCTATATAACAGCTCTGCTGTGGGTGTCCTCTTGCAACTTCCTGTTGGGAATGAGAATATCCCACAAGTAATGGATGATCCGTGGACTGGATACACCACAAGAGAAATAAATTTATCAGGTATGCATAAATTGTGTTTTTATGCAAGTAGCGTGTAAAAATCACCTTTTATATGTTGCATAGACATTGAGCCTATTTATCATATGTCTGTCGGACCTGATCCGACAGTGCGGATCAGGTCCGACAGACATCGATGAATGCGGAGAGCAATACGCTCTCCGTATTCAGCATTGCACCAGCAGCTTACAAGAGCTGTTGGTGCAACGCCTCCCCCTGCAGACTCGCGGCCAATCGGCCACCAGCAAGGGGGTGTCAATCAACCCGATCGTATTCGATCGGGTTGAATTCCGGCGATTCCTGTCCGCCTCATCAGAGCAGGCTCGCCAGAAACACGGGGCCTCAAGCTCCATTCGGAGCTTGATAGATAGGCCCCATAATCTGCAATGCCGCCCCCTGCAGATCCCGTCGCTAGCAGGGGGTGTCAATCAACCCGATCGTATTCGATCGGGTTGATTTCTGTCTGCCGCCTCAGAGCAGGCGGACAAGTTAGTCTTTAGACCGCTGCTCCATAACTTCTGTTTGGCTCGCCGGAAACACGGGGCATCAAGCTCCATACGGAGCTTGATAAATATGCCCCAATAACTCAATTGGTATTTTTGGTATAACAAAGGTTTCCAAACCTTTAAGTGATATGACCTCTTAAAAAAATCAGTGCATAAAATGAATTACTTAAAAGGAAACTGTACTGAAAATCATTCATCAACAGCAACATTTAAACAATTTTTTACCTGGAAAAAAAAGTGTAATACAAGTTGTTTAAATGTAATCTTCAAACAAATCCTGATAATGCTTATTTGACTGACCATGAGCATTTAAACCTAAGAACTAATGAGCCATATCAGCAAGTACACAACTGACACAGCTATATTAGTTTTAAGTTAAATATAAACAGCTTTTATTTCACATTCTAAGTACAGTATCCAGTTACTGCAAAGCTTATAATTGTCACGTTTACATGATAATCAGGTAACAAACACATCCACATTAGAGAGATATTTTATAACCAGTTTATGAACAATTTTAATGATGAAAGCTGTGAGTTTTTTTGATGGGCTCTAAATCTTTTTTATTACCACACAGAATATTCTCAGATAATGCCAATCTGTTATGGTACTCTGGCTAAAAACCTCTGACCTATGCATCATTAGTAATTTGACAGCATAGTTTAAGAAGTCCCTTTTAATGTAATAGTCTCTAATTATAACTGCTGGTATCTCTCTTTTTTTATGGCATAGCTGGAAAACTATGGGGTGCCTTTCAGCAGAACAGATAGTGGGAAGATCTATCAAAGAGCTTTTGCAGGGCAGAGCCTCAAGTATGGAAAAGGTGGGCAGGCTCATCGTACATGCTGTGTGGCAGACCGGACTGGACATTCAATGCTGCATACTTTATATGGGAGGGTAAGAATACATGTTAAAGGATAATCAGCTCATTACCATTATTTTTTGTAGCAGTAAGACAATTTCTGAACAGTTTAAGGGACTGTACACATAGATTAATATAAAATGTTTTATTTTATGTAGTAAAACAATTTTGTAGTATATTTTCACAATGTTTGTATGCTTCCTTTTCATGTAAATTCAAAGGGACAGTAAAGTTAAAATTAAGGTTTGTGATTCAGACAGAGCATGCAGTTTTTAAACAACTTTCCAGTTGACTTCCATTATCAAATTTGCTTTGTTCACTTGATATCCTTTGTTGAAGAGTAGGCTCAGGAGCAGTAATGCACTAGTGGTAGCTAGATTCAGCCAATGACAAGAGGCATATACTTGCAGCCACCAATCACCATTTAGCTCCCAGTGGTGCATTACAGCTCCTGAGCCTACAGAGGTATACTTTTCAACAAAGGATACCAATGAAGAAAGCAAATTTAATAACAGTTATATATTGTAAAGTTGTTTCAAATTGCATGCTGTCAGAATCATGAAAGTTTAATTTTGACTTTACTGTTCTTTTAACACTGACTATTGTGGATTTTTAAATATCAGAACTGGAAATGCACACCACAGACTTATTAAGACTAGCCCTGCTACATATAAGTTGCTAAATGGCCTCAGCATAGATGATTAGTTAAAAAATACAAATCAATACAGTTTTCACTAATATAACGACCACAGCTAGCCTTATCTACTCTAGTAACAAGACCATGTTGGCTCCTCCAAATAAGGCAAGTAGCTGGGATAAATGTAGCTATTGAAAAAACATAATTTATGCTTACCTGATAAATTCCTTTCTTCTGTAGTGTGATCAGTCCACGGGTCATCATTACTTGTGGGATATTATCTGCTCCCCTACAGGAAGTGCAAGAGGATTCACCCAGCAGAGTTGCTATATAGCTCCTCCCCTCTACGTCACCTCCAGTCATTCGACCAAGGACCAACGAGAAAGGAGAAGCCAAGGGTGTAGTGGTGACTGGAGTATAATTTAAAAAATATTTACCTGCCTTAAAAAAACAGGGCGGGCCGTGGACTGATCACACTACAGAAGAAAGGAATTTATCAGGTAAGCATAAATTATGTTTTCTTCTGTTAAGTGTGATCAGTCCACGGGTCATCATTACTTGTGGGATACCAATACCAAAGCAAAAGTACACGGATGACTGGAGGGATAGGCAGGCTCTTTATACAGAAGGAACCACTGCCTGAAGAACCTTTCTCCCAAAATAGCCTCCGAGGAAGCAAAAGTGTCAAATTTGTAAAATTTGGAAAAAGTATGAAGCGAAGACCAAGTTGCAGCCTTGCAAATCTGTTCAACAGAGGCCTCATTCTTAAAGGCCCAAGTGGAAGCCACAGCTCTAGTGGAATGAGCTGTAATTCTTTCAGGAGGCTGCTGTCCAGCAGTCTCATAAGCTAAACGAATTATGCTACGAAGCCAAAAAGAGAGAGAGGTAGCAGAAGCTTTTTGACCTCTCCTCTGACCAGAGTAAACGACAAACAGGGAAGACGTTTGTCGAAAATCTTTAGTTGCCTGTAAATAAAATTTAAGGGCACGAACTACATCCAGATTGTGCAAAAGACGTTCCTTCCTCGAAGAAGGATTTGGGCACAAGGATGGAACAACAATCTCCTGATTGATATTCCTGTTAGTGACTACCTTAGGTAAGAACCCAGGTTTAGTACGCAGAACTACCTTATCCGAGTGAAAAATCAAATAAGGAGAATCACAATGTAAGGCTGATAACTCAGAGACTCTTCGAGCCGAGGAAATAGCCATTAAAAATAGAACTTTCCAAGATAACAACTTTATAACAATGGAATGAAGGGGTTCAAACGGAACACCCTGTAAAACGTTAAGAACAAGGTTTAAACTCCATGGTGGAGCCACAGCTTTAAACACAGGTTTAATCCTGGCCAAAGCCTGACAAAAAGCCTGAACGTCTGGAACTTCTGACAGACGCTTGTGTAACAGAATGGACAGAGCTGAGATCTGTCCCTTTAAGGAACTAGCGGATAACCCCTTTTCTAAACCTTCTTGTAGAAAAGACAATATCCTAGGAATCCTAACCTTACTCCAAGAGTAACCTTTGGATTCGCACCAATATAGGTATTTACGCCATATTTTATGGTAAATCTTTCTGGTAACAGGCTTCCTAGCCTGTATTAAGGTATCAATAACTGACTCAGAAAAACCACGCTTTGATAAGATCAAGCGTTCAATTTCCAAGCAGTCAGCTTCAGAGAAGTTAGATTTTGATGTTTGAAAGGACCCTGAATCAGAAGGTCCTGTTTCAGAGGTAACGACCAAGGTGGACAGAATGACATGTCCACCAGATCTGTATACCAAGTCCTGCGTGGCCATGCAGGCGCTATTAGAATCACTGATGCTTTCTCCTGTTTGATTCTGGCAATCAATCGAGGGAGCATCGGGAAAGGTGGAAACACATAAGCCATCCTGAAGGTCCATGGTGCTGTCAAGGCATCTATCAGGACCGCTCCCGGATCCCTGGATCTGGACCCGTAGCGCGGAAGCTTGGCGTTCTGTCGAGACGCCATGAGATCTATCTCTGGTTTGCCCCAACGTCGAAGTATTTGGGCAAAGACCTCTGGATGAAGTTCCCACTCCCCCGGATGAAAAGTCTGACGACTTAAGAAATCCGCCTCCCAGTTCTCCACTCCCGGGATGTGGATTGCAGACAGGTAGCAAGAGTGAGACTCTGCCCAGCGAATTATCTTCGATACTTCCATCATTGCTAGGGAGCTTCTTGTCCCTCCCTGATGGTTGATATAAGCTACAGTCGTGATGTTGTCCGACTGGAACCTGATGAACCCCCGAGTTGTTAACTGGGGTCAAGCCAGAAGAGCATTGAGGACTGCTCTCAATTCCAGAATGTTTATTGGAAGAAGACTCTCCTCCTGATTCCATAGTCCCTGAGCCTTCAGAGAATTCCAGACAGCGCCCCAACCTAGTAGGCTGGCGTCTGTTGTTACAATTGACCAGTCTGGCCTGCTGAATGGCATTCCCCTGGCCAGATGTGGCCGATAAAGCCACCATAGAAGAGAATTTCTGGTCTCTTGATTCAGATTTAGAGTGGGGGACAAATCTGAGTAATCCCCATTCCACTGACTTAGCATGCACAGTTGCAGTGGTCTGAGATGTAGGCGTGCAAAAGGAACTATGTCCATTGCTGCTACCATTAGTCCGATTACCTCCATGCATTGAGCTACTGACGGGTGTTGAATAGAATGAAGGACACGGCATGCACTTTGAAGTTTTGTTAACCTGTCCTCTGTCAGGTAAATCTTCATTTCTACAGAATCTATCAGAGTCCCCAGGAAGGGAACTCTTGTGAGTGGAAAGAGAGAACTTTTCTTTTCGTTCACTTTCCATCCATGCGACCTTAGAAATGCCAGTACTATCTCTGTATGAGATTTGGCAGTTTGAAGGCTTGAAGCTTGTATCAGTATGTCGTCTAAGTACGGAGCTACTGAAATTCCTCGCGGTCTTAGTACCGCCAGAAGAGTGCCCAGAACCTTTGTGAAGATTCTTGGAGCCGTAGCCAGTCCGAATGGAAGAGCTACAAACTGGTAATGCCTGTCTAAAAAGGCAAACCTTAGATACCGGTAATGGCTTTTGTGAATCGGTATGTGAAGGTAAGCATCCTTTAAATCCACTGTGGTCATGTACTGACCCTTTTGGATCATGGGTAAAATTGTCCGAATAGTCTCCATTTTGAACGATGGAACTCTTAGGAATTTGTTTAGGATCTTTAAATCCAAGATTGGCCTGAAGGTTCCCTCTTTTTTGGGAACTACAAACAGATTTGAGTAAAACCCTTGTCCTTGTTCCAACCGCGGAACTGGATGGATCACTCCCATTAATAAAAGATCTTGTACGCAGCGTAGAAACGCTTCCTTCTTTGTTAGGTTTGTTGACAACCTTGACAGATGAAATCTCCCTCTTGGGGGAGAGGATTTGAAGTCCAGAAGGTATCCCTGAGATATGATCTCTAACGCCCAGGGATCCTGAACATCTCTTGCCCAAGCCTGGGCGAAGAGGGAAAGTCTGCCCCCCACTAGATCCGGTCCCGGATCGGGGGCCCTCAATTCATGCTGTCTTAGGGGCAGCAGCAGGTTTTCTGGCCTGTTTGCCCCTGTTCCAGGACTGGTTAGGTTTCCAGCCTTGTCTGTAGCGAGCAACAGCTCCTTCCTGTTTTGGTGCAGAGGAAGTTGATGCTGCTCCTGCTTTGAAATTACGAAAGGAACGAAAATTGGACTGTCTAGCCTTGGCTTTGGCCTTGTCCTGAGGCAGGGCATGACCTTTACCTCCTGTAATGTCAGCAATAATCTCTTTCAAGCCGGGCCCGAATAAGGTCTGCCCTTTGAAAGGAATATTAAGCAATTTAGATTTAGACGTAACATCAGCTGACCAGGATTTCAGCCACAGAGCTCTGCGTGCCTGAATGGCGAATCCTGAATTTTTAGCCGCAAGTTTAGTTAAATGTACTACGGCATCTGAAATAAATGAATTAGCTAACTTAAGAAATTTAAGTTTGTGTGTGATGTCATCTAGTGTGGATGATTGAAGTGTCTCTTCCAGAGACTCAAACCAAAATGCTGCTGCAGCCGTGACAGGCGCAATACATGCAAGAGGTTGCAATATAAACCCTTGTTGAACAAACATTTTCTTAAGGTAACCCTCTAATTTTTTATCCATTGGATCTGAAAAAGCACAGCTATCCTCCACTGGGATAGTGGTACGCTTAGCTAAAGTAGAAACTGCTCCCTCCACCTTAGGGACCATTTGCCATAAGTCCCGTGTGGCGGCGTCTATTGGAAACATCTTTCTGAATATAGGAGGGGGTGAGAAAGGCACACCGGGTCTATCCCACTCCTTAGTAACAATGTCAGTAAGTCTCTTAGGTATAGGAAAAACGTCAGTACTCGTCGGTACCGCAAAATATTTATCCAACCTACACATTTTCTCTGGGATTGCAACTGTGTTACAATCATTCAGAGCCGCTAATACCTCCCCTAGTAACACACGGAGGTTCTCAAGCTTAAATTTAAAATTTGAAATGTCTGAGTCCAGTTTATTTGGATCAGAACCGTCACCCACAGAATGAAGCTCTCCGTCTTCACGTTCTGCAAACTGTGACGCAGTATCAGACATGGCCCTTGCATTATCAGCGCACTCTGTTCTCACCCCAGAGTGATCACGTTTACCTCTTAGTTCTGGTAGTTTAGCCAAAACTTCAGTCATAACAGTAGCCATATCTTGTAATGTGATTTGTAATGGCCGCCCAGATGTACTCGGCGCTACAATATCACGCACCTCCTGAGCGGGAGATGCAGGTACTGACACGTGAGGCGAGTTAGTCGGCATAACTCTCCCCTCGTTGTTTGGTGAAATATGTTCAATTTGTACAGATTGACTGTTTTTTAAAGTAGCATCAATACATTTAGTACATAAATTTCTATTGGGCTCCACTTTGGCATTAACACATATAGCACAGAGATATTCCTCTGAATCAGACATGTTTAACACACTAGCAAATAAACAGCAACTTGAAAATACTTTTCAAAGTAATTTACAAATAATATGAAAACGAACTGTGCCTTTAAGAAGCACAGAAAAAAATTATAACAGTTAAAATAATTAAGTTATAGCATCAATCTTTGTCAGAATATACAGTTTTAGCAAAGGATTGTTCCCCTCAGCAATTAAACAACACAACTTTAGCAAAGGTTTAATCCCATTAGCAAAGATAACAATTTCTGAAAGCAGGAAACAAATTACAGAATAAACGTTTTTATCTCAGTCAAACTATAATTCTCACAGCTCTGCTGAGAGAAATTACCTCCCTCAAAATAAGTTTGAAGACCCCTGAGCTCTGTAGAGATGAACCGGATCATGCAGGGAATACTGACTGAAATATTTGATGCATAGTAAAAGCGCCCCTCCCCCACACACACAGCAGTGAGGGAGAACAGAAACTGACAGAAAAAACAGATTTAAGCAACTGCCAAGTGGAAAAATAGTGCCCAAACATTTATTCACTCAGTACCTCAGTAAATGAAAACGATTTTACATTCCAGCAAAAACATTAAACATAATCTCTAGTTATTAAACAGCTTTATGTCTTTCTTACAGTGTAATTCTAGAGTACCATTCTCCCAGAATACTGAAGTGTAAAGTATACATACATGACATTATATCGGTATGGCAGGATTTTCTCATCAATTCCATTGTCAGAAAATAAAAACTGCTACATACCTCTATGCAGATTCATCTGCCCGCTGTCCCCTGATCTGAAGTTTACCTCACTCCTCAGATGGCCGAGAACAGCAATATGATCTTAACTACTCCGGCTAAAATCATAGCAAAACTCTGGTAGATTCTTCCTCAAACTCTGCCAGAGAGGTAATAACACACTCCGGTGTTATTATAAAATAACAAACTTTTGATTGAAGATATAAAACTAAGTATAATCACCATAGTCCTCTCACACGACCTATCTAGTTGCTGGGTGCAAGAGAATGACTGGAGGTGACGTAGAGGGGAGGAGCTATATAGCAACTCTGCTGGGTGAATCCTCTTGCACTTCCTGTAGGGGAGCAGATAATATCCCACAAGTAATGATGACCAGTGGACTGATCACACTTAACAGAAGAAACATTTGCAGCAAACACTGTATTCAATTGTTTTTAAAATGTTTATACTTGACTGATATGTTCTATAGTAAGAGAACAGACATATGTTGTAATTAAAAAGTTTTAGTGTTCTTATACAGTGAGTTAGAAAATGGATGTAGGTTTTAGAAGATGAACTTTGAGTCATTTGTGTTAAGGAAAAAAGGTGACATGTGCAAAACACACAAAACCTGAATATTTTCAACATGTCGGGTTTAGAAAATTACCCTGAATCTTTAAAAAAAAAACAAAAAACCTTACTTGCCTACTGTGTTTATTCATATTATGGGAATTAAATTAGTTTGTGCACAAACAGTTATATTTAGAGCCAGGGTGAATTTTATTTTAATCACGCTTTAAATCACTAGTCTGTAAAACCTGATTTAAATCAGGGATTTCTACATAAACGTTTCATTTTTAGAATAATATTTTTTCAGTTATATCAGAAATTACTGATTTAGTTATATACCATTAGAAATACATAGAATTAATTATGAAATATTTGGGAAGTGAACTATCGCCAGTTTATTAGGTTAATCATTCTGTCAACTTTTCAGCTGTACTTTATTGGAAGAAGAAAAATAATCATTACCTTAATAATAACTGTTTAAATAGCTAATAACTGAAACAATAACTGTATAGGCTTCACATTCATTTTTACTGCTTGCCTCTCCCTCCTCAAACTTAGGTCCTTGTGCAGATCTATTCCATTCCAAACAAGCATCTATCTACTCATTGAGCTTCAGACAAAACATGCAGTTTTAAATGTACATCTATTATCTAATTTGCTTTGTTCTAGGCTCAGGAGCAGCACTTCACTACTGGAAACTAGCTGCTCATTGGTGGCTGTACATATATACCTCTTGTCATTTGCTCACGCATTGTATTCATCTAGCTCCCAGCAGCTGCTTCTTCAACAAAGGATACCAAGAGAATGAAGCAAATTTGAAAATAGAAGTAAATCTGAAAGTTGTTTAAAATTGCATGCTCTATCTGAATCATAAAAGAAAAAGGTTTATTTCCCAACTGTTTATGTTTATTTTATAACATTGTTGCTGTGAAGAAGAACCATGCTTTTTCTACAGGCACAAATTCACAGTTTTGAGAACTACAAAACCAAGAATATGTGATAATATCTTCTACATAGAAAAAATGCACAAAATAATCTTACAGAAACCTGTGGGAGAGCATGACATTGTGAATTGAAAAAAAACATTACACCCATGAATATACATCCTCAAGCTACATCATTTAAAACTAATCCTATTTCAGGATGAATAATTAGATAGATATTTCCTCAAAAAGCATTTTATTTAAAAAAAAAATAATCTGATTTAAATAATAAAAATCAAATAAAAAAATAAATAAATTGATTTTTATCCACACTGTTTAGAGCACACATTGGGGGATTACTGCCTCTGGTTGCTCATTGTTCATTAACTAAAGGGTATAAACAACAATTTTTATACAGTGCTTGCTTAATAGTAAATCTTTAGTCCGCATGTTATGCTGCATTTTTCCATTCATTTGCAACATTACATATTTTGATATATTTGTTTTGTAGTCTCTGAAATACGACACCAGCTACTTCATAGAATATTTTGCTTTGGACCTGTTGATGGAAAATGGTGAATGCCGGGGGGTGATTGCACTTTGCCTGGAAGATGGTTCCATACATCGTTTCAAGGCAAAGAATACAGTTCTAGCTACTGGGTAAATATGTTTGTACTGTAGATATTGCACAGTTGTATAACCAAGCTTGTTTTATGCCGATATAGCATGAAAACCATTGGTAATGCCTTTATTTTCCAGAAAAATCTGAGACTAAAGCCAGAGACAGAATTCCATGTCCCCCAACCAGATTCCTCTTTAGCTTATTCCTTTTTTCTCCATTCTCACTCGGCTAGATTACGAGTTTTGCGTTATGTGTGAAAAAGCAGCGTTATGGGTTATAACGCTGCTTTTTCACTACCGCTGCTATTACGAGTCTTGTCAAAAAAGCTGTACCGCACACTTTTTTTGGCCATAACGCAAATTAACTTACGCAATTTGCGTAAAGTCTTTTTTCAATGGGACTTTCATAGCGCCGATATTACAAGCTTTTTCTGGAAGCGGCAAGATTCGTAACGCAATCTAAAGTCAGTAGTTATCAGTTTTATGCTACAAAGCTGTAGCATAAAACTCATAACTAAAGTGTTAAAAAGTACACTAACACCCATAAACTACCTATTAACCCCTAAACCGAGGCCCTCCCGCATCGCAAACACTAAAATAAAATTATTAACCCCTAATCTGCCGCTCCCGACATCGCCACCACTATAATAATCATATTAACCCCTAAACCGCCGCACTCCCGCATTGCAAACACTAGTTAAATATTATTAACCCCTAATCTGCCGCCCCTAACATTGCTGCCACCTACCTACATTTATTAACCCCTAATCTGCCGCTCCGGACATCGCCACCACTATAGTAAACATATTAACCCCTAAACCTAACCCTAAATCTAACCCTAACACCCCCTAACTTTAATGTAATTTAAATAAATCTAAAAAAACCCTACTATTAATAACTAAATAATACCTATTTAAAACTAAATACTTACCTGTAAAATAAACCCTAAGCTAGCTACAATATTACTAATAGTTACATTGTATCTAGCTTAGGTTTTATTTTTATTTCACAGGCAAGTTTGTATTTATTTTAACTAGGTAGAAAAGTTACTAAATAGTTAACTATTTACTAGCTACCTAGCTAAAATAAATACAAATTTACCTGTGAAATAAAACCTAACCTGTCTTACACTAACACCTAACCTTACACTACAATTAAATCAATTACCTAAATTAAATACAATTACCTAAATTACAAAAAAAAACAAACACTAAATGACACAAAATGAAAAGGAAATTATCAGATATTTAAACTAATTACACCTAATCTAATAGCCCTATCAAAATAAACCCCCCCCAAATAAAAAAAAATACAAACAACCCCCAACAGTAAAACCCACCACCCACACAACCAAACCCCCAAATAAAATCCTAACTAAAAAAACCTAAGCTTCCCATTGCCCTGAAAAGGGCATTTGTATGGGCATTGCCCTTAAAAGGGCATTTATCTCTTTTTTAAGTGCCCAAACCCTAATCTAAAAATAAAACCCACCCAATAAACCCTTAAAAAGAACTAACACTAACCCCTGAAGATCCACTTACAGTTTTGAAGACCGGACATCCATCCTCAACGAAGCCGGGAGAAGTCTTCATCCAAGCGGCAAGAAGTCCTCAACGAAGCCGGGAGAAGTCTTCATCCAAGCTGGCAGAAGTGGCCCTCCAGACGGGCAGAAGTCTTCATCCAGACGGCATCTTCTATCTTCATCCGGCACGGAGCGGGTTAATCTTCAAGACATCCAGCGCGGAGCATCCTCTTTAATCAAAGTCTTCTTCTAGAATGAAGGTTCCTTTATGTTAAAATATTTTTTATTGAAAGAACATCACATGACATATTAAGGAACATAAATATTTCAGTACATCATTGGGTTATCAGATACTTAAGAAAATTGGTAAACGTTATCAAATTGTCCGTCTTCAGTGCCTTGCTTTATAAGCATCTGTGAGTTTAGATACAAGATTGTAATGTCCATACAGTGTTACATTATACATCATGATGTGACCTTGTGTCAAGTGCTATAATATAACCCCTAACCTGACGTACAGAAAAGAAGAATATCTAACAGAGATGTCTTATATGTGGCTATCAAAACAAATAACAAGTAAACAAATTGAACAATACAGAAAACAAAAAGTGATAAAGAAAAAGAACAACAATTGGTCACTTGAAAATTAATTTTGTGTGTCATTGCTAATGGATATAGCGTAAACTAATGTTATCAGTGAGGAGGAGATGTCTCCTAGGGCATTTCCGTGTTTATTCATGTTAGTTTTTCCCTAGATGAGCAAGCTGCCTCTCTATCATCCCGCGTGAGGTCGTAGAAGTCTTAGTCAACTAGTCTGCATTAACCAGTAAAACCAAATTTTATGATATGTATCTACAGTCCCTAAGATTAGTGCCGCGGTTTCGTGGAGCCGGTGAGTCATTCTAAATCTGTCCAATATCTCCTGCCATGATGGTGTCCCTTCCCTCCAGTGTCTGGCAATACATATTCTTGTGACAGTGCAAAGTATTCTAATAAAAGTGTTGATGTGATTATGGAAGTTTTGGAATGGCATATTCAAGAGCCCCTGGGACATAGTTAATGTTATCTGCTCGTCTAGTAGTGTACTAAGATAGGTAGATAAGTTTGTCCAAATCTGAGTGACTTCGCGACACTCCCACCACATATGTGCGTAAGTCCCTATTGTATTGCATCCCCTGTAGCAGTTTCTGTTCCTTACCTCTGTAAAGTGGAATGTTTTTATTGGGGTTAAATACCACCGAAAGATGGTCTTATAGCTATTTTCCCTTAAATCTGCGTTAATCAAACCTCTGCAAGAGGAGTGAAGTAGTTTGTGCCATTCCCGCACCTCCACAACAACACCCGTATCAGCCTCCCATTTGAGCATGACAGAAGACTTTTCTTCATTTATCGTGGACTGTAGTGCTATGTACAATTGTGATATGGTGTGTTTCGGCCTGGTGTTGGTACTACAGATTCTCTCCAAAGGGGTACTAATTTGGTTCTGTATGTTGGGCAAGAATTTGCCCAGAGCGGAAGTGATTTGTAAATGTAAATACCACCGAAGGGGGTCTGGAGCCAGCCGGTCCTGCGTTTGTGTGAAAGTTAGAGGTTCGTTGTGAGATGGTGTGTTTCGGCCTGGTGTTGGTACTACAGATTCTCTCCAAAGGGGTACTAATTTGGTTCTGTATGTTGGGCAAGAATTTGCCCAGAGCGGAAGTGATTTGTAAATATAAATACCACCGAAGGGGGTCTGGAGCCAGCCGATCCTGCGTTTGTGTGAAAGTTAGAGGTTTGTTATGTCGCCCACCCGGTAGAGTCCCTTATTTTCCTATTTGTCTAGTTGTTTCCTATATTCAGTCGGGATAAGATATTTGAGCCGCATCTTGAGAGAGAAATCTGGAATTCTTTTTTTCTTTTTCAGTAAGGTTTTCCAGTGCCCTACAGAGTGATTGGTAATTTGGGAATAATTGTGAGCTAAATGTTGAGGTAAAGAGGTGTCCCAAATTAGATCGTCTGGAGAACTAAAATCTCCCAGATCCGATTCCAAACCAGTCCATACTATATCTGTTTTAGTAGACCCCATCAGCGCAGTTTGGGCCAATCTAGAGGCATCGTAAAAATCTATCAGATTAGGGACTCCAATACCTCCTAGCTGTCTGTGTTTCATCAGTATCTGAAAAGAGAATCTTGAATGCCTCCTGTTATTGATGAAGTGGATAAGTTCTGATTGTAGTGTTTTCAGGTCCTTTTTTGGGACTGGGATATGTAAGGCCCTAAATAAGTATATAATTTTCGGAAGGATATTCATTTTTATTGCAGATATTCTGCCATACCATGAGAAGTTAAGAAGCTTCCATTTAGCAATATCTCTGCGGATCTCTTTATACAAGGGTAAATAATTTATTTTATAAAGTCCTGTAAACTGAGTGGAAAGGTTAACTCCCAGATATTTGATGTGTGACTTAACCCCAGAGAATGTAAAATTAATTTCAATTCATTTTTTCTTTAGCAATGCTATTGCCATAGATTCACTCTTATCCATATTTATTTGTATCCTGATATGGCAGAAAACTGACTGAGAATATCATAAAGGTTAGTAAGGGAGGTTAAGGGCTTAGTTAGTGTTAACAAGACATCATCCGCTAAAAGAGTGATCTTATAATACGTTTTTTTAATCTGGAGGCCTGTAATGTCAGGTTTCTGTCTAATACAAGCGTCTAAGGGTTCCATACAGAGTGCAAACAGCAGTGGTGAAAGCGGACACCCCTGTCTCGTGCCGTTTTTAATATTTATGAGCTTGGAGTGGTGGCCTATAGCTCTAACCGTGGCTGTGGGCTCAGAGTATATACTTTGTAAGGCTGCTATAAAGGGGCCTCTGAATCCCATCCTGTCTAAGACTGAGCACATATATGTCCAATCAATTATGTCAAACGCCTTCTCCGCATCCAGTGATAGGATCAGAGAAGACATTTTCGTCTCCGTCAAGTGGGTAATAGTCATGATTATGCGTCTAATGTTATCAGGTGCTTCTCTGCCTGCCACAAATCCAACCTGATCTGGGTGAACTATGTCTTGTAGTATAGGTTTAAGTCTATTTGCTAATATCTTGGTGAAGATCTTTAAGTCTTGGTTTATAAGAGAAATGGGTCTATAACTAGTGCACCACTTTAAATTCTTTCCTGGTTTAGGTATTACAACTATCCTTGCTCTAAGAAGGTCGGAGGGTATTGCATATCCTTGCATAATGTGATTAGAGAACTTGACTGAATAAGAAAGTAGAGAGGACTTAATTTGTAATATTCTCCCGGCAGACCGTCAGGACTTGGAACCTTACCTGGCCTCAGATCCTTAACAGCCTGTTGAACCTCAGCCACCGTTATCGCCTGATTTAAAGTATCTCTATCTGTCTTTGTCAAAGAAGGTAATTGGGCCCTCTCCAGAAATTGAGCTTATAAGGTTGTGGTCTGTGTAGACCGAGTCACCTTAGTTCCATCGTATAGGTCGCTATAGTATTCAGCAAAACAGTCAACTATCTCTTGTGGGTGTGTTGTTGTAGTGCCGTCTTGTTTCTGAATTTGAGATATAGCCGCTAGTCTTAGTTTGTCGCAAATTCTATTTGCCATATATCTATCTGGCTTATTAGGATATATATAGTAATTAGCTTTAAGTCGAAACGCTGCCTTCACGCTTGGTCATTAAGGATGTTAGCTAATGTTGTGCGTTTATCTTGTAGCTGTTTAAAAGTGGTCTTAGATTGTGTGAGTCTGTTGTTTTTCAAGTGTACTAATTTCACTTTGAAGTTCTAATCTTTGAGAGTTTAACTTTTTAACCAAAGCGGATTTCTCTTTTATGAGCAATCCCCTTAAAAAGGTTTTGTGGGCTGCCCATGTCGAAATAGGATTCTCCGTCGTCCCTGTGTTAATGTCCCAATATTCCTACATTTGTCGTGTGATAGCACTTAGAACTAAAGGGTCTTTTAGACAAAAGGGGTCAAATGTCCATGAACTAGTCCTGTTGGGTTTCTGCAGGTTGCCCAATTTAATTTGTGTTATTGAATGGTCCAACCACACACAGGAGTGGATAGTAGCTGAGGCTAGGGCAGGTTGTAAGATTTGGCTAATAAATATATAATCTAGCTTTGTGTATGTTTTGTGTGCCGCTGAATAATATGTGGTGTCTGCAGTATTTCCGTATAAGGTTACCCAAGAATCAATTAAGGCATGTGTGCTTAGATTATCTAGTATCACCTTAGTCATTTTATATTGTCTGTTTTGTTTGTTGGTTAACAATTGGAGGCGTTTTCTAGATTGTAATGCGAGATCCACATTAAAGTCTCCGGCTAGTATTATCCTTGTCTGAGCTATTTGCTTGAAGAAGGTATCTTGTCTATCATTAGGGGCGTATATGTTGCAAAATATAATGTCTGTATCTTGTATCTGGCCTCTAACTATTAAGAATCTGCCTTCTTTGTCTTTGATGGTTTTTGTATGGATAAAGGGTATAGAGGAGTGTATGAGTATTGAAACCCCTCTTTTTTTTGAGTCAATTGTAGCATGGTAGTGGTATGGGAAGTCTCTAGTCCAGTATCTGGGTATCTGTGAGTTTAAAAAATGTGTTTCCTGGTGGAAAATCACATTAGCTTTTAGAGACTTATATTGTATAATTGCTGTTCTGCCCTCTGACATTGTGTGAGATCAAATTAATGACCCAAGGAATGAGTGGTCCCCATCTCGGCCATGTTCAACCGAACCGAAGTATATAAATAAAGAGGGGATTTCAGTGTAATTCTCAGTTCTCCTCCTCTGGTTGAATGACACATCATAGAAGTAGGAGTGCAGATAGAAATTCAGTGACCTCATGAACATAATAACTTTGCAGCATGAATAAATCCATACTGGATAAACTATAATAAATAAAACAGTAATACAATACAAAAAAAAAGAAAATTTGAGTTAAAAAAAAGTAACTTATAACTATTAACTATTGGTGTTGGTAAAATACACATTGGGTTGGGTGTGCATAACAATAATCTTGCTATAGATATATTCTTTATTGAAAGTGTGTGAGGGTATGTATGAGGATTACCCTGGGTAGACCCCCGAATACAGAATAACAACGGTTACATACATATTTAACTATATATAGGTCTACAACATAGCTGAGGATTTGGCTATCCTCCACCAATTATGTCCTTAGTGATTCACAGTAAAGACAGAACAACCTCCATAACAGTACATGTAGAAAAAGATATACTCATCTTTAGGTCGTCTCCGTCATAAGAATGTCACATAGGTGAGGTCCTTCTCCACCAAGGTTTTCCCCTGACTTTTTTTCCCAGCAGATGCTCATGTTTTCTGCTTTTTCTTTGGAATTTTCAACCATTTTCCTGTAGACGATGATCCTTGCTGCGAGGAGTTATGAGGTGTTATGTTTTCCTGAGGTAGAGTTGGTAGCTCCGGACAGTCCAATTTTAGTTATTTACATATCTCTGGGATTTCTGATGGATTACTAAATGAGATTGTTCTGCCTTCGTGTTGGATATGCAGTGCAAACGGGAATCCCCATCTATAGGGAATCTGATTCTTGCGCAGCAGTTGTGTAAGAGGGCGTAGTGCACTGTGTCTCTGTAATGTTCTCAAGCAAATGTCCTGATAAAACTGGATGACTGATCCCTTGAATTTAAAAGTAGGGTTCTTCCTTGCTGCCGCCATTATCTCTTCCTTTTCCTGAAAGCGAAACATTTTTACTATTATGTCACTGGGGGATCTCCTTTCTTTGGCCTTGCCCTGAGGGCTCTGTGTGCTCTTTCAATCTGGAACCTGCCATCATCTTTGTCTTCTGTAACAGTCTGAAACAGTTCAAGGAGGAAGTCTGATAGTTCTGGTGAAGTCACCGCTTCAGGGACCCCTTTTAGCCTTATGTTACATCGCCGATCTCTATTCTCCAAATCCTCCATTTTGTTATAGATGTCATCTATTTCTTGTTGTTGGGAGGAGACCTGTTGGTGTAAAGTGGTTATGTCCTCTGTGATAGTGTCTTCTTTTTCTTCTAGCGATTCAACTCTTGTTCCTAGTTCTAGGATATCTCTTGTTTAATGTCAGTCAAGCTATTGGTGACAGTATTTTGTAGTGTATCCATTTTCTCCAGCATTTTGTCAAAGATGTTGGTGATGTCTTGCTTAGATACTAGATTCTGGAGGTCTGCTTTTGTAGCGGGGTTGTATCCATAGTATTAACTTGGGATTCTGAATCCAAATCTAATTCTTCCTCAAGTGAGGAGGCCTCTCTTTCTGGAGTTTTTCCTCCTTTAGCAGGTTTAAAAAAGGGGTGCTGTGTAACAGATTTAGATGTTGAAGCTGGTTTATTTTGCTTTCTGATAGACATTTTTCACGGTTAAAGTAGTAGGTAATATCAGAACACCTAAGACTACGTAAAACCACAGCTTGTAGGATCCGGTATGTTAAAAGAGAAAATAAGAATTAACCCTGCTGGGTATGTAGCGATGTGCTGCCGCTCTCTAACTGCTATCTGCTGTCCACGTGGGTTTTGTAAGTAACTTAGAGGTTTAAGGAGATGAAAACTATGCCTATAACAGTGCAATTATATCCCTATTCAGTAGCAAGCAGTCTGGGTATAAAAGTATACCTTTGTTGACTCAGGTGTGCATTTCTATTCCTTTGCAGCCATGTGTTTTGCTGAATACAGTAGCATTTCTTTTGGGGTATAGGGCTTTATTGCTTTGTCGTTATATAAAAAAAATCCCTGCTCCACACTATGTATCTGCTTGTTGGAATATTAATATATTTTCCCCCATCTGCTCTTAATCACCATTTCAGGGTATGGGGATTAATTAACTTAGGCACCGAGCGCAGAGATCATGAGAAATGTGGTTATCATGTTTGAGAATGCTTTGCTTACATGTGGAGATATGTGGCAGCTTAAAACGGTGCGTGTCTGCCTCTTCTTGCACCATCGTTGGCGGCAGTGTGTGACACAGAGGGCCGATTGCTTCCCAGCTTACCGGAGATAGTTGCGCAAATCGAGTAGCAGTCCCAGGGTTCTGCCGCTCTTCTCAAGTCTTTGTTCTGTGTGTCTCTCCTCGGAGCACAGTGAGGTGCTGCAAAGATGGCGGATCCGTCGTCACATAAGTTGCGTGTGTGGATTTAGGCCTGACCCTCCGTCTCCATACCTCCTTATCCCAAGCAGACCAGGATTGCCACTAGTGGACCCAGGAAGATCCCCTTAGATGATTAAGCTCATTCAAGGCATCGTATAGCCATGCAAAAACACTTTCATTTCCCTTTATGCACGGAGCTCTGTGATTAAGCTGCCATCACCGTGCTCCCCCAGGCTCCGCCTCATGAAGGTTCCTTTAAGTGACATCATCCAAGATGGCGTCCCTTGAATTTCCGATTGGCTGATAGAATTCTATCAGCCAATCGGAATTAAAGGTTAAAAAATCCTATTGGCTGATGCAATCAGCCAATAGGATTGAGCTTGCATTCTATTGGCTAACTCTGGTTAGGTTTATTTTACAGGTAAATTTGTATTTATTTTAGCTAGGTAGTTAGTAAATAGTTAATAACTATTTACTAACTAGTCTACCAAGTTAAAATAAATACAAATAAACCCTAAGCTAGATACAATGTAACTATTAGTTATATTGTAGCTAGCTTAGGGTTTATTTTACAGGTAAGTATTTAGTTTTAAATAGGAATTATTTAGGTAATGAGAGTAGGTTTTATTTAGATTTATTTTAATTTTATTTAAGTTAGGGGGTGTTAGGGTTAGACTTAGGTTTAGGGGTTAATACATTTAGTATAGTGGCGGCGACGTTGGGGGCGGCAGATTAGGGGTTAATAAATGTAGGTAGGTGGCGGCGATGTTAGGGGCGGCAGATTAAGGGTTAATAATATTTAACTAGTGTTTGTGATGCGGGAGTGCGGCGGTTTAGGGGTTAATATGTTTATTATAGTGGCGGCGATGTCCGGAGCGGCAGATTAGGGGTTAATACGTATAATGTAGGTGTCGGCGATGTCGGGGGCGGCAGATTAGGGGTTAATAAGTGTAAGATTAGGGGTGTTTAGACTCAGGGTTCATGTTAGGGTGTTAGGTGTAAACATAAATTTAGTTTCCCCATAGGAATCAATGGGGCTGCGTTACGGATCTTTACGCTGCTTTTTTGCAGGTGTTAGACTTTTTCTCAGCTGGCTCTCCCCATTGATGTCTATGGGGAAATTGTGCACAAGCACGTAAAACCAGCTCACCGCGGCATTCAGCAGCGCTGGTATTGGAGTGCGGTATGGAGCTCAATTTTGCTCTACGCTCACTTTTTGCCTGATAACGCTGGGTTTTTATAAACCTGTAATACCAGCGCTGTAGGGAAGTGAGCGCGGTGACAATAACGTGCAAGTTAGCACCACACCACTCATAACGCAAAACTCGTAATCTAGCCGACTGTTAGTTATGTTGTCTATAAAGGGACATTAGCTCAATATTTAATCTCCCTGTGAAATGTTTAAGCAAGTTAAATAAAACATTTGCTGTAAAATACCTTTCAAAAATGTGTTTGATCTCATCCCTCCAGAAAGGTTAGTGAGCTTTCAACATACTAAAGTATGATGAAACGAACTGACCCTAAAACATTCTACACAGTGGTTAGCTATTCAGCCCACACGTTGAAACCTAGGGTTTCCCCTTATTTATACTAGTGAGGAAAGTTAAATAGTGTAAACATGGGTGTTTGGTATATGGGATTGTTAAAGTATACTATCTAACAGGGTTAACACACAACACTATTTGAACACTATCCTATTGCCTGTTTGTGTCTGTCCCTAATTGTTTTTTTGCAAAAGAAATAGATAAGAGGAAATCCATAGTTTCAACATGGCGGCACCCATTACTTTATAAAAACTCAAAAGCCCAAAATTTACAGAGCTAAAATAAAGGAAAAGAGGAGAAAATAAATAATTTACTACACATAATTAAACATTTAATATTACAATCTAAAACTGTTTAATATCCCTTTTAGGGCAGTTATATATAACCTGTAATTCCACATACAAGTTGCATTAACATACAGTACAGTGCCACGTACAGACATTACACCTCAAAGCATTTACAGCCAGTGATCACAGAATGCCCATTGCTTAAGGGCCCTGCTTGACAACTCTCGAGACTTCACCCTGTATAACTGCCCATAAGCTACGTCTTTGGAAAACGTAATTAAAAAAACAATGGACATAAAACAATTTGAAATTAATATATAATAAAGTCTGGAACTAAATAATAGTAGTATCTAATATCTAACGGTAGCAGTAAAAAATTTAGATTTTTTTTTTGTCCTTGCTGATGTTAATATACTCTGTGGTATATAAAGAAAACTAGTTTAACTATGAGGAAAATTAATATTTAGATTGAAATGCCTGTTAGAATGTGAATCAAGGCATTGTATTCAAGGAGCATATGGAGAGGAGAAGGATGATGAGCACTGCCTTGTCTTTCTGCCGCTCACCCTTTCAACTCACCCTTTCTTCACCATTGCCTACATTTTTCTCTATACCAAACTCCAGACATAAAGAAACGAGAAATATGGAGATTTCAATAAGTTGATTATTTATTTTACAAAGAACTAGCAATTGAAATTGTATTTCTGTCTTTGTCCAGGAATGATAAACTAAGAAAGCCGAAAGACGGAGGAAGGAAATGCGTATACAGAATCAGAAACTGCAAACTGGCTGGGCTCAGATTAATCTTTGGGGATTATATCTTTTGCAGTGTATGCTTTAGAGGATACGAACAGAGTTTGACTCTGAGATAGAAATCTGTAGGTCCCTTTTTATATAAAAAAAAATGTGCATTTTAAAGGGACATTAAACCCCAAAACTTTCTTTCATGGTTTAGAAATAGCGTGCAATTTTAAACAACTTTCTAATTTACTTCTATTATCTAACTTGCTTCATTCTCTTAATATTCTTTGCTGAAAATCATATCTAGATAGGCTCAGTAGCTGCTGATTGGTCGCTGCACATAGATGCCTTGTGTGATTTGTTCACCAATGTGCATTTCTATTTATTCAACAAAGGCTATATAAAGAATGAAGCAAATTAGATAATAGAAGTACATTTGAATGTTGTTTAAAGTCTTGCCAGAATTAAACCTAGATGGCCTTTTAAATGAGGTTAAATAGAAAAACAAAAATTGGAGAGGGCACTACAAGCTGTCGGGTAAAAAGGATTTTCAAATATTACACAATCTTTCCCCTTGTCGTAGTCTCCTAATCAAAATGCCATTGATTATGTATTTGTATTACACTTACACAATTCTAGAACTACTTTGGATTCACTTTTTAGTGTAATCTTTTTATTTTCTAATAATACTTCAGTCTCTTAATAAGAGATCAAGCAGACAAAATTGTACATAAAAACTTTATTTATATAAATTTAAAGACTCATAACCTTCCTTCCACCTCTACCAATAGGTGGCACTCGTGCTAAACTGCTACAATGTATCCGAGGGTTGCTAATCCTCACAGAGTTAAAACACTTTGATTATATTTGCTTACTCAATCTATTCGTGGCCATTCATAACCATTTATACCAATCCAACAAATTCCTAAAATACTTCTAAAACAATTCTTAAAATAATATATCGACCTTGGGCAAAATGACTCAAACTCTATAAAAAACTAAAACTAAAAATTGAAATTGGAATGCATTCAAAATTGTAACAATAAGTCCCACACGAAAAAATAAAATGTATTCCTTTAAGCTGTGGCTGCCTTTTCAATTGTGTGCTTATGTTGAAATGTACAGTAGTACATAACTGTTCTTTAATAACACAGTTGAGGATTCTTTGTGTTAATGGCCAACAATCTCCTTTAAGTGTAATCCTTAAAAAGTTATACCCCTCTTATTTTTAGGTTTGTTCCACAATATCAATACGTTTTTTCGTTCAATATATACTGGGAGGCTTTCTTACCTCTTTCCTTTTATGTCTGGGGTTGTGTGTCTAACCTTATGTTTTGACGTCTTTACTCTGTATGGCTGTAGAAAGCCGATATCCTCCGAAGACCTCCACGCTGCTGTTATTCGTGTGTCAACACTCTGTGTCAACACCTGAGTATACTTGCGCAAGTATTTCTAAATTTCTCCTCCGACCGGTCTCCTGCTTTTGGGCGGTTCTTGCTCTGCACTTGAGTACTTCGTACGCAGAGTTAGTTGCTGTTAACTTTTCTGCCTCTTGTCAAGTCCTCAGTCACAGAGGATTTCCAGCGTCTGTTACAGATTCTTGTTCCTTACAATGTCTCTCACTTTCACAGTTCTACGCGTTTCACCCTTCTGTAGGGCTGTCAAGATACTGTGTGTTAGTTAGACTCTCTTTTAAATCCCCCCTCTCTCTGCTGATTGGTCACTTTGTTATTACACTACCTCCTCAGTATTTAAAGGGAAACATCCCCAATGCGGATCTCAATTTTTTTTCTTCCTATTTTTATTGTTAAATTTCTTCATTAGAAGATTTCTGTATTAATGAAGAAATGGAGACAGCCACAGCTTAAAGGAATACATTTTATTTTTTCGTGTGGGACTTATTGTTACAATTCCGAATGCATTCCAATTTCAATTTTTATTTTTAGTTTTTTATAGAGTTTGAGTCATTTTGCCCAAGGTCGATATTATATTATTTTAAGAATTGTTTTAGAAGTATTTTAGGAATTTGTTGGATTGGTATGAATGGTTATGCCACGAATAGATTGAGTAAGCAAATATAATCAAAGTGTTTTAACTCTGTGAGGATTAACAACCCTCGGATACATTGTAGCAGTTTAGCACGAGTGCCACCTATTGGTAGAGGTGGAAGGAAGGTTATGAGTCTTTAAATTTATATAAATAAAGTTTTTATGTACAATTTTGTCTGCTTGATCTCTTATTAAGAGACTGAAGTATTATTATAAAATAAAAAGATTACACTAAAAAGTGAATCCAAAGTAGTTCTAGAATTGTGTAAGACAAATAAATAATCAATGGCATTTTGATTAGGAGACCACGACAAGGGGAAAGATTGTGTAAGATTTGAAAATCCTTTTAAATGAGGTTCACATGAAGTGAAGGTGATATAAAGGAGCCACTCTCCCCGTTTAACCTAGAAGGACAAGTAACCTCTTTTTATAAATGGCAGACCCTGTTCTTTAATATTGTATACAGTGATCGCATGCCCCAGAAACAAATAGGTAGATTAATATAAATGTAGAGGGGACAATTATTCGGCCCCCCTCTGATTTCCTAAGCAGACTCCTCATTTGGAAAAGAGTAGTACCCTCTTTTCAAGGCTGGATTGGCCTACCAGGAGATTTCCCGATGGGCTGCAGCAGCTAGGGCTGGAAAGCTACAATTTAAAGGGGTGGTTAATAGATGCAACTGGGTTGTAGGGTGCCTTTATATCAACAGCCTGGGACTTTTGTTTAATACAAACTAATATCATTTAATTCTAAAAAAAAATATTTTGAGAAAAAATGGAGCATGTGCATTTTACTGACTCAACCAAAAATAGGGCTGGTCTCCAAATTTTCCAGGGCTGCTTTTTATTCCCAGTCCTGCCCTACCTCTTTTGACAGATAGGTCACATCTTCCTCTACTTTGCAGGAGATTACCTGCCTCACTGGAAACCTTGGTAGAGGAGTGGTAAGGAGATCAGCCAGGCCGTTTGGAGCTAAAAGTTACAATAAATCACACATTTATTAAATACAAAAAGAAAATTTTGAATAGACCTCTTTATGATCAAATTCCTATGGGACGTATCCCAATTTTAAATATCACCTTTTAAAAAAAGCACATAATAAGTCTATTAAAAGTTTCTGAAAAAAAGTATTTTTAAAATTACAATAAACTCAGTACTCCTTTTTAATATGGTGGTATGCCGTATTGTAATATCAGTAATAGTGGGGCAGCTCACACAATAACCTTACATCGATAGCTGATTAAATCTTCTTCCTTCTGGTATCAACTTTTATTTATTGTGTGGTAATATAAAGTCTGGTGACAGATTTTTAGATTATCAGACCTCAATCGGTTCCCGGTATGTGTAGTGTGCATCTTTTATAGATGCTTGTAGAATCATATTGCAGAAGGCCCGTGCCATTCTTCAATAAACTCTTCTTCCTACAGTGCTTTCGTACATAGACGTAGTTGGTCTCATGGTAGTGGCATCAGATGCTTTGCCTTTTGCCAGTTTCCACTTACGTTTTTTGCAGCCTCAAATATTGCAAGTGGAATGTGAATTTCAGCAACCAGTCTCAGAAGATCTCTTTAGACTTCAAGACAAGACATTCTCTAACTTGGTAGCAGACTTACCAATTATTGATTCTGGGAGCACGGATGTCAGCCTGCTGGGTTGGGGTACATTCCGGAGTTTCTGCATAGTGCAGGGAGTATGGTCTCCTCCAGAGGGGAGGTTACTAATCAACATCTTTGAACTCCGTGCAATCTTTAGGGCGCTCTAGAGTTGGCCCCTGTTATGACAAGAGTCTTTTCTGAGTTTTTTTCTCTAACTTGGTGTATTCAGTCCACGGATTCATCCTTACTTGTGGGATATTCTCAATCCCTACAGGAAGTGGCAAAGAGAGCACACAGCAAAGCTGTCCATATAGCTCCCCTCAGGCTCCGCCCCCCCAGTCATTCTCTTTGCCGCTCTAACAAGTAGCATCTCCACGGGGGTGGTAAAGAGTATGTGGTGTTAGATTTGTAGTTTTATTTCTTCAATCAAGAGTTTGTTATTTTAAAATAGTGCCGGTTTGTACTATTTACTCTGAGGCAGAAAGTGATGAAGATTTCTGCTGAGAGGAAAAAGATTTAAGCATGTTGTAACTAAAATCCATTGCTGTTCCCACACAGGACTGTTGAGTACCGGAGAACTTCAGTTGGGGGGAACAGTTTGCAGGCTTAACTGCTTAAGGTATGCTCAGTCATTTTTTTCTAACAAGACCTGGTAATGCTAGAAGACTGACAGAGTTCCCCATGTGGGAAAGTAAGCCATTTTCTGAGACTCAGTATAGAAGGATGGCTTAGTTTATAGGGCTTAAATCACTGGTGGACACTGTTATGGGTAAAATCGATTATTTTTTAATATAATCTGACATTTGCACAAGTGTTTATCATGTTTGGAACACTTTTTAGGGGTTTTATACGCCTGGCATAATTTTAGACACCTAATTTGGCTTAGGAAGGCCTCACAACTCCGGAGTGAAGAGGGAGAGGGCCTAATTTTCGCGCCTCAGTTGCGCACTTCTTTTACAAGATAGCTTCATGCAGCATCACATGTAGAGTCTAGAGATTGCAGGAGGACTACAGGGAGGCTTATTTTTGTTCCACAACTAATCCCCAAGGAAGGTAGTGTGTTAAACTGGTGGCCAGCTTCAATTTGCTCCGGTTTGGGCAATAAGGGGTTAATTGGCTTGAAACTTGGTGTGCAATCTTTTCAAAGCATTAGGATCATATGGTGTAAATTTCATAAAGATCGGATGTTTTTTTGAGATTTGGTAAAAAAGTGTGTGCCTTTTATTATTTAAAGGCACAGTAAAGTTTTTTCAAAAAGTGTATTTCTCCTGTTAAGTGTGATCAGTCCACGGGTCATCATTACTTCTGGGATATTACTCCTCCCCAACAGGAAGTGCAAGAGGATTCACCCAGCAGAGCTGCCATATAGCTCCTCCCCTCTACGTCACTCCCAGTCATTCTCTTGCACCCAACGACTAGATAGGATGTGTGAGAGGACTATGGTGATTATACTTAGTTTTATACCTTCAATCAAAAGTTTGTTATTTTATAATAGCACCGGAGTGTGTTATTCCTTCTCTGGTAGAATTTGAAGAAGAATCTACCTGAGTTTTTACTATGATTTTAGCCGGAGTAGTTAAGATCATATTGCTGTTTCTCGGCCATCTGAGGAGAGGTAAACTTCAGATCAGGGGACAGCGGGCAGATTAATCTGCAAAGAGGTATGTAGCAGCTTATTATTTTCTGACAATGGAATTGATGAGAAAATCCTGCCATACCGATATAATGTAAACTCAGCCTTAAATGCAGTAGCAGCACCTGGTATCAGGCTGTCATGTATGTATATTTTACACTTCAGTATTCTGGGGAATGGTACTTCACTGGAATTGCACTGTGTACATAAGACTTTAGCCTAATTTGCAGGGACTGGCAACAGGCTTTTTAATAACTCTTAATTTATGTTAAACGTTTTTTGCTGGAATGTAAAATCGTTTTCATTTCTGAGGTACTGGGTGAATAAAATGTTTGGGCACTATTTTTTTCCACTTGGCAGTTGCTTGATCTAATTTATGACAGTTTACTGATCTCTCTCACTGTTGTGTGTGAGGGGGAGTGGCCTTTTTTGGCGCTTTTGCTACGTATTAAAAAATTCAGTCAGAGGCTCATTGTATTTCCTGCATGATCCGGTTCATCTCTACAGAACTCGAGGGAGGTAATCCTCACAGCAGAGCTGTGAGATTGTAGTTGACTGTGATAAAAAACGTTTATTCTGTAACCTTTTTTTCTGCTATCAGGGTTAGTTATCCTTTGCTAATGGGAACAAGCCTTTGCTAAAATTGTGTTTTTTACAAAGATTTGATGCTGTAACTTTTTCAGTTTATTAATTTTCAACTGTCATAACTCTTTCTGTGCTTCTTATAGGCACAGTACGTTTTCATATCATAGTATTTTACTTGAATAGTATTTCCAAGTTGCTAGTTTATTTGCTAGTGTGTTAAACATGTCTGATTCAGAGGAAGACATCTGTGCTATATGTGCTAATGCCAAAGTGGAGCCCAATAGAAATTTATGTACTAACTGTATTGATGCTACTTTAAATAAAAGTCAATCTGTACAAATTGAACACATTTCACCAAACAACGAGGGGAGAGTTATGCCGACTAACTCGCCTCACGTGACAGTACCTGCATCTCCCGCTCAGGAGGTGCGTGATATTGTGGCGCCGAGTACATCTGGGCGGCCATTACAAATAACATTACAGGATATGGCTACTGTTATGACTGAAGTTTTGGCTAAATTACCAGAACTAAGAGGCAAGCGTGATCACTCTGGGGTGAGAACAGAGTGCGCTGATAATGCTAGGGCCATGTCAGATACTGCGTCACAACTTGCAGAACATGAGGACGGAGAGCTTCTTTCTGCGGCTGACGGTTCTGATCCAAACAGATTGGATTCAGATATTTCAAATTTTAAATTTAAGCTGGAAAACCTCCGTGTATTACTAGGGGAGGTGTTAGCGGCTCTGAATGATTGTAACACAGTTGCAATACCAGAGAAAATGTGTAGCTTGGATAAATATTTTGCGGTACCATCGAGTACTGACGTTTTTCCTATACCTAAGAGACTAACTGAAATTGTTACTAAGGAGTGGGATAGACCCGGTGTGCCGTTCTCACCCCCTCCGATATTTAGAAAGATGTTTCCAATAGACACCACCACACGGGACTTATGGCAAACGGTCCCTAAGGTGGAAGGAGCAGTTTCTACTTTAGCTAAGCGTACCACTATCCCGGTGGAGGATAGCTGTGCCTTTTCAGATCCAATGGATAAAAAGTTGGAGGGTTACCTTAAGAAAATGTTTGTTCAACAAGGTTTTATATTGCAACCCCTTGCATGCATTGCGCCGGTCACGGCTGCGGCGGCATTCTGGTTTGAGTCTCTGGAAGAGACCATTAGTTCCGCTACTCTGGATGAGATTATGGACATAATCTCATCCAGAGTAATAATAAGCTAGCTAATTCATTCATTTCGGATGCCGTAGTACATTTAACTAAACTTACGGCTAAGAATTCCGGATTCGCCATTCAGGCGCGCAGAGCACTGTGGCTAAAATCCTGGTCAGCTGACGTTACTTCTAAGTCTAAATTACTTAATATACCTTTCAAGGGGCAGACCTTATTTGGGCCCGGTTTGAAAGAAATTATCGCTGACATTACAGGAGGTAAAGGCCACGCCCTGCCTCAAGACAGAGCCAAACCTAAGGCTAGACAGTCTAATTTTCGTTCCTTTCGGAATTTCAAAGCAGGAGCAGCATCAACTTCCTCTGCTCCAAAACAGGAAGGATCTGTTGCTCGCTACAGACAAGGCTGGAGACCTAACCAGTCCTGGAACAAGGGCAAGCAGGCCAGGAAACCTGCTGCTGCCCCTAAAACAGCATGAATTGAGGGCCCCCGATCCGGGATCGGATCTAGTGGGGGGCAGACTTTCTCTCTTCGCCCAGGCTTGGGCAAGAGATGTCCAGGATCCCTGGGCGCTAGAGATAATATCTCAGGGATACCTTCTGGACTTCAAATACTCTCCTCCAAGAGAGAGATTTCATCTGTCAAGGTTGTCAACAAACCAAACAAAGAAAAAGGCGTTTCTACGCTGCGTACAAGAGCTTTTATTAATGGGAGTAATCCATCCAGTTCCACGGTCGGAATAGGGACAAGGGTTTTACTCAAATCTGTTTGTGGTTCCCAAAAAAGAGGGAACTTTCAGGCCAATCCTGGATTTAAAGATCCTAAACAAATTCCTAAGAGTTCCATCGTTCAAAATGGAGACTATTCGGACAATTTTACCCATGATCCAAAAGGGTCAGTACATGACCACAGTGGATTTAAAAGATGCTTACCTTCACATACCGATTCACAAAGATCATTACCGGTATCTAAGGTTTGCCTTCCTAGACAGGCATTACCAGTTTGTAGCTCTTCCATTCGGATTGGCTACAGCTCCAAGAATCTTCACAAAGGTTCTGGGTGCTCTTCTGGCGGTACTAAGACCGCAAGGAATTTCGGTAGCTCCGTACCTAGACGACATTCTGATACAAGCTTCAAGCTTTCAAACTGCCATGTCTCATACAGAGTTAGTACTGGCATGTCTAAGGTCGCATGGATGGAAGGTGAACGAAAAGAAAAGTTCTCTCTTTCCACTCACAAGAGTTCCCTTCCTGGGGACTCTTATAGATTCTGTAGAAATGAAAATTTACCTGACAGAAGACAGGTTAACAAAACTTCAAAGTGCATGCCGTGTCCTTCATTCCATTCAACACCCGTCAGTGGCTCAATGCATGGAGGTAATCGGCTTAATGGTAGCGGCAATGGACATAGTACCCTTTGCACGCCTACACCTCAGACCACTGCAATTGTGCATGCTAAGTCAGTGGAATGGGGATTACTCAGACTTGTCCCCTTCTCTGAATCTGGATCAAGAGACCAGAAATTCTCTTCTATGGTGGCTTTCTCGGCCACATCTGTCCAGGGGGATGCCATTCAGCAGGCCAGACTGGACAATTGTAACAACAGACGCCAGCCTTCTAGGTTGGGGCGCCGTCTGGAATTCTCTGAAGGCTCAGGGACAATGGAGTCAGGAGGAGAGTCTCCTACCAATAAACATTCTGGAATTGAGAGCAGTTCTCAATGCCCTCCTGGCTTGGCCCCAGTTGACAACTCGGGGGTTCATCAGGTTTCAGTCGGACAACATCACGACTGTAGCTTACATCAACCATCAGGGAGGGACAAGAAGCTCCCTAGCAATGATGGAAGTATCAAAGATAATTCGCTGAGCAGAGTCTCACTCTTGCCACCTGTCAGCAATCCACATCCCGGGAGTGGAGAACTGGGAGGCGGATTTTTTAAGTCGTCAGACTTTTCATCCGGGGGAGTGGGAACTTCATCCGGAGGTCTTTGCCCAAATACTTCGTCATTGGGGCAAACCAGAGATAGATCTCATGGCGTCTCGACAGAACGCCAAGCTTCCTCGTTACGGGTCCAGATCCAGGGATCCGGGAGCGGTCCTGATAGATGCCTTGACAGCACCTTGGACCTTCAGGATGGCTTATGTGTTTCCACCCTTCCCGATGCTTCCTCGATTGATTGCCAGAATCAAGCAGGAGAGAGCGTCAGTTATTCTAATAGCACCTGCATGGCCACGCAGGACTTGGTATGCAGACCTGGTGGACATGTCATCCTGTCCACCTTGGTCTCTACCTCTGAAACAGGACCTTCTGATACAGGGTCCTTTCAAACATCAAAATCTAACTTCTCTGAAGCTGACTGCTTGGAAATTGAACGCTTGATTTTATCAAAACGTGGTTTTTCTGAGTCAGTTATTGATACCTTAATACAGGCTAGGAAGCCTGTTACCAGAAAGATTTACCATAAGATATGGCGTAAATACCTATATTGGTGCGAATCCAAAGGTTACTCTTGGAGTAAAGTTAGGATTCCTAGGATATTGTCTTTTCTACAAGAAGGTTTAGAAAAGGGTTTATCTGCTAGTTCCTTAAAGGGACAGATCTCAGCTCTGTCCATTCTGTTGCACAAACGTCTGTCAGAAGTTCCAGACGTTCAGGCTTTTTGTCAGGCTTTGGCCAGGATTAAGCCTGTGTTTAAAACTGTTGCTCCGCCATGGAGTTTAAACCTTGTTCTTAACGTTTTACAGGGCGTTCCGTTTGAACCCCTTCATTCCATTGATATAAAGTTGTTATCTTGGAAAGTTCTATTTTTAATGGCTATTTCCTCGGCTCGAAGAGTCTCTGAGTTATCAGCCTTACATTGTGATTCTCCTTATTTGATTTTTCATTCGGATAAGGTAGTTCTGCGTACTAAACCTGGGTTCTTACCTAAGGTAGTCTCTAACAGGAATATCAATCAAGAGATTGTTGTTCCATCCTTGTGTCCTAATCCTTCTTCGAAGAAGGAACGTCTTCTGCACAATCTGGATGTAGTTCGTGCCCTAAAATTTTACTTACAGGCAACTAAAGAATTTCGACAAACGTCTTCCCTGTTTGTCGTTTACTCTGGTCAGAGGAGAGGTCAAAAGGCTTCTGCTACCTCTCTTTCTTTTTGGCTTCGTAGCATAATTCGTTTAGCTTATGAGACTGCTGGACAGCAGCCTCCTGAAAGAATTACAGCTCATTCCACTAGAGCTGTGGCTTCCACTTGGGCCTTTAAGAATGAGGCCTCTGTTGAACAGATTTGCAAGGCTGCAACTTGGTCTTCGCTTCATACTTTTTCCAAATTTTACAAATTTGACACTTTTGCTTCCTCGGAGGCTATTTTTTGGGAGAAAGGTCCTTCAGGCAGTGGTTCCTTCTGTATAAAGAGCCTGCCTATCCCTCCCGTCATCCGTGTACTTTTGCTTTGGTATTGGTATCCCAGAAGTAATGATGACCCGTGGACTGATCACACTTAACAGGAGAAAACATAATTTATGCTTACCTGATAAATTCCTTTCTCCTGTAGTGTGATCAGTCCACGGCCAGCCCTGTTTTTTACGGCAGGTAAATATTTTTTAAATTATACTCCAGTCACCACTACACCCTTTGGCTTCTCCTTTCTCGTTGGTCCTTGGTCGAATGACTGGGAGTGACGTAGAGGGGAGGAGCTATATGGCAGCTCTGCTGGGTGAATCCTCTTGCACTTCCTGTTGGGGAGGAGTAATATCCCAGAAGTAATGATGACCCGTGGACTGATCACACTACAGGAGAAAGGAATTTATCAGGTAAGCATAAATTATGTTTTTTCTGTATTTGAGTGCTATCTAAGTCTGTCTAACATGTCTGAGCCTACTAATAGACCTTGTTCTATGTGTTTAAAAGCCATGGCGGTACCCCCATTACATTTGTGTTTAAAGTGTGCTAAGGTATCTAAACATTTTAATGACCATGCATTGACACTTAAAAATGTAGCCCAAGATGATTCTTTGACGGAAGGTAATGAGGATAGTCCTCCTCCCTCTCCCCATGTGTCGACACCAGTTACGCCCGCGCAAGCGTTGCCTAGTACCTCTAGCGCATTGGCCCCTATTACTTTACAACAATTAGCAGCAGTCATGGATAATTCCCTTGCAGCATTTTTATCCAAACTGCCTGTTTTTCCAAAAAAAAAAAAAAAAAAAAAAGCGCGATAGCTCAGTTTTAAATACAGAGGATGAGCAATCTGAAGCTTTGGATAATTTATCTGTAGTACCCTCACAAAACTCAGAAGTAGCAGTGAGGGACGGTCTGTCTGAGGGAGAAATTTCTGACACAGGTAAAGTTTCTCAGCAGGCAGAGTCAGATTCCTTAGCGTTTAAATTTAAGCTGGAACACCTCCGCGTCCTGCTCAAGGAGGTTTTAGCTACGCTGGATGATTGTGACCCCATGGTGGTTCCTGAAAAATTGTGTAAAATGGACAGGTTTTTAGAGGTCCCTGTATACACTGAGGCGTTTCCGATCCCAAAGAGGGTGGCGGATATTGTGACTAAGGAGTGGGAGAGACCAGGTGTACCCTTTGTTCCCCCACCTATCTTTAAGAAAATGTTCCCCATAAATGACCCCAGGGGGGATGCGTGGCAGACGGTCCCCAAGGTAGAGGGGCTGTTTCAACACTTGCTAAGCGTACAACTATACCAATAGAGGACAGTTGTGCTTTCAAAGATCCTATGGATAAAAAATTGGAAGGTTTGCTGAAGAAAGTTTTTGTTCAGCAAGGTTTTCTTCAACCAATTGCCTGCATTATTCCAGTAACTACTGCAGCGGCTTTTTGGTTCGAGGCCCTGGAGGAGTCGCTCCAGAGGGAGACTTCATATGATGAGGTCATGGATACAATTCATGCTCTAAAGCTGGCTAATTCTTTTATCACTGATGCCGCTCTCCAATTAGCTAAGCTAGCGGCGGAAAACTCAGGTTTTGCCATCATGGCGCGAAGAGCGGTTTGGCTCAAATCGTGGTCGGCTGATGTGTCGTCCAAAACGAAACTGTTAAATATTCCCTTCAAGGGGAAAACCCTATTTGGCCCAGAGCTGAAAGAAATTATTTCAGATATCACTGGGGGCAAGGGCCATGCCCTGCCACAAGATAGGCCGTTTAAGGCCAAAAACAAGGCTAATTTTCGCTCCTTTCGCAACTTCAGGAGCGGACCTGCCACAACCTCTGCTGCCGCAAAGCAAGATAACGCTTCCCAGCCCAAAGCAACTTGGAAACCCCTGCAGGGCTGGAATAAGGGTAAACAGGCCAAGAAGCCTGCTCCTGCTACCAAGACAGCATGAAGGGGTAGTCCCCGATCCGGGATCGGATAGAGTAGGGGGCAGACTTTCTCTCTTCGCTCAGGCTTGGGCAAGAGATGTTCCAGATCCCTGGGCATTAGAAATAGTTGCTCAGGGGTACCTTCTAGAATTCAAGGATTCTCCCCCAAGGGGAAGGTTCCACATTTCTCATTTGTCTTCAGACCAAATAAAGAAACAGGCGTTCTTACGCTGTGTAGAAGATCTGCTAAAGATGGGAGTGATACACCCAGTTCCAATTGTAGAACAAGGACTGGGCTTTTACTCAAACCTGTTTGTAGTTCCCAAAAAGGAGGGAACTTTCAGGCCAATCCTGGATCTAAATATTCTAAACAAATTCCTCAGAGTTCCGTCCTTCAAGATGGAAACCATTCGGACAATCTTGCCGATGATCCAGGAGGGTCAATATATGACTACCGTGGATCTAAAGGATGCGTATCTACATATTCCTATCCACAAAGATCACCATCAGTTCCTAAGGTTCGCCTTCCTGGAAGCACCTTACCTAGACGACATATTAATACAGGCGTTGTCCTTTCACAGAGCCAAGGCTCATACGGACATCGTTCTGGCCTTTCTAAGGTCTCACGGGTGGAAGGTGAACGTAGAAAAGAGTTCTCTGTCCCCGCTCACAGGAGTTCCTTTCCTGGGAACACCAATAGACTCGGTAGAAATAAAAATCTTTCTGACAGAGGTCAGGAAGTCAAAACTGCTGAATACTTGCCGAGTTCTTCATTCCATTCCTTGGCCTTCCGTGGCTCAGTGCATGGAAGTAATTGGTTTAATGGTTGCGGCAATGGACGTAGTCCCTTTTGACCGAATTCATCTCAGACCACTGCAGCTGTGCATGCTCAAACAGTGGAATGGAGATTACGCAGATTTGTCTCTTCAAGTACAAATGGACCAGAAAACCAGAGACTCTCTTCTCTGGTGGTTGTCTCAAGATCACCTGTCTCAGGGAATGAGTTTCCGCAGACCGGAGTGGATCATTGTCACGACCGATGCCAGTCTGTTAGGCTGGGGTGCGGTCTGGAACTCCCTGAAGGCTCAGGGACTATGGTCTCGGGAAGAATCTGTTCTTCCGATAAACATTTTGGAGTTGAGAGCGATATTCAATACGCTCCAGGTGTGGCCTCAACTAGCGGAGGCCAAATTCATCAGATTTCAGTCGGACAACATCACGACTGTAGCGTACATCAATCATCAGGGAGGAACAAAAAGTTCCCTAGCGATGAAGGAAGTATCCAAGATCATCAAATGGGCGGAGGATCACTCCTGCCATCTATCTGCAATTCACATCCCAGGGGTAGACAACTGGGAGGCGGATTTCCTAAGTCGTCAGACTTTCCATCCCGGGGAGTGGGAACTCCACCCGGAGGTTTTTGCTCAGCTGACTCAGCTATGGGGCATTCCAGAATTGGATCTGATGGCGTCCCGTCAGAACACCAAACTTCCCCTTTATGGATCCAGATCCAGGGATCCCAAGGCGGCATTGATAGATGCATTAATAGCGCCTTGGTCGTTCAGTCTAGCTTATGTCTTTCCACCGTTTCCTCTTCTCCCTCGGCTAGTAGCCAGAATCAAACAGGAGAAGGCTTCGGTAATTCTGATAGCGCCTGCGTGGCCACGCAGGACTTGGTATGCAGACCTAGTGGACATGTCATCGGTCCCACCATGGAAACTGCCATCGAGGCAGGATCTTCTAATTCAAGGTTCTTTCAAGCATCCAAATCTAGTTTCTCTGCAACTGACTGCTTGAACGCTTAATTCTAGCTAAGCGTGGTTTCTCTGAATCAGTTATAGACACTCTGATACAGGCCAGAAAGCCTGTCACCAGGAAAATTTACCATAAGATATGGCGGAAATATCTTTGTTGGTGTGAATCCAAGGGTTACTCGTGGAGTAAGATTAGGATTCCAAGGATATTGTCTTTTCTCCAAGAAGGATTGGAGAAGGGTCTGTCAGCTAGTTCCTTAAAGGGACAGATATCTGCTCTGTCTATTCTGTTACATAAGCGTCTGGCTGCTGTACCAGACGTTCAGGTGTTTGCACAGGCCCTAATCAGAATCAAGCCTGTTTACAAGCCTGTGGCTCCTCCATGGAGTCTAAATTTAGTTTTTTCAGTTCTTCAAGGGGTTCCGTTTGAACCTTTGCATTCCATAGATATTAAGTTTTTTATCTTGGAAAGTTTTGTTTTTAGTAGCCATTTCTTCTGCTCGAAGAGTTTCTGAATTGTCTGCTTTGCAGTGTAATTCACCCTATCTGGTGTTCCATGCAGATAAGGTTGTTTGGCGCCCCAAACCTGGTTTCCTTCCAAAAGTGGTTGCTAATAATAATATTAACCAGGAAATAATTGTTCCTTCTCTGTGTCCTAATCCAGTTTCTAAGAAGGAACGACTTTTACACAATCTTGACGTGGTTCGTGCTTTAAAATTCTATTTAAAAGCAACTAAAGATTTCAGACAAACATCATCCTTGTTTGTTGTCTATTCTGGTAAGAGGAGAGGTCAGAAAGCGACTGCTACCTCTCTTTCCTTTTGGCTGAAAAGCATCATCCGTTTGGCTTATGAGACTGCGGGACAGCAGCCTCCTGAACGAATTACAGCTCATTCCACTAGAGCTGTGGCTTCCACATGGGCTTTCAAGAATGAGGCTTCTGTTGAACAGATTTGTAAGGCAGCGACTTGGTCTCACTGCATACATTTGCCAAATTTTACAAATTCGATACTTTTGCTTCTTCGGAGGCTATTTTTGGGAGAAAGGTTTTGCAAGCAGTGGTGCCTTCCGTTTAGGTTACCTGACTTGTTCCCTCCCTTCATCCGTGTCCTATTGCTTTGGTATTGGTATCCCACAAGTAAGGATGAATCCGTGGACTGAATACACCAAGTAAGAGAAAACAGAATTTATGCTTACCTGATAAATTACTTTCTCTTACGGTGTATTCAGTCCACGGCCCGCCCTGACATTTAAGTCAGGTTCAAATTTAATTTATAATAACTACAGTCACCACTGCACCCTATGGTTCTCCTTTTTCTCCTAACCGTCGGTCGAATGACTGGGGGGGCGGAGCCTGAGGGGAGCTATATGGACAGCTTTGCTGTGTGCTCTCTTTGCCACTTCCTGTAGGGATTGAGAATATCCCACAAGTAAGGATGAATCCGTGGACTGAATACACCGTAAGAGAAAGTAATTTATCAGGTAAGCATAAATTCTGTTTTTTTTTTTAATAATAATTTTTATTGAGGTAAATTTAAAGGCATACATTTATCATAATGATAGGTTCTTACATTGCATGTCACGTATAGTAAGGTTTAGCGTTACAAGAGTGATAAGATAAACATAAAGAAAACGTATATATAACAATTTACATATCATGCAAACATGGAATACATAGGATGCCAAACATTTAGATGCCTTCTAAATAATATCCTAGGCCACTCTTGAACCATCACAAGCATTAAGAGGAAAGAAGGCATATGCAAATAAAGGAGACCGCTTATGGGTCTCATTAATAAACCTCGATTTTATATAATTTTATCTCATGCTTATGTGAATAGTGTGTATGTTAGGTGAAGTATTATAGGGATAGTATTGGTACGTGAACATATATGTATATTTGAACAGTCTTGTGTAGGTTATAAGAGAAATGAAACTGAATATAATAATAAACTACAAGATTTTGCTAGTAAAGAAGGTAAATAAGGTGCGGTATATGCGAGAAAAAATGCGTATTCAGTGCTCCTGCTAAAGGAGGCATATTATTTGGGATGGGGGGGTAGGAGGTGGTGAGTTACTCATGGTAAGCAGACAAAAAAAGTCTGATTGTCTTCTGGATGTGCCAATCAAAATCCCCTGAAAGGGACTGCAATTGGGCTGACTACTGGAGGTGGTTGTTTAAGCTAAGTAAGTAAAGGCTTAGTATGTAGTAGGGTAGGTTGCAGCATTGGCTAGAGGAACCGCAAAGATAATCCTTCCAAACTAGGAGGCACATCATGAAATGGTGGGGGGGGGGGGGGTAGGGGTGTAGAGGTGGCAATTGATATGTAGCAAGCAACTTATATACTATATATATTGGACTTATATGATATTTAGCACGATGGAGCATTAAGTTCAATTTTCATAGGGCTGGTATAGCTTATAGAGCCTATTCGAATCGTGGTGCACAGTGAAGGTATAATTGGCGATAGCAATGCAGGACCTGCCTGCTCTAAGGACACTGTGTTGGGCTTGTAACAAAATCTATGCATCTCAGTGTATCTATGTACGCACCAGCAGGTTATGAATTAGCACTCTATGTCTAAAGTTAAAACGGGAGAGGACTTAGGCCTCGATGATTGAAAGTTCGTAATTTGCGGCGAGAAATGTGTATTTCTGTCTCGCAACTCTCGCAAATTTCACGCCTTGCGTAATGATCGTATAAAGTGGGCAGTCCATTGTAAACAATACGTTACGCGATAAGCTGTCCATAGTAAACTATAGACTTCGCCTCCTTATATCATTTCACGAACCTCGAAATGGGTTTCCATATATCATTGCGTCGCTTCGTAATTTTAATGAATCACTTTATTTCAGTTTGTGTTTGCATATTTCAAAATGTAAAACTACAGTTATAGTATATTGTCTAAATACGTTATATCGTATTATTTTTAAAAGGAAATAAATATTGTAAATAATGTTATTCATGTTATTTCGCCAAAGGATGTCTGGCGAGATATGTATGTGAGTTGAATGTGCGATTCCTATGGCGTATGTATTTATATCATCGTAACATATCTGTGAAACTTGCGAGATTTACTCAGGTTACGCCCATGGAACGCCCATTTTACGCCCTCTCCTTCGCAATGAAACTCTCCTTCGCAATGAATTCTGCTTTTACTGTTCTGGTTATATTTTGTTATTCTTTTTTATTGAAATCGTACAATAAATATTTTTACGCTCTTTATTTAGATATTTTCACTCATTTGTCTTATTACGAAATTGCGTATATGTTTTAAACAATGTTCAATGTGCAATATTTGTTAACCAATCATATTTATTGTTATATTATTTCTGTTACCATAATACCTTGCAATACATTTATGTACGCATATTTATGAGTACTTCCTTAATATTCTCCAATCACAGCGTATTTTACATTTTACTCTGGTTACATGTATATTTATATAGATATCATATTTTATTCTGTGAGGCAGTTGATGAGATATTTGAAAATGGTTGCTGAGAGGTTTACAGTTGTGGAGAATGAAATCCTTGTATCTGCTCTGGAGCTTTACTTATGAATGCAATTGTATTAATTTTCTTTTTATTTCAAAATAAACAGAAGTCTGAAATAATACATGAGTTTTGGACATTTAATATTTATAATATACAAATCTGAATTTCTAAGTTCAAAGTTGATAATACAATTGATCAATAGACCCTTTTTAACAAAATTACGAATACAGAATTACACATACGAAGTGGGTATTTAACATTACGCAAACCAAAAAAACCATTCGCAGCGTATGTCGAATGACGAAAAAACGCCCATTTCGAATACATACACGCAATCAATTTCGAACACTTTCATTCATTCCGATATTATATTCGCACTCCAGTGCGAACATCTTTACATCATATCATTTTAAAAACCAGCTTTCAATCATCGAGGCCTTAGAGAGGTATTTGAAAACCAAGCAGTCAGACCCAGTGACTAATAAATTGGGACTTCTAACCTCTCAACAGATCTGACAGGTTCCCAATCGTAGGGATATCAATTTGGATTAAGTAGAAAAAGGGGGGCTGAGGGCTAGTGGGTTGGGAGTAGATAAAAAATTATAGGGAAAAACTGATAAAGAATTATAAATATATTAGCCCTATAATTTTAAGAGAGAGGCAGGAAGGATACATATGGATGTACCATTAATTGCAAAGACAAGAAGAAATCTTGCAAGAAAAGGGATAGGCCTGTCAGACTCTAAATATATGTTTTGAGCAACCCACTGGTTTAAATTATCAACACAAGATGGTGATTCATAGAAGAGAGCAATGCTCTGTGTCAGGGAGTAAATGGAACCCCATATACCCAATTAGGAACTTAGAATGTAGTTAAAATTGTCTCAGAAAACCATTCATACTGAAAAAATCTTTATTAGGAGACAAAGGATAAAGTCCAGCAGGACTCAGACAAACATTCACACATACACTGATTAAAAATAGCTCAAACTCGTGTCTTAATTTGGGAGAATTCAATATGTAGCGTGGGAAACAGAAATTATATTTTTGCAGTAATCTCTGCAAATAGGATTCTTAAGGATATCTAGTATGAGCAAATGCTGAAAGATTCCTAAGATTATTAATAATGTGCAGATTAACTGTTGCACAGTAAGTGGTAGACCTTTGGATGGTGTGTGCAGGGAATAATAGCTAGGATATATATATATATATAGCGTATTCAGTTTTAGCATTCAGGGTGTCATAAAGTTCAGTAGTATGTGCACTGATGGTGAGCACAAGGTAGCACTCAATATCACTGAGATAAGTTAATTGTATTGCAATATAACTGAGAGCTTAAGTTCGGCAATGTTGCTTAGAGACAATACAGATGATATGTGCACTAATGGTGAGCAACAAATAGCATTCGATGTCACACAGATCAATTAAATAAATTGCAGTATAACTGAGAGCTTGGGTTCAACAATGTTGCTCAGAGAAAAAATAGGTCTAACCTATGTGGTATTTTGTGACCCAGTATTCTCAATGGCTTAACCGGTATGTGCGTACTTACTAATGATTGCATTTGTATGTTTGATACATATTAGCACAGCCCGGAAAATAAACCAATATCTAGTGTCTCCCAGTTACAAACAGTTATATGCTAGGCTGCACTGTTATTGTAACTTTGGTTAATGCCAGGTTACCATTCCATGTCTACGAAGGTATTTAGGTGGTGTACAACAGGTTTTATAACCTATATGTCAGTACCATTGATTTTTGTTAACCTATTCCTATAGTTGTGATATTAAAGTAAGCCTAGCACTAATGTCGAGTTGCCACCTTAGTTGCCAAACATCTATGGGTTAAGGTATTGCTGGTTATCAGTTATACAAATTAACAAAGTAAGAAACTCTCATAACCCCTGGCTGAAGTAAGCCTCTTCTATAGCGGAGGCTGTCATTAGTATTACTTCTAGCTGATAACACTCAAACATTCATATCACCATCTACAAAGGTCTCTACTATGTCGGAGACTGTATTATTGTTAATCTGCTCAAATTTCACACACGCATGTATTCAATAATTTTTAGAAAGTATATTAGCGAGCGAGCGGCTAAAAGCAGTGAGGTACTATGACCTCGTGAACAATGCCCCTGACGCGCGTTTCACATAACGCTTCTTCAGAGGGGTACGCGCCGGCCGGACTTGTCATGTTATATTCATTTGAAAGACCCAGACAGGATCATCGATTGGCTCACAGAATATCAGATTGTCGGATATTATTGGTCAGTATAGATGAGACACACCTATGACTGACCCAATCATATTATCTTTGCGAGCATCATTTGTTGTCAGGTAGAATTAGTGTGACAAAAGACTTGATCTGTAAAACAGAAACAATCAAACGAGCAAAAAAGAATGCTAAATTAGGCTGCTTGGGTATAAAAAACTGTCATTGCTGCACTTTTTATGTGCACTTGTCAGTATAATTTGCAACATGTTAAGCAATACGGTGTCTTTTTATTATAGACATGTTATGTTTGAAAAATTTAGTTCAAGTTTATACGTGATGATGAGAATAGAAATGTGTAAAAGGAATGTGCTAAAGTACGTGTGTGAGACTACACCATACCTTAGAATAAAATACAATAGAATATTAAGCGTGAGAATGGGGAAATAAGACAAAATCAATTGGAAAGCTTTTTATGAAATATTAAGTGTGCTCTTGGAATATCAGACGTGATGATTAACATAAATAACAAACATAGTGAAGATAGGGAGACATGCTGTTAGATAAATATAAAAAAATTGTAAAATAATAATGTGATGAGTGACATGAATATGGAGATAGTAAGATAGCAAAGAAATTTGCTAATATATGTGCCCTTTTTAATTTTATAAAACTATTCAAACACTTGACTATAACGTTGTAATTACAGACAATTTTAAATGGGTAACCGATCTACATGTTAGTCCATGTCAGTGGTAAATTTATTAAGTTTGCAGGAAAACATTGTAGTTATTATGCTCGTTTAATCCAGCTGGGTGTACAGTATTGAGCAAATGTATCCATCTGCACTCTGCCTTCAGTAGTGCATTCTCAACATTGCCACCTCTTATGCCTAGTGATATTTTCTGTAATACTGCAAATTTCATATGGTTGTATTGGCTTCTATGTTTGGTTAGGAAATGTTTAGCAACACTAGTGATCTTTTTACCATTCTGGAGGTCATTTTCAGCATTTTTGATATTATTCTTATGTTCCAATATTCTTACTCGTGCCTCTCTAGTGGTCATTCCTACATAGGCTTTGTCACATTCGCAAGGTCTACCACTTACTGTGCAACAGTTAATCTGCACATTATTAATAATCTTAGGAATCTTTCAGCATTTGCTCATACTAGATATCCTTAAGAATCCTATTTGCAGAGATTACTGCAAAAATATCATTTCTGTTTCCCACGCTACATATTGAATTCTCCCAAATTAAGACACGAGTTTGAGCTATTTTTAATCAGTGTATGTGTGAATGTTTGTCTGAGTCCTGCTGGACTTTATCCTTTGTCTCCTAATAAAGATTTTTTCAGTATGAATGGTTTTCTGAGACAATTTTAACTACATTCTAAGTTCCTAATTGGGTATATGGGGTTCCATTTACTCCCTGACACAGAGCATTGCTCTCTTCTATGAATCACCATCTTGTGTTGATAATTTAAACCAGTGGGTTGCTCAAAACATATATTTAGAGTCTGACAGGCCTATCCCTCTTCTTGCAAGATTTCTTCTTGTCTTTGCAATTAATGGTACATCCATCAATTTGGATTAACCTTAGCGACTATAATATTCTCTTTGGTTTAACATTAGATGTGTTACACAAGCGCCTCATGTGGTCTAATTTGGCTAAGATGCGGTACCGCACATATGCAAAGAAAGACTATATAAGTTAGAGTGGGACCCTTATGGTGTAAAACATACTAGACTGTGAAGGGCTGTCTCCAAAATAATATGGGACCTTAAATAAGGGTTGGCGAGGGAGCAGACGGCACACTCTGTATAAATTATATTACAACAATAGAGCTGCATCATTATTGAAAGAGGGATGAAGCAGTGACACAATATATAGCAGCTATATGGTGGGACTTGATAGATGTAAGGGCGCAGCCTCGGCCGCTGGCAACGCCTGTGCTGTAAATATGAATAAAATACAAGAATGCCTACGGTAAATACATCTAAAGCTAGGACATAAACATTAACTACTGTGGCAACCAGACAAATAAATCTTAGCTTATCATAAATTGGTTACCCTAGCGCGAAAAACCAGTCAATATAAACGTCCCAAACAAACAATAATCTTCAGGGGAGCAATGTCTCTAAACCTATATAGCCAATACCTCTTTGTTGATAACATATATATACATACAATGGCTAATTAGTACTAAAAGTAGTGCTTGCTGAATCACAATGAGCATGCTTAGAATAGAGATCTGTGGCTTGTCACAGACCTGGCAATATTTTTTCTAATTTACTGGCGTAGTTTCAGATCCGTCTATAATAGTAGAACTTAATTGCTGTCACATTTTTTGGAGAAAAGTAATAGGAGAGGCAGTCCAATATGATCCAATTTAGTCAATACCTCTTTGTTGACATCATATATATACATTCAATGGCTAATTAGTACTAAAATTAGTGCTTGTTGAACCACGAGGAGCTTGCTTAGAATAGAGACCTGTAGATTGTCACAGATCTGACAATATTTTTTCCCCTTAATTTACTGGCATAGTTTCAGATCTGTCTATAGTAATATAACTGAATTACTGTCACATGTAAGGGAACAAAGTAATAGGAGAGGCAGTCCAATGCGAGAGTACATCTAGGGTTAACCACATAGCTTCCGTTTTAGGTGGGTTAGAAGATAGCATGTTCTCTTTATCCTATACCAGTTTTACCTATCGATGTCTCAAACCTAAGTCCTGCCACTTCACCCTGCACCTCAGAAATGTCATGCCAACAAGACCACTGCGGCGGCGTAAAAGGTAAGTCCAACGAAGGTTCTGAAGCCACTCTCGGGCCACCGCTGAAAGAGGACGGTTCGGGAGCAAGATATAAGTGTAAGTTCGGTCGGGTTACCGCTCCCCATCTCTGCGCAGGGCTCTGTTGACTTGGCTTTGTGTCCTGCTGTATTACTGCTGCCGCGGCGTTAGACCTGTCAGCGGCTATATCTAGTGAGTGCTCACCCTCCTGAAATGTTCCACAGTGTTGTATGGCTTGGTTAGTAGACATATCGTAGTAGATTTTTTCCTTCGTTGTGCCAACATCTCGGTTTTCCATGGATATACTACAGGCATGGGGTAAGTGCCGGGGCCCCATAGCACCCCCTCCACTCCGTTCAAGGGAAATAGGCTCAGTGAGGTCGGGCTGCCGGGACTGACAGCCGCCATTGCTGCCAGGAGCTGCGTACAGCTTGTCTGTCAAGCTAGCATGATGGGCTTCAAGTAAGTGCTTCAGTTCCTCTAGGAAGTGGGACAGAGTCTGCATATTGCAAGCTAGGTAGGGAACCTCGAGGAGAAGTAGAATTTCAGCTCCCTCAGAGCTAAATAGGCGGCAAGAGGCCTGCAAATAGAATGTAGCGCCCTCAAGATGGCGGCTCTCTCCCTCTGCTTTGTAGTATTAGAGAGTGGTGGTGGGCTGATACAGTCTCTCCGGGTCCCTAAAAGTTCGTACCGATAAGATACCAGCTCTTGGGTCTATCCACAGCAGTTTTGGTTTTACAAGGGTTGTTGCAGAATGTGGAAAAAAACCCTAAATTAGGATCCTGGGCCCGGGAGCTGCACCAGAACACGTCCGACCAGCTCTGCAGTTGGCTCCGCCCCCCCCCTTTTCTGAGTTTTTAGTCACAGCAGTAGCTTACAACAATCACCAAGGGAGCACTCAAATTGCATTAGCAATGAAAGAGCTCACATTCTGACTTGGTCAGAACGCCATAATTTCTTGATTTCAGCAATTCACATTCCAGGTGTGAACAATTGGGAAGTGGACTTCCTCATCCCAGCGATTGGTCCTTGAATCAGGAGGTATTCCACTAGATTGTGATTTGTTGGGGGAGGTCAGACATGGCCTTTTCCATGAATTACAAGCTACCCCAGTATTTTATGAGATCTTGAGATTCACAAGCGACACTAATAGATGAACTAGTGATTATCTGGTCATTCAATTCTGATTTACGTCTTTCCACCTTTTGTATAGCCAGGATAAAACAGGAAAGGGCGTTAGTGATTCTAATTGCTTTGGGATGGCTTTGCAGGACTTGGTATGCACATCTGGCACAAATGTCCTCAAGCCAGCCTTGGCATCTTCCTGTCAGGAAGGACCTTCTCCCTCAAGGTCCCTTCTTTCTTTAAGGCCTCAAATCTCTCAATCTGACAGCATGGCGATTGAACATTTTGAATTTGTCTCAGAGAGATTTTTCAGATCATGTGATAGACACTTTGATTCTGTCCAGAAAGCCTGTTACAAGACACAATTTATCAAAAAGCCTGGAAGGTTTTCCTTTCACGGTGTGAGTTTAAGAATTACCTTTGGGACTCTTTCAGAACTCTTTAAACTTCAATTTTTGCAGGATTGACTGGATAAGGGTTTATCAGATGTTCTCTTAATGGCCAAATTTCTGCCCTTTCAGTCTTTTATCACAAGAAGATTTTGAGACTTCCTGACACTCAAGCTTTGGTCAGGATAAGACCAGTTATCAGACCTTCTTTCTCTCCATGGAACCTTTAACTTAGTTTTGAGAGTTCTGCAGGCTCAAGCGTTTGAACATTTGCATGGTCTGGACATTAAGCTGTTGCCTTGGAAGGTTCTCTATCTCTTGGCCATTTCCTTGGCCAGAAGAATAAATGAGCTTTCTGCGCTCTTGTGATTCTCTTTACCTGATTTTCATCAAGATAAAGCAGTTTTAGGAACAAACTATTTTGTAGCCCCATCTCTCTGTCAAGTTCCAAAAACACTAAAGGGAGATTATTTCATAAATTGGATGTAGTAAGGGCCACTAAAGAATTTAGAAATTCTTCTTCCTTGCTCATCCATTTTTTAGGCCCCTGCATAGGACAGAAAGCTACTGCTATCACTTTGGCATTTTTTTTTTTTTTTTTAAATGTATAGTTTTGCTTATTTTTAAATAACATTGCTCTGATTTTGACTCCTAACCAAGCCCCAAAGTTTTAGAAAAATACAGACAGATACCTACTCCAGCTTGCTCCTGTTTGTGTAAAGGGTCTTTTCATATGCAAAAGAAGAGGGAGGGGAGAGTGTCTTATTTCCCACTTGCAGTGGGTTTTCCAGCTACCTTTTCAACAGAGCTATAAACTGAGAGCTTCTAAGTAAATTTTTAAACCGTTTTATACTGGATTTTTATATCAGTATCTGTGCATCTTATTCTTTATAGTAGTGTCTATTACATGCAGTTATATGAAAATTGGTGTATACTGTCCCTTTTAAAGCTTTGATTTGAAAAGCATACCTAGTAGCGGGAAAGTCTCCCCAGAACAAATTATTGCTATTCTACCAGAGCAGTCACCACCTCTTGGGCTATTGGAAATTAAGTTTCCACTGAACAGATTTGTAAGTCAGCTACTTGGTAGAATCTGGTAAAGGTATATAATAATGACAATTTTAACAAATTAGCCTACTCAGAGGCTTCTTTTGTTTAGTACCTATACCTGCCTTATCTATTTTCAGTTTCATGGTGGTCTTGTATGCTTACCTGATAAATTAATCCCATTTATGATGTTGAGTGTCCACAAGACCCACCCTTGTTTTTTCATCGCAGTTGGAGGCAGTGCCAGTTTGCACTTCTATTATCCTGGTTTTCCTTTCCTATTAAGTTCTGGATTAAATCTTTCATGTGTGTGTGTGTGTGTGTGTGTGTGTGTGGGGGTGGCTCCTCCTGTAGCACTGGACTTTAATCTCACATGTGATGTAGACTCAAACCATCATGAAATAAAATAATTTATCAGGTAAGCAACATTTGTGTTTTTAATTTTCAGATTCATTTTTATTGAATAACAAAGGTATAGAATCATAAAATGTGTTGTTTTGGGGGGAGATAAACTGATATTTTACTGTCTAAAACTAAGCCTACTAATGATATAGTTCCAAATTATATACATTTTAGAGACAATGCCCTGTCATCATTATAATTTAGCCTCCTATATTTAGGAGCGGTTAGTGCAGAGGCTAATGCTGCTCCCTTAACCCCTTAATGACCGCAGCACTTTTCCATTTTCTGTCCGTTTGGGACCAAGGCTATTTTTACATTTTTGCGGTGTTTGTGTTTAGCTGTAATTTTCCTCTTACTCATTTACTGTACCCACACATATTATATACCGTTTTTCTCGCCATTAAATGGACTTTCAAAAGATACCATTATTTTCATCATATCTTATAATTTACTATAAAAAACATTATAAAATATGAAGGAAAAATGGAAAAAAACACACTTTTTCTAACTTTGACCCCCAAAATCTGTTACACATCTACAACCACCAATAAACACCCATGCTAAATAGTTTCTAAATTTTGTCCTGAGTTTAGAAATAACCAATGTTTACATCTTCTTTGCTTTTTTTGCAAGTTATAGGGCCATAAATACAAGTAGCACTTTGCTATTTCCAAACCACTTTTTTTCAAAATTAGCGCTAGTTACATTGGGACACTAATATCTTTCAGGAATCCCTGAATATCTATTGACATGTATATATTTTTTTTTAGAAGACATCCCAAAGTATTGATCTAGGCCCATTTTGGTATATTTCATGCCACTATTTCACCGCCAAATGCGATCAAATAAAAAAAATTGTTCACTTTTTCACAATTTTTTTCACAAACTTTAGGTTTCTCACTGAAATTATTTACAAACAATTTATGCAATTATAGAATAAATGGTTGTAAATGCTTCTCTGGGATCCCCTTTGTTCAGAAATAGCAGACATATATGGCTTTGGCTTTGCTTTTTGGTAATTAGAAGGCTGCTAAATGCCACTGCGCACAATACGTGTATTATGCCCAGCATTGAAGGGGTTAATTAGGGAGCATGTAGGGAGCTTCTAGGGTTAATTTTAGCTTTAGTGTAGTGTAGTAGACAACCCGAAGTATTGATCTAGGCCCATTTTGGTATATTTCATGCCACCATTTCACCGCCAAATGCGATCAAATTAAAAAAAACGTTAATTTTTTCACAATTTTAGGTTTCTCACTGAAATTATTTACAAACAGCTTGTGCAATTATGGCACAAATGGTTGTAAATGCTTCTCTGGGATGCCCTTTGTTCAGAAATAGCAGACATATATGACTTTGGCGTTGCTTTATGGTAATTAGAAAGTCGCTAAATGCTGCTGCGCATCACACGTGTATTATGGCTAGCAGTGAAGGGGTTAATTAGGTAGTTTGTAGGGAGCTTGCAGGGTTAATTTTAGCTTTAGTGTAGAGATCAGCCTCCCACCTGACACATCCCACCCCCTGATCCCTCCCAAACAGCTCCCTTCTCTCCCCCACCCCACAATTGTCCCCGCCATCTTAAGTACTGGCAGAAAGTCTGCCAGTACTAAAATAAAAGTTTTTTTTTTTTTTTTACATATGCTGTGTTTAGGATCCCCCTCTTAACCCCCAACCTCCCTGATCCCCCCCAAAACAGCTCTCTACGCCTCCCTCTCAGCCTTATTGGGGGCCATCTTGGGTACTGGCAGCTGTCTGCCAGTACCCATTTTGAACAATCAAATGTTTATTATTTTTTTTTTTAAATTTCTGTAGTGTAGCTCAATCGCCCCCCACCCCCCCACCACCTAAATCACACAAGGGCTTTTTTATTTATTTAAATTTTGTCCCACTTTGTGTTTTGGGGACACATTTTTTCCGTAGTGTAGCGGTTCCCACCCGCTCCCTCCCCGTGCACGCGCCCGCCCCCTCGTGCACGTGCGCACGCCCGCGCGCGCCCCCGGACTCCCCCGCCCACGATCCCGCCCCCCTCCACATGACCAGGGCCATCGATGGCCGCCACCCACCTCCCATACCGGCTCCCACCCACCAACGATACCGGCCATCGATGTCCGGTGCAGAGAGGGCCACAGAGTGGATGGCCGTGAAAGGTTATTGCAGGATGCCTCCATATCGAGGCATCACTGCAATAACCGGAAAGCAGCTGGAAGCGAGCAGGATCGCTTCCAGCTGCTTTCCACACTGAGGACGTGCAGGGTACGTTCTCAGGCATTAACTGCCTTTTTTCTGAGGACGTACCCTGCACGTCCTCAGTCGTTAAGGGGTTAAACGGACAGTTTACTGTAAAATTGGTTTCTCCTTAATATATTTCCAATGGTTTTTTATATCAATTGCATATTTAAAATGTATGGGAAATTTGATCTTAAGGTTTATTTTTGAATGTGAAATAGCTTTTTTTGTACTTTGAAGCCATAACCCCTTTAAATGGGCTGAACTTACAGGGAGAACATATCTCTTTATCTTATCACTATATACATAAACACAAATGCTTGCTTATCATATTTCTGTCCGAGATAACTATTTAAAATTATAATTTTAGTACCTGTCACTCCCGCCACCCACTGGGAGTGTAATTCCTTCCGGATCTGGTTTACATAGCTTTTCTATACCATTACTGCAGTGTTGATATTTTCAGAATAGGTGGTGGTTTCAACAGTCAAAAGCAGTTATTTCAAACGTATACTCCAACAAGTAAAATAGATTTGGAAGACATTAAAAGGGAGCACATTTTACAGTTCGCTGTTGCTTTAAATTTATGACTTCACTTTTGAAAGTTACTCCAAATGGCAGTTCCCTTTTATATGTTTTTCTACAAATTGCTAGATTCTTGTTTATTAGTGAAAAGAATACTGTTGATATAATACAGACATTAAACACATAGGGATAGGTTACAAGTGGCTCGGTAAACGTGTTTCTGCTTGCATGCTAAATGTGCTCGTTAAAATTTTAGCGCGAATGGCTTCCAAAAATTGTAATTAGGACCTAGATTTGATTTTAACATTAGCGTAAAGATTAAATTAGGACTAATTTTAAAATAAGGACCCATGAATCCCACTCTATCCCCTGATGTGTTTCGCCAGAAGGCTTTGTCAAAGGCACCTTAAAATTTAATCTGTTTATTATACAAATAAGAGTAAACACACATAGGACTTTTGATTTTAATTTTTTTCCATATTTTATTAGATTTTATTAAATGTTATGTTTTATCTGAACAGTCTCTCCAAGATCCGGATGGACATTAACATTTCTGACTGAATCTGTAAATAAATCACCATCAAATAGTTAAAAGTGCTCGAGCGCAAACTATAACTTTTCAACTTGTAATATGCACGCTAATTAGCACAGTCGCAATACCCATTGAAAGTATAAAATTCGCTAGAGTGATGTCAGCCGCGCTAACCCATCTCTAGTAAATGGAATTTACCATGAACTTGTAATATCAAGTTACGTGCTAATGTTAGCGCGGAGGAGGGATATTGCTTATCGAGTCCTGCACTGTCATTAGCTCGCCATTTGTAAACTGGCCCATGTACTCCTGTTAAATGTAGAATATTTATCAGTTTTTTACAGTGATACACATTTATTGAAGTTAGTACAATTTAAAAATGTAAGTGGTCATTTATACTTACCATTTCCTATATTAGACAAACCAAGTAATCTTTCTCTCTTTTACCTCGTTTTTTTCCCAAACACTGTTCTAGATTGTAGGCTCTCCCTCTGATTTGCAACCATACACAAATAATAAATTTTCATTATTGAAGGGGTTTGTAATTTCGGAACAAGACTCCTATAAGTGTTATTGCATATGGCTACTACCTGGTTCTCAAGGCAACTAAGTTGATAGGTAGAAAGGAATTTTCACAGCAGAGGAATGGTGGAAGACAAAGCTACAGGAAAAATAAGGGAAAGGCGATGAGTCAATGACAAATACGTGTAATAGAAATAATAGCACAGTCGGAAAGAGACAAGCAAAACAGTATAACATTTTATTCATCATTATTTTAAATAAAGGGACATTAATGCCAACATTAAACTGTCATGATTCAGATAGAGCATGCTATTTTAACAGCTTTCCAGTTTGCTTCTATTATTAGTTTGTGCTCAGTCTTTTTATATGCACACTTTCTGAGGCACCAGCTCCTAGTGAGCATGTGCAAGAGTTCACTGTTTATACGTATATGAGTCTGAGTCTGTGATTGACTGAAGGCTGTCACATGGCACAGTGGGCAGGAAAAAGGAAGCAGTTTTTAAAATTTCTCAGGAAAATGTCTACTCATAATTTGCAATTCAGAATAAATTTTATTAAGTTTGCATTTGTGGATTATGCAATTTAAGGTCCTTTAAAAAGCTGATATTAAAGCTGTAGATATCTTTTTTTAACTACCATGCATTCTGATTTTCCTAGGGGATACGGTCGTACCTATTTCAGCTGCACTTCTGCACATACTTGTACAGGTGATGGCACCGCCATGGTTACGAGAGCTGGGCTTCCCTGCCAAGACATGGAGTTTATACAGTTTCACCCCACAGGTGATAACTGCTATTTAAACAATGTAAACGCTGACTCATTTTGCTTTTGAGAGTAGTTGTATATGGGGTCTTATTCATAATCATAATTGTTATTCCCTACTTAACCCCCCCCCCCAATCAGACAACAAAATAAATAAGCTGTGGTGCATGTCTTTTCAATTGCCCCTTAAAGTGACGATGCTTCCCCTTAATGTTTTCCTCGTCTTGTTATACCCGCTGCAGTGTATTAAATGTATAGGAAATTATTCCTTCATGATAATTTTGTATTTAAAATAGCCAGTTTTGCTCATTAAGACCATCACCTATTGTTTTTCAGCACATGTCCATAACAATGGGCTGAGCCTGCAAGTAAAACAGACCTACTAATCTCTTTTAGTTACTGAAATGCTAATTATGGCTGGGGCAGGGTTGAATGAGCACAGCCAGCTATTTCAGATATATAATCTCTCCCTGTTAACCCCAACTGGGAGATTAATCAGTTTTATTGTCTACTGTTTGCATATCCTTCTACAGAGAAAACGTTTGTTAGTCATATTTTTAATATAGATTGGGATTACAACAGGCAAAACAAACTCTGCAAGGGAAGAAAATTATATAAAATATCGGCTAGATTACAAGTGTTGCGGTACGGTTATAATGCTGAAAAATTGGCCATTGCGTGTGGAATGACTAGTAACGCATATTAAGAGTTGCGACGGTATAGCTACACCGCAAGCATTTTAGCCTGTAACGCAACGTCAATTTCGCACTAAAAAAAAGGATGTTTGAGTGCAGGATTTTCCATAGCGCCATATTACAGGTTGTGCGGTCCGGCTAAAATGCTTGCGTTACAGCCTATACTGACACGATCCATTCTGCCATCTGAGACCAGTAGTTAGGGATTTTGTGTAACAAAAATGCTATACAAAACTCATAACTAAAATGTTACAAAGTACACTAACACCCATAAACTACCTATTAACCCCTAAACCGCCACCCTCCTGCATCGCAAACACTATATTAAACTTATTAACCCCTAATCTGCCGCCCACCCATATTGCAACTATTAAATACACCTATTAACTTAATCCGCCGCCCCCGACATCGCCAACACTAAATAAACCTATTAACCCCTAAACCTCCAGCCCCCCACATCGTAACTAATTATCTAAACCTATTAACCCCTAAACCACCAGCACCCCACATTGTAACTACTAAACCTATTAACCCCAAAAACGGCGGCCGCCCACATCACAAAACACTAAATTAAACTATTAACCCCTATACCTTACACCCCCCTAACTTTAAATTAAAATTACAATACAGTATAACAATCTTAAATCGTAAATAAAAACTTACCTGTGAAATAAAAAAAACTAAGATTAAACTATAAATTAACCTAACATAACTATTCTATAAAATTTAAAAAACTACCAATTAAAAAACCTAAATTACAAATTAAAAAAAAACTAATGCTATGAAAAAATTTAAAAAAATCTAATATTTAAAAAAATAATAAACACTAAAATTATGAAAAATAATAAACGAAATTATCAAAAATAATAAATATTACACCTAATTTAATAGCCCTAGAAAAATAAAAAAGCCCCCCAAAATAAAAATACCCCCTAACCTACAATAAACTACCAATAGCCCTTAAAGGGCCACTAAACCCAAAATCTTTCTTTCATGAATCAGATAGAGAATACAAATTTAAACAACATTACAATTTACTTCTATTATTTATTTTGCTTCATTTTTTAGATATCCTTAGTTGAAGAAAAAGCAATGCACATGGGTGAGCCAATCACACGAGGCTTCTATGTGCAGCAACCAATCAGCAGCTACTAATCATATCTAGATATGCTTCTCAGCAAAGAATATCAAGAGAATAAAACAAATGAGATAATAGAAGTAAATTAGAAAGATGTTTAAAATTGCATTCTCTTTCTAAATCATGAAAGAAAAAATGTGGGTTTCATGTCCCTTTAAATGGGCCTTTTGTAGGGCATTGCCCTAAGTTAAACAGCTCTTTTACCTAGACAAATACAACGTCCCCCCAACAGTAAAACCCACCACCCAACCAACCCCCCAAAATAAAAAACCTAAGTCTAAATAAAACCTAAGCTACCCATTGCTTTTGTATGGGCATTGCCCTTAAAAGGGCATTCAGCTCTTTTACACTGCCCTTAAAAGGGCATTCAGCTTTTTTACAGTGCCCAAAAGAACCCTAATCTAAAAAAAAAAAAACACCACAAAAAATAAAAAATAAATCTTACACTAACCCCAGAAAATCTGCTCACGGTTCCTGAAGTCCGGTCATCCATCCTCATCCAGGCAGCCAGAACTCTTCATCCAGGCGGCAACACCGTCATCAATCTTGAGGACATCTTCTATTTTCATCCCGGCGGCTCAGAGCTATCCTGGCTGTTCAAATCAACAAATAGGATTTCAGAAGCTCTCATCCTGTTGGCTGATTTGAATTTGAAGAATCAAATCGGCCAATAGGAATGCAAGGTACACCATTTTAAAACGGGTACCTTGCATTCAACTTCAGTGTACGACGGTGAGCATATGAAGAGGACGCTCCGCGAAGGATGTCATCACCGTCCAGGATAGCTCCGCTCCCCGCCTACCGGGATGAAGATAGAAGACGTCTCTGAGATGGATAAAGGTGTCGCCGCCTGGATGAAGACTTCTCGCCTCCTGGATGTGGATGGATGACCAGACTTCAGGAATCGTGAGTAGATTTTCTGGGGTTAGTGTTTGTTCTGTTTCCACTACACGTACCCCCAGGGTCTATGTGGCATTAGACAGGCAGCTAAACACCCTCCTACAGGTCAACAAATAAGACTGAGCTGATGTTTGTGTCTTAATTAACCAGCCGTAGGATTGGGGCAAAACTAAGAGAAAACAGAGTAATACAAACTGTAAAAATACAGAATACATACAAATAACACTCCATTACAATAATACAGTTAACAAATCATAAGAACAGGAGAGATGTGTTTTATGTAAGAAAACCAGACTGCAAGCTATCTAAAGAGACAACTGACTATTAATACAAAATAAGCAGTTATAACATACAATACATAAAATGCTTCTGAAGCTACTGAAGCAGTAAGGGGGCTGAGGAAATAATAAACTTTATTTCTTACTGACGATGCTTTCATAAGAGGAGAGATTGCAAACCAGGTACTCTTCTCAGCTCCTGTGGTGAGAAAATGACCTTCTCTATCCCACAATTCACTGCAGTAGCAGGAAGAGGAAATAATAAGTTCTGGGAGGCAGAGCTAAAATGTCCCAGTATTAAATTCTGGTGATTACCATAATCGGCCACTAAATGGTGCAACACCTAACACATTATATTGTAATACATAATAGGACAATATAACAACAATGAAATATCTAAACAACATTTCTAAATCTTATGTCCTGAAGACAGCACACTCCCCGCCAAGTTGGTTTCTTGAAGTCACTGTAAGTAGTGTAGACACCTGTGGACGGATGTTTTCATCTGCGTCTGCATCTACCAGTTCAAATGTGTCATGGTTAGGAGTGGTGTATTCTGAATTGTACAAGAATGCAGGACCTGTAAGCCATATTGTGTCTCTTAGATGGTTAGCAGCAACAAATCTAGTTGCTTGGTCTGCAGGATTGTGATCAGTAGATACGAAGAGCCATTGTTTTGGGTGGGTAGACCTCCTGATTCTCTGTACTCTGTTATTGACGTAAACATAGAAACATCTGTTTTTTTTGCAAATATAACCTAGGACTACTTTGCTGTCTGTATAAAACTCAGTGTCTTTGTTCTCAATGTCCATTTCTAAGGTGACCAGTTCAGCTAGTTCCACTGCAATAATACGGCAGCACAAAGTTCTAATCTGGGTATTGAATGTTCAGGACAGGGTGCAAGTTTCACTTTACCCATAACAAATCCTACATGACATTGTCCTTTGATGTCTACAGTTTTTAGATAAGCTACAGCAGCAATTGCTTTGACAGATGCATCAGAGAAAACACACAGGTTTTGTGTTCAAACTTCTGTAGATGGCACAGGGGCATACGGGCGTGCAATGTGAAGTCTAGTTAAAGCTGTTAGAGAGTTTTTCCACTCTGTCCACAGATCCCTTTTTTAGTGGGAAGCGGATCCTCCCTATCCGGAGTTCCACAGGTTAAATCTCTGAGTATTGCTTTACCTTGGATGGTGACTGGAGCTGCAAATCCTAAAGGATTATATAGGCTGTTTATGACAGACAGGACACCTCTGCGGGTGAAAGTTTTCTCTTCCTTGTTGACATGAAAGGTAAAGGTGTCAGAGTTTAAGTCCCAAAGCAGACCAAGGCTACGCTGTGTAGGGAGAGCGTCAGTACCCAAGTCTAAATCCTTCAAATCATTGGAGTGGTCTTGGGAAGGGAAGGCTCTAATTACCTTCTTGTTGTTAGAAGCAATTTTATGGAGTCTTAAATTTGAACAGGCAAGCATTCTCTGAGCTCTCTTGAGTAGACTAATTGCAACCTCATCTGTAGGTAATGATTTTAAACAATCGTCCACATAAAAGTTATTTCTTTTACAAGATATGATAAGTCCACGGATTTCATCCTTACTTATGGAATATCGCCTCCTGGTCAGCAGGAGGAGGCAAAGAGCACCACAGCAGAGCTGTATATATAGTTCCTCCCTTCCCTCCCACCCCAGTCATTCTCTTTGCCTGTGTTAGTGATAGGAAGAGGTAAAGTGAGGTGTTAGTTTAGATTCTTCAATCAAGAGTTTTTTTATTTTTAAATGGTGCCAAAGTGTACTATTTTACTACAGAGCAGCCTCTGGATTTATAGCCTTATGGCGCCTCCCATACTTGTGCTGCTATTCTATGATGGTCTTAGAGAAACTTTAACTAAGGCCCTTCTATCTTCACAGGACCTCAGGAGGAAGAGTGGACCTCTTGACACTGTGAGTTTCTCATGCTGTTCCTCAGCATGGAGGTAAGTGCAGTCTTTTTTTATGGGGCTTTGCACTGAAAAAAGGAAAAGAGTGACATATCTCAGAACTGACAGTGCTTTTACTTTTTCTGTCAGGGGCTTTGGTAAGGCTTCCTATTGCTATTATGCCAGTCCTCATAAGTGTAAGAAAGAGGAATGAGAACCGACATAGAGCTTATGTTATCCAGACACTCTAGCATGACGAAATTAACCTAGAAGCGCTGGGATGTTATGTTAACATGTATTATATACACGGGCAGTTCTCTTTTTAATGTGCTGGGAGAAAGGCTGACGCTGGGAGAGTTCCGGAGCTGGTAGGTTAAAGACTAATAGACTCCGGGGTTTTGGCCTGTATGGGTGTGTTTCTTGTTTTCCCGGGTTCTGACGCCCACGAAGGGCGGGGCATTGTATTGGCGCGCTTTAGCGCAATTGTTACTGACGTGTTCCGGCTGCCATTACGGCTCCTAAGTACGCTTGTTCCTGCTCTCACACAAGCGATATTAGGCACGCTGGTTCAGGGAAGATAGTCTCTGTCAGTGGAGGCAGGTAGGTAGGTGGTGTCTGATTAATTTTCTGATTTTGTTCTGAGGTGACAGTGACACGGAGGGTGGAACATCACTTGCTAAGGAACATTACTTGCTAATATATTTCTGTTTATTTGATTTCAAGTAAGCAGTTATGTTAAAGAAATAGTGCACACCTGTTTTCTTTAAGCATATAGATATATATATATTTCTCCTATATTGGTGTGTCCGGTCCACGGCTTCATCCTTACTTGTGGGATATTCTCATTCCCTACAGGAAATGGCAAAGAGAGCACAACAGCAGAGCTGTCCATATAGCTCCCCCTCTAGCTCCGCCCCCAGTCATTCTCTTTGCCGCTCTGTACAAGTAGCATCTCCACGGGGGTGGTAAAGAGTATGTGGTGTTAGTTGTAGTTTTTTATTTCTTCTATCAAGAGTTTGTTATTTTAAAATAGTGCCGGTTTGTACTATTTACTCTGCAACAGAAAATGAAGAAGATTTCTGTTAAAGAGGAGTATGATTTTAGCACCAGTAACTAAAATCGTTTGCTGTTCCCACGCAGGACTGTTAAACCAGAGAACTTTCAAGGGGGAACAGTTTGCAGGCTTATCTGCTTCAGGTATGATCAGTCACTTTTCTAACAAGACCAAGTAATGCTAGAAGACTGTCAGTTATCCCTTCTGGGATAGGTAAGCCATTTTCTTAGACTCAGTAACAGAATTAAGGCTTATAATTTTGGCTCTCTGCTGGTTGACACTATTGTGGGCTATGTCGTTTCTTTTTTATCATGTTTATGTGACTTTGAAGTGTTTTTTTCAAACTTTAAAACACTTTTGGGTATGTTATTTGCGCCTGGCAGCTGTTTAGACACCTATTTTGGTCAGAAAGGCCCCTTCACTCTGGAATGCAGAGGGAGGAGGCCTCATTTTCGCGCCTCAGTTGCGCAGTTGCTTTTCATCAGAAGGTTCATGCAGCTTCACGTGGAAGTTCAAGAGGCTTAGAAAAGGACTTATAAGAGGTTTATTTCGTTTTTGGTTAACCCATAAGGAAGGTAAAAGCTGCGGTGGAGACTGTGGCAGGGGACTGTAGTGTATTAACCGGTTAATTGCTGTTATCAGCTCTGGTTTGGGCATTTAAGGGTCAATTGGTCTGAAAATTTTTGTGCAATACTTTCATAGCTTTAAGACACTACGGTGAAAATTTCAGAAAGATCGGATATTTCTTTGATGTTTTTCTGACGTTTCAGTAATAAAGTGTGCTCCTTTATTATTTAAAGAGACAGTAACGGTTTTGTATAAAATTACTTTTTTTGCATTAAAAAGCTGCCTAGGTTTGTCTAACATGTCTGTGCCTTCAGATAGCCTATGTTCTGTGTGTATGGAGGACAAGGTGGTTCCACCATTAAATGTTTGTGCGAAGTGTGCCATAGGGTCCAAACAAATTAAGGACAGTACTGTCACATTTAAAAATGTTGCCCATGATGATTCTTTAAATGAAGGTAGTAGGGATAGTTCATCATCCTCTCCTTCTGTGTCAACTCCAGCATTGCCCACGCAAGCGATACCTAGTACGTCTAGCGCGCCAATGGCGGTTACTATGCAGCAATTAGCAGCAGTAATGGATAATTCACTAGCAGCTTTTTTATCCAAACTGCCAGCTTATCCTAGAAAGCGCGATTGCTCAGTTTTAAATACAGAGGATGAGCAGGCAGACGCTGAGGATAATTTATCTATTATGCCCTCACATCAATTTGATTTGGCGGTGAGGGAGGGCCTCTCTGAAGGAGAAATTTCTGACACAGGAAAAATTTCTCAACAGGCAGAGCCTGATATAGTTGCATTCAAATTTAAGCTGGAACACCTTCGCGCTCTGCTTAAGGAGGTGCTAGCTACTCTTGATGATTGTGATCCTTTGGTGATTCCAGAGAAATTGTGCAAAATGGACAAATTCTTAGAGGTCCCTGTGCACGCTGATGCTTTTCCGATACCCAAGAGGGTGGCGGATATAGTGACTAAGGAGTGGGAGAAGCCAGGTGTTCCTTTTGTTCCCCCTCCTATATTTAAGAAAATGTTCCCCATAGTTGACCCTAGAAGGGACACATGGCAGACGGTTCCTAAGGTAGAGGGGGCAGTTTCAACATTAGCTAAGTGCACAACTATTCCAATAGAGGACAGTTGCGCTTTTAAAGATCCGATGGATAAAAAATTAGAAGGATTGCTTAAGAAAATTTTTGTTCAGCAAGGTTTTCTTCTTCAACCAATTTCGTGCATTATTCCTGTCACCACAGCGGCGTCTTTTTGGTTCGATGAACAAGAAAATTCGCTACAGAAGGAGACTCCATATGATGAAGTCATGGACAGAATTCACACACTGAAGTTGGCTAATTCTTTTATTTTAGATGCCGCTTTTCAATTAGCTAAATTAGCGGCGAAAAATTCAGGTTTTGCAATGGTGGCGCGCAGAGCGCTTTGGCTAAAATCTTGGTCGGCGGATGTGTCGTCAAAAACAAAATTGCTTAATATTCCTTTCAAGGGTAAGACCCTATTCGGGCCAGAGTTGAAAGAGATTATTTCAGACATCACTGGGGGAAAGGGCCATGCCCTTCCACAGGATAGGCCTTTCAAAGCAAAGAATAAGTCTAATTTTCGTTCCTTTCGCAACTTCAGGAACGGACCAGCTTCTAACTCTCAAGCCTCTAGACAAGAGGGTAACACTTCCCAGCCCAAGCCAGCATGGAAACCATTGCAAGGCTAGAACAAGGGGAAACAGGCCAAGAAGCCTGCTGCTCCAACCAAATCAGCATGAAAGGATAGCCCCCGATCCGGGACCGGATCTGGTGGGGGGCAGACTCTCTCTCTTTGCTCAGGCTTGGGCAAGAGATGTTCCAGACCCCTGGGCTTTAGAGATTGTCTCTCAGGGGTATCTCCTAGAATTCAAGGACCTTCCTCCAAAGGGAAGGTTTCACATTTCTCGCTTGTCTTCAGACCAGACAAAGAGACAGGCATTCTTACATTGCGTAGAAGACCTTTTCAAAATGGGAGTGATTCACCCAGTTCCAAAAGCAGAACAAGGACTGGGTTTTTACTCAAACCTGTTTGTAGTTCCCAAAAAGGAGGGAACGTTCAGGCCAATTCTGGACTTAAAAATCCTAAACAAATTTCTCAGAGTTCCATCATTCAAGATGGAAACAATTCGAACAATTCTGCCTATGATCCAGGAGGGTCAATACATGACTACTGTGGACCTAAAGGATGCATACCTGCATATTCCAATCCACAAAAATCACCATCAGTTCCTAAGATTCGTCTTTCTGGACAAGCATTACCAGTTTGTGGCCCTTTCTTTTGGGTTGGCCACCGCTCCAAGAATTTTCACAAAGGTGCTAGGGTCCCTTCTAGCGGTGCTAAGACCGTGGGGCATTGCAGTAGCACCTTACCTAGACGACATCTTAATACGGGCGTCGTCTCTTCCCAGAGCCAAGGCTCATACGGATATTGTTCTAGCCTTTTTAAGGTCTCACGGGTGGAAGGTGAACGTAGAAAAGAGTTCTCTGTCCCCGGTCACAAGGGTTCCCTTCCTGGGAACAATAATAGATTCGGCAGAAATGAAGATCTTTCTGACGGAGGTCAGGAAGTCAAAACTCTCAAAAGTTAGTCGAGTCCTTCATGCCATTGCTCAGCCGTCTGTGGCTCAGTGCATGGAGGTTATCGGTCTAATGGTGGCGGCAATGGACATTGTCCCATTTGCCAGAATTCATCTAAGACCACTGCAATTGTGCATGCTCAAGCAATGGAATGGGGATTATGCAGACTTGTCTCCCCAGATACAAATGGACCAGGAAACCAGAGACTCGCTTCTCTGGTGGTTGGCTCAGGATCACCTGTCGCAGGGAATGAGTTTCCGCAGACCAGAGTGGATCATTGTCACGACCGACGCCAGTCTCCTAGGCTGGGGCGCGGTGTGGGACTCCCTGAAAGCTCAGGGTCTATGGTCTCGGGAAGAATCTCTTCTCCCGATAAACATTTTGGAACTAAGAGCGATATTCAATACGCTCCTGGCTTGGCCTCAACTAGCGAAGGCCAAATTCATAAGATTTCAGTCGGACAACATGACGACTGTAGCGTACATCAATCATCAGGGAGGAACGAAGAGTTCCCTGGCGATGAGAGAAGTATTCAAGATCATCAAATGGGCGGAGGATCACTCCTGCCATCTATCCGCAATTCACATCCCAGGAGTAGACAACTGGGAGGCGGATTATTTGAGTCGTCAGACTTTCCATCCGGGGGAGTGGGAACTTCACCCGGAGGTCTTTGCCCAGTTAACTCAACTATGGGGCATTCCAGATCTGGATCTGATGGCGTCTCATCAGAACTCCAAGGTTCCACGCTACTGGTCCAGGTCCAGGGATCCCAAGGCGACATTTGTAGATGCATTAATGGCGCCTTGGTCATTCAATCTAGCGTATGTCTTTCCACCGTTTCCTCTACTCCCCAGGCTAGTAGCCAGGATCAAACAGGGGAAGGCTTCGGTGATTCTAATAGCTCCTGCGTGGCCACGCAGGACTTGGTATGCAGACCTGGTGAATATGTCATCGGCTCCACCATGGAAGCTACCATTGAGACAGGACCTTCTAGTGCAAGGCCCATTCGAACATCCAAACCTAGTTTCTCTGCAGCTGACTGCTTGGAGATTGAACGCTTGATTCTATCTAAGCGTGGGTTTTCGGAATCAGTTATAGATACTCTGGTTCAGGCTAGAAAGCCTGTAACCAGGAGAATTTACCATAAGATATGGCAGAAATATCTCTATTGGTGCGAATCCAAGGGTTACTCATGGAGTAAAATTAGAATTCCAAGGATTCTTTCCTTTCTCCAAGAAGGTTTGGAGAAAGGTCTGTCAGCTAGTTCTTTAAAGGGACAGATATTTGCTCTGTCTGTCTTGTTACACAAACGTCTGGCAGCCGTATCAGATGTTCAGGCGTTCGTACAGGCGTTGCTCAGAATCAAGCCTGTCTACAGACCTGTGACTCCTCCATGGAGTCTAAATCTAGTTCTTTCAGTTCTTCAAGGGGTTCCGTTTGAACCTTTACATTCCATAGATATTAAGTTACTATCTTGGAAAGTTTTGTTTTTGGTTGCTATTTCTTCTGCTAGAAGAGTTTCTGAATTATCTGCTTTGCAGTGTAATTCACCCTATCTGGTGTTCCATACAGATAAGGTCATTTTACGTACCAAACCTGGTTTTCTTCCAAAGGTGGTTTCCAATAGGAATATTAACCAGGAAATAGTTGTTCCTTCTCTGTGTCCTAATCCAGTTTCTAAAAAGGAACGTTTGTTACACAATCTAGATGTGGTTCGTGCTTTAAAATTCTATCTAGAAGCAACAAAGGATTTCAGACAGACATCTTCATTGTTTGTCGTCTATTCTGGTAAGAGGAGAGGTCAGAAAGCTACTGCTACCTCTCTTTCCTTCTGGTTAAAAAGCATCTTCCGATTGGCTTATGAGACTGCCGGACGGCAGCCTCCTGAACGAATTACTGCTCATTCTACTAGAGCTGTGGCTTCCACATGGGCCTTCAAGAATGAGGCTTCTGTTGAACAGATCTGTAAGGCAGCGACGTGGTCTTCTCTGCATACTTTTGCCAAATTTTACAAATTCGATACTTATGCTTCTTCGGAGGCTATTTTTGGGAAAAAGGTTTTACAAGCAGTGGTGCCTTCCGTTTAGGTTACCTGACTTGCTCCCTCCCTTCATCCGTGTCCTAAAGCTTTGGTATTGGTTCCCACAAGTAAGGATGAAACCGTGGACCGGACACACCAATGTAGGAGAAAACAGAATTTATGTTTACCTGATAAATTTCTTTCTCCTACGGTGTGTCCGGTCCACGGCCCGCCCTGGCTTTTAGTCAGGTTTAAGATTTTTGTTTTTTGTACACTACAGTCACCACTGCACCCTATGGTTCTCCTTTTTCTCCTGACCGTCGATCGAATGACTGGGGGGCGGAGCTAGAGGGGGAGCTATATGGACAGCTCTGCTGTTGTGCTCTCTTTGCCATTTCCTGTAGGGAATGAGAATATCCCACAAGTAAGGATGAAGCCGTGGACCGGACACACCGTAGGAGAAAGAAATTTATCAGGTAAACATAAATTCTGTTTTTCTGCCATTCGACCAAGTTAGCAGTTTTTTGTACTTCTGTTATCATGGATGATCTAGAACAAAGTACCTGTCTTATGTGTTTAGATGCCATTGTGGAACCTCCTGTTACGCTTTGTCCCTCATGTACAGAGAGGACCTTACAGTGTAAAGAGCAGATTTTCTTTAATAAAAATATGTCTAAGGAGGGCTCTCAACCTGATGAGATTCAGGGTAGGTCGCAACTTTCTCCCCTAGCGTCACAGCCTTTAACACCCGCTCAGGCGACGCCGTGTTCTTCGGCGGCGTCTGCCTCATTTACTCTGCAGGATATGGCTGCAGTTATGTCATCCACTCTTACAGAAGTTTTATCTAAGTTGCCAGTGCTGCAGGGCAAACGTAGTAGGAAAGAGTCCCATATGGTCCCTGTGACTTCTGATGCTTTGATGACGATCTCCGATGTACCCTCCCAGGGTTCTGAGGTGGGGGGTATGGAGGCTTTGTCTGAGGGGGAACTGTCTAATTCAGGAAGTGCTTTACCCCAGACAGATTTGGACCTGATGTCCTTCAAATTTAAGCTCGAACACCTCCGTATGTTGTTACGAGAGGTACTGGTAACTCTGGACGACTGTGATTCTATTGTAGTCCCGCCAGAGAAATTGAGTAAGATGGACAGATATTTGGAGGTCCCTTCTTATTCTGACGTTTTTCCGGTTCCTAAGAGAATTTCGGAAATTATTGCCAGGGAATGGGAAAGACCAGGTATACCGTTCTCCCCTTCTCCTATTTTTAAAAAGATGTACCCTATAGCTGACACCGTTCGGGACTCTTGGCAGACGGTCCCTAAGGTGGAGGGAGCTATCTCTACCTTGGCTAAGCGTACGACTATCCCTATTGAGGACAGTTGTGCTTTCAAAGATCCCATGGATAAGAAGTTGGAGGGTCTTCTCAAGAAACTGTATGTTCATCAAGGGTTTCTATTGCAACCAACGGCCTGCATTGTAACAGTAACAACTGCAGCTGCCTTTTGGTTTGATGCCCTAGAGGAGTCTCTCAGGACTGAGACCTCTTTGGAGGAGATTCAGGACAGAATTAAGGCCCTTAACTGGCTAATTCTTTTATCACGGATGCCGCCTTTCAGATTACCAAGTTGGCGGCTAAGAATTCAGGATTTTCCATTTTGGCTCGAAGAGCTTTATGGTTAAAATCTTAGTCTGCGGACGTGTCCTCAAAGTCTAAGCTATTAGCTATCCCTTTCAAGGGAAAGACCCTATTCGGGCTTGATTTGAAAGAGATTATTTCTGACATTACGGGAGGTAAGGGTCACCTACTCCCTCAAGATAAGACATCTAAGCAGAGGGGACGACAGAGTAATTTTTGTTCCTTTCGTAATTTCAAGGGAGTCCCCTCTTCCGCTAAACAGGAAGGGAATTATTCACAAGCCAAACTCACCTGGAGACCCAACCATGCTTGGAACAAGGGTAAACAGCCCAAGAAGCCCGCTGCTGCTCCCAAGACAGCATGAAGGGGCGGCCCCCGATCCGGGACCGGATCTAGTAGGGGGCAGACTTTCTCTCTTTGTCCAGACTTGGATAAGAGATGTTCAGGATCCCTGGACACTAGAAATCGTGTCTCAAGGGTATCAGTTGGAGTTCAAAAATTCCTTTACAAGGGGAAGGTTTCTTCTTTCATGATTGTCTGTAGACCAGATAAAAAGAGAGGCGTTCTTACGTTGTGTAAAAGACCTCTCCACTATGGGAGTAATTTGTCCCGTTCCGATACAGGAACAGGGACAGGGGTTTTACTCAAATCTTTTTGTGGTTCCCAAAAAAGAGGGAACGTTCTGACCCATTTTAGATCTCAAAAGTCTAAACAAGTTTCTCAGAGTTCCATCCTTCAAGATGGAGACTATTCGGACAATTCTTCCATTTATCCAGGAGGGTCAATATATGACTACCGTGTACTTAAAGGATGCATATCTTCATATTCCTATCCACAGAGATCATCACAAGTTCCTGAGGTTTGCCTTTCTGGACAAACACTTTCAGTTCATGGCCCTTCCTTTCGGGCTGGCCACGGCACCCAGGATCTTCACGAAGGTTCTAGGGTCTCTGCTGGCGGTTCTCAGACCGCGGGGCATTGCAGTGGCGCCTTATCTGGACGATATTCTAATCCAGGCGTCATCTTATCAACTGACAAAGTCTCATACCGATATTGTTCTATCCTTTCTAAGGACTCACGGGTGGAAAGTGAATCTAGAAAAGAGTTCACTAATTCCACGGACAAGAGTTCCTTTCCTGGGAACTCTAATAGACTATATCCATGAAAATCTTTTTGATGGAAGTCAGAAAGTTAAAGATTCTGAATACATGCCGATCCCTTCAGTCCAATCTTTGGCCATCAGTGGCTCAGTGCATGGAGGTAATTGGATTGATGGTGGCGGCAATGGACATCATTCCGTTTGCTCGTTTTCATCTCAGACCTCTACAATTGAGCATGCTCAGACAGTGGAATGGAGATTATGCAAATTTGTCTCCTCAAATAGATCTGGATCAGGAGACAAGAGACCCTCTTCTTTGGTGGTTGTCGCAGGATCATCTGTCCCAAGGGACGTGCTTCCGCACACCCTCATGGGTGATAGTGACAACGGACGCCAGTCTACTAGGATGGGGTGCAGTATGGAATTTCCTGAAGGCTCAGGGTGTGTGGACTCGGTCGGAGTCTCTACTTCCAATCAATATTCTGGAGTTGAGAGCAATATTCAATGCACTTCAAGCTTGGCCTCAGTTGGCTTCAGCAAAATTCATCCTTTTTCAGTCGGACAACATCACGACTGTAGCTTACATCAATCATCAGGGAGGAACAAGGAGTTCCTTAGCGATGACAGAAGTATCCAAGATAATTCGGTGGGCGGAGGCTCACTCTTGTTATCTGTCAGCAATTTACATCCCAGGAGTAGACAACTGGGAAGCGGATTTTTTGAGCAGACAGACGTTTCATCCGGGGGAATGGGAACTCCATCCGGAGGTCTTTGCCACTCTGATTCTCAGATGGGGCAGGCCGGAGCTGTATCTTATAGCATCTCGTCAGAATGCCATGCTCCCGAGATACAGATCCAGGTCCAGGGGACCTCAGGCCGAACTGATAGATGCCTTGGCAGTGCCTTGGTCGTTCAACCTAGCTTATGTGTTTCCTCCGTTTGCCCTCCTTCCCCGGGTGATTGCTCGGATCAAACAGGAGAGGGCTTCAGTGATTCTCATCGCTCCTGCGTGGCCTCGCAGGACTTGGTATGTGTGGTTATCTATTAATTTAAAATATCTCTACTTTCTACTAAATATAATATACTAAATCTCTATGGTGAAACCACTAAAACCAACACAGATAAATTGTGAAAATAAACTATATGAGGATCCTCCATTATTTGTCAAACAGTTTATTTAGGAATCAATATATGTTAATAATAAGATAAATATTTACAGATATATATATCAATCTATTTTACAGATACAGTCCACATTTTAAGATACAGGGCAACTTTTCTAAACTAACCCCAATTGTGCTACACAGAATATTATCCCAGAAATACTTAGCCAGATTCTCTGTGTCCAACATCATCCATCTTTACAGCATGCCCAGGATACAAAAGAGAGGCAGAGGCTCTGGTGTTACAATATTTTATAACCCAATTCAAAAGGGAGTGGCTTATCAAATGCCACTCAAAAAGACCAATGGGAGTGTCTATAGTTCAGAGAGAAAGGTGTACCTGGGGGAAGGGATCCCATTAACAGCTAAGTGAATATTCCATTGATAAAATGTCACCACATTCCCTCACTTTTTCTTCTCCTATGTTGCCCCGTTTTCTAGTTATCCCCACTAGTACAGAAGAACACAGTGGGAGCGAAAACCTTACAGGAGAAATTCTCCCACCATCCCTTCGGAATAATTCCCTCGGCGATATGAGCTCTTCTGTACTTTCCTAGGACTGTCAATTCCTAATCTAACTTTATACAATTCATTAGAAAAAAATAATTTAAAATTATACATAGAAACACAAAATCCTATGCTAAACCCCATTAGCAACATTTATACAATGGTCTTAAATATTGGGAAAAGTTCATGTATGAGTGTGTGAGTGTGGGTACACTAGATGGGTATGTCTGTAGTAAAATCTTTATTAAGAAAGTGTGAATTGTGCCTGTAAAACAAAAGTTATAATGGTTCACTGAAGTTCTTTGTTGTCATCTTTTGGCATCTGGTCCTTGCTTTTGGCATCTGGTCCTTGCTTTTGCTTTACCAAATCTCTCTCTTTGAACCACTTTGTTTTTTTCCAAGACCCTCAAAGGAATGAAAAAAAGATTAAAACCGGGCATATATTTACTTCACACTACAACACTCCATCTGCAGTAGAAACCACATTCACATTTATTAACTTTAAGTTGGAAAGTGCCTCTGTTATTGCATCATCCCACTTATGTTGCTTGATTTATATGATTATATATATATAATTATTTTGGCCTAATGCACCATTTTACATCTCCGTTGTGATACATTATACTTATTTAATTTGTCCAACGCCACCATCATAGCTTCATGGTAAGATCAGTCCTGAAGACACCTGAAAAACAACAATCTATAATGTGTGTTATTGGGGAAAAACTGGAAGGAAAGGTGAGAAGCCTTCTATCTTCATTGGTTTTCTTCCTGCAAGATAAGACTTCAGACAGTTTACATAGAAATGGTATTGCATGTGGCCTCCCAAAACTAATCACAATGGAGGTATCTGTTATTGTTTTTTTAGAAAGAGAATGCATCAATTAACTATACATTCTTAATATTGGTATTTAAAACTTAATAATGAAAAACACTTAAAATTATTAATTGAACTTAAAACTAAAGTACACATTACACGATACAAATGTACTGCAAACAAATATGCTTATAAAAAAAAATGAATGATTTAATTTGAGCCCTCCAGCTCTGTCAGTTGCTTCTTTAGAAACCCAATTTGATCTCTCATTCTCCTGTTTTTTTGTTTGAGTTCCCAATAACTTAAGTTGGCCTTATTGTTTATCTCATTTGACCTCAGCCTCCAATTTTCTCCTCTGTTAATATCACCATTTAAATTCCTGTCTCTCCAGTTTCCTGTATTTGATGCTCTGCTATTCTGATATCCACAAACATTCCTTCTATTACCCCTCTCTGATTCCTGCCTGTGAATATTCAGATTATTCTCCATTGACTGCTTCACTGCAGAATTTGCCTTAATGGTGTATGGGTGATAATTCCACCACTTCTCAGCTCTAGTGAGCAACATATGTAGGTTTGTGGAGTTTGGATCATACAGCTTTACAAACTCCTGACATTTTCTGGGGAGAGCTTCAAGTACCCTCTGTATATGAGCTGGTGACCCCCAGACCATTTGGGTCTGTGGCTGGCGCAGCACACACCAAAATAAAACTCTTTTTGCTACTTCAAATGGCCCATCTAGTGGTCTCATGGTAATTTCACTAATCTCTTTCTCTAGACTAGTAAAATTGAAAAAGGTTTTAGCTATCCTGCCAGCCTGATCACATATACTTGAATTAAATCCTAATAACCTGTTGGCATAGGGGCCCATGGCATCTTGAAGCAATTCGGTCCATTCCGGCATGCTCATACCTAATTTTATGGCTTTTTCAGTTCCCTTGTGAAACCAATGTGAAAAGTTATTAAAGCTGTTTGTGGGGATTGTGCCCCACCATTTCTTAAAAATGTCTTTATCTGCTACAGTCATTGGCCTAGTCTGATTTGAAAAACCTGTAGGAACTTTCAGGTTGTTAAAATTCTCAGAAATTATGACAGGGGCAATTGGAACAGAACTTGGGTTTTTAGTGGGGCCCATTTGCATTTTATCTTGTTTTACTAATTGTTTTGGCTCTTTCCTTTGTGGCAGTAAGTTATCACTATCTGCATTGTTCCCAGAAATATCACTAATTATTTTTTCTTTTTGTTCAATTTTCATCTGTAACTCAGTAATTTTGTTTGAGTATTCGTTACTGATGTGTTCTGTTGATTTTAATTTTCGTTGTAATTTACTGATCTGTATGGTGTTAGTTAAAGCAGAAAGCTTAATACAATCTCTGTCAGTCTGTGTGTTATCTAACTTTAATTTAAGGTCTTTATTTTGCTCTGTAAGTTCTCCAATAATGTCCGTTAATCTCTTTATAGTTGAAATCACTGCCTGTGCTATCATACATTTTCTTTTATTATTATTCATCTTTTTAAGAGTTAATACCTGTGTTAGTATATCTAAAACACTTTCACACTTGTTGTTTTTAGCTTCTGGGATGAGGAATGGACCATTATATTTATGAATGTAATTGTTAAAGTAATCACAGATTTCCTGTGAAATATAGTTTTTTCCAGACATTTTTAACAGATAGCCGTTAGAACTAAAATAATAAATAAAAAAAAAAAATTCTATATATATTATATACTAGAATAGTGTGTCTCTCACAGCATAGTAGTTTTTTTTTTTTTTTTAAATGTTAACACAGGATGTACAAGATACCATTGAGATGCTAATTTTACACAACAAAGGACATAGCAGTTAAGCCATGTAGAAGGGAGTAATTAGATCTGTTATAAGCAGGTCAGCATTCCAGCAGAGGTGGTAATATAGTTAAATTTAGTTTTTCTAACCACTGCTGATTATTCTTTATTTTAAATCTGGGGAACAGACTATTGTGTGTCTCTCACAGCATAGTTTGCCAGACTATTTTAACTGCCCCAAATGCAAGGAATTATAATCTCTATAGGGCAATGAAACTAAACAGAAATTAAGAAGAACAAAATTAAAAAATTAAATATTGTTCTCTTTTAAAAGGTGTGAACCATCAATAATACTAACCTAAATAAAATAAATGAACAAAGCAAAGCAAGGAATCCTTTTTACTGATATTTTCCCAAATTGAGGAAAAATTATAAAAATATTTTAAGTACAGGAATATTCTATAGAACTTCTAAATGCTAATTTCAACTGTAGTTTTGGTTCCAGGATCTGCTCCAAACACAGGAAATGCAAATTTTTAACTTTGTTACCCAAAACCAAGCTTAATTAAAAAATTATAAAAATATTTTAAGTACAGGAAGATTCTATAGAACTTCTAAATGCTAATTTCAACTGTAGTTTTGGTTCCAGGATCTGCTCCAAACACAGGAAATGCAAATTTTTAACTTTGTTACCCAAAACAAAGCTTAATTAAACTGTAATTTCTTAACTTTAAATTCTACACAATTTCCCATACAATTCAGAATTAAATTTATGTATAGGGCAAGCTACAGCTCTGGGTGTAACACATTCACAGAAATGAATCCTTTGTAAAAAGAAATAAATAAAAAAAACCTTACTGTTGGCAGCTATTACATAGTACTGTAAAGCTTTTGTTTGTAAAAACATTTAGATGGGACCAACACAACACATGTCTCTAAAATTCATTAGAAAACTGATAGAAAACTGTCTCAACAATAAAAGTATCCAGTTTCCAAAAACAAGAAAAATACAAGAGTTAAAGGGACAGTAGTATAATCAACTTCACAATTTACTTCCATCATCAAACTTGCTTTTTTTCTCTTGGTATTCTAAGTTGAAGCCAAACATAGGTAGGCTCATATGCTGATTTCTAAGCCTTTTAGGGTTGCCTCTTATCACATGCTTTTTTTTAAAATCTCTTTTCAACACAAACAAAGAGATAACACTGTGGGGGTTATTTAAGATTTAGTAAGCTACAAACAGCAGGCCTGCTGAAACCAACCATTATTTGCTTCCCCTATGCAAAAATGCAAATTTATACAGACCAGAAATACAGGTTTTTTTTAAAGCCATGCTTTTCTTGAAAACATACAACAGGCCTTTGAAACCAACCCCTATTTGCGCTTTTTTAAATAAAGTACTACATACAAAACTTTGCTATAAAACATCAAATCTACATTTACTGCAGTTAAATTTAAAATAAATCAACATTCATTTGATTCCTGCAAAACTAAATGGCATATGGATTCGTCTACAACTTCATGGCCGCCAAAATGTGGTTATCTATTAATTTAAAATATCTCTACTTTCTACTAAATATAATATACTAAATCTCTATGGTGAAACCACTAAAACCAACACAGATAAATTGTGAAAATAAACTATATGAGGATCCTCCATTATTTGTCAAACAGTTTATTTAGGAATCAATATATGTTAATAATAAGATAAATATTTACAGATATATATATCAATCTATTTTACAGATACAGTCCACATTTTAAGATACAGGGCAACTTTTCTAAACTAACCCCAATTGTGCTACACAGAATATTATCCCAGAAATACTTAGCCAGATTCTCTGTGTCCAACATCATCCATCTTTACAGCATGCCCAGGATACAAAAGAGAGGCAGAGGCTCTGGTGTTACAATATTTTATAACCCAATTCAAAAGGGAGTGGCTTATCAAATGCCACTCAAAAAGACCAATGGGAGTGTCTATAGTTCAGAGAGAAAGGTGTACCTGGGGGAAGGGATCCCATTAACAGCTAAGTGAATATTCCAGTGATAAAATGTCACCACAGTATGCCGATCTGGTGGACATGTCCTCTCTACCACCGTGGAAGCTTCCATTGAGGCAGGACCTTCTCATTCAGGGACCCTTCCATCATCCGAATCTAATTTCTCTGCAGCTGACTGCTTGGAGATTGAACACTTGATTTTATCTAAGCGAGGGTTCTCTGATCCAGTTATTGATACATTGACCCAGGCACGTAAGCCTGTGACTAGAAAGATTTACCATAAGATATGGCGTAAATATCTTTATTGGTGCGAATCCAAGGGCTACTCATGGAGTAAGATCAGGATTCCTAGGATTTTGTCTTTTCTCCAAGAGGGATTGGAGAAAGGGTTATCAGCAAGTTCTTTAAAGGGACAGATTTCTGCTTTATCTGTTTTGTTACACAAACGTCTGGCAGATGTTCCGGATGTTCAATCTTTTTGTCAGCCTCTGACTAGGATCAGGCCTGTGTTTAGACCTATTGCTCCTCCTTGGAGTTTGAATTTAGTTCTTAAAGTGCTTCAAGGGGTTCCGTTTGAACCTATGCATTCCATAGATATTAAGTTATTATCTTGGAAGGTTTTGTTTTTGGTTGCTATTTCTTCTGCTCGCAGAGTTTCTGAGCTTTCAGCATTACAATGTGATTCTCCTTACCTTATTTTTCACTCCAATAAGGTAGTATTGCGTACCAAACCTGGTTTTCTTCCTAAGGTTGTTTCCAACAAAAATATTAATCAGGAAATTATTGTTCCTTCATTGTGTCCTAATCCTTCTAAGAAGGAGCGTCTGTTACATAACTTAGACGTGGTCCGTGCTCTGAAGTTTTACTTGCAGGCGACTAAAGAATTTCGTCAATCATCTTCATTATTTGTTGTCTTTTCTGGGAATTGTAGGGGTCAGAAAGCTACGGCTACCTCTCTTTCTCTCTGGCTGAAGAGTATAATCCGTCTGGCATATGAGAGAGAATCACGGCTCATTCTACTAGGGCTGTGGCTTCCTCATGGGCATTTAAAAATTATGCTTCTGTTGAACAAATTTGCAAGGCTGCAACTTGGTCGTCTCTTCACACTTTTTCCAAATTTGACAAATTTGATACTTTTGCCTCGTCTGAGGCTGTTTTTAGGAGAAAGGTTCTTCAAGCAGTGGTGCCTTCCGTTTAGGTTCCTGTCTTGTCCCTCCCTTTCATCCGTGTCCTATAGCTTTGGTATTGTATCCCATAAGTAAGGATGAAATCCGTGGACTCGTTATATCTTGTAAAAGAAAAGGAAATGTATGCTTACCTGATAAATTTATTTCTTTTACGATATGACGAGTCCACGGCCCGCCCTGTCAATATTTTGGACAGGTTTTTACTTTTATTAAACTTCAGTCACCTCTGCACCTTGATTTTTCCTTTCTCTTCCTAACTTCGGTCGAATGACTGGAGTGGGAGGGAAGGGAGGAGCTATATATACAGCTCTGCTGTGGTGCTCTTTGCCTCCTCCTGCTGACCAGGAGGCGATATCCCATAAGTAAGGATGAAATCCGTGGACTCGTCATATCGTAAAAGAAATAAATTTATCAGGTAAGCATAAATTTCCTTTTCTCCAACATAGGTGTGTCCGGTCCACGGCGTCATCCTTACTTGTGGGATATTCTCTTCCCCAACAGGAAATGGCAAAGAGCCCAGCAAAGCTGGTCACATGATCCCTCCTAGGCTCCGCCTTCCCCAGTCATTCTCTTTGCCGTTGCACAGGCAACATCTCCACGGAGATGGCTTAGAGTTTTTTGGTGTTTAAATGTAGTTTTATTCTTCAATCAAGAGTTTGTTATTTTAAAATAGTGCTGGTATGTACTATTTACTCTGAAACAGAAAAGAGATGAAGATTTCTGTTTGTAAGAGGAAGATGATTTTAGCAACCGTTACTAAAATCGATGGCTGTTTCCACACAGGACTGTTGAGATGAAGTAACTTCAGTTGGGGGAAACAGTGGGCAGACTTTGCTGCTTGAGGTATGACACATTTCTAACAAGACTTGGTAATGCTGGAAGCTGTCATTTTCCCTATGGGATCCGGTAAGCCATTTTCTTAGTTTAAATATAAGAATAAAGGGCTTCACAAGGGCTTTAAAGACTGGTAGACATTTTTCTGGGCTAATACTATTACTTTATAAGCATATTTAATGGATTATAACTTTGAAGGGTTATTTTAATCTTGGGAATTGCATTAAAAAAAAAAAAAAAAAACGGCAGGCACTGTATTGGACACCTTTTTCACTGGGGGCCTTTGCTAGTCATAGGCAGAGCCTCATTTTCGCGCCACTAATGCGCAGTTGTTTTTGGAAAGCAAGGCATGCAGATGCATGTGTGAGGAGCTCGGATCCACTGAAAAAGCTTATTGAAGGCGTCATTTGGTATCGTATTCCCCTCTGGGCTTGGTTGGGTCTCAGCAAAGCAGATACCAGGGACTGTATAGGGGTTAAATGTTAAAACGGCTCCGGTTCCGTTATTTTAAGAGTTAAAGCTTTCATATTTGGTGTGCAATACTTTTAAGCCTTTAAGACACTGTGGTGAAATTTTGGTGAATTTTGAACAATTCCTTCATACTTTTTCACATATTCAGTAATAAAGTGTGTTCAGTTTAAAATTTAAAGTGACAGTAACGGTTTTATTTTAAAACGTTTTTTGTGCTTTGTTATCAAGTTTATGCCTATTAACATGTCTGAACAATCAGATAGACGATGTTCTGTATGTTCGGAAGCCAAGGTTCCTCTCCATTTAAATATATGTGATGAATGTGATAAACAAAGTAGGGACAATGATGCCTCTGATAATAAGGTTGCCCAAAATGATTCCTTAAGTGAGGGGAGTAAGCATGGTACTGCATCATCTCCTTCTATGTCTACCCAAGTCTTGCACACTCAGGAGGCCCCTAGTTCATCTAGTGCGCCAATCCTCCTTACTATGCAACAATTAACGGCTGTAATGGATAATTCTATTAAAAACATTTTAGCCAAAATGCCCACTTATCAGCGAAAGCGCGACTGCTCTGTTTTAGATACTGAAGAGCATGAGGACGCTGATGATAATGGTTCTGACACGCCCTTACACCAGTCTGAAGGGGCCAGGGAGGTTTTGTCTGAGGGAGAAATTTCAGATTCAGGAAAAATTTCTCAACAAGCTGAACCTGATGTTATTACATTCAAATTTAAATTGGAACATCTCCGCGCTCTGCTTAAGGAGGTGTTATCTACTCTGGATGATTGTGACAATTTGGTCATTCCAGAGAAACTATGTAAGATGGACAAGTTCCTAGAGGTTCCGGTGCCCCCCGAAGCTTTTCCTATACCCAAGCGGGTGGCGGACATTGTAAATAAAGAATGGGAAAGGCCCGGCATACCTTTTGTCCCTCCCCCTATATTTAAGAAATTATTTCCTATGGTCGACCCCAGGAAGGACTTATGGCAGACAGTCCCCAAGGTCGAGGGGGCGGTTTCTACTCTAAACAAACGCACTACTATCCCTATAGAAGATAGTTGTGCTTTCAAAGATCCTATGGATAAAAAATTAGAGGGTTTGCTTAAAAAGATGTTTGTTCAGCAAGGTTACCTTTTACAACCAATTTCATGCATTGTTCCTGTCACTACAGCAGCGTGTTTCTGGTTCGAAGAACTAGAAAAGTCGCTCAATAAAGAATCTTCTTATGAGGAGGTTATGGACAGAGTTCATGCACTTAAATTGGCTAACTCTTTTACCTTAGACGCCACTTTGCAATTAGCTAGATTAGCGGCGAAAAATTCAGGTTTTGCTATTGTGGCGTGCAGAGCGCTTTGGCTAAAGTCTTGGTCAGCGGATGTGTCCTCCAAGAACAAATTGCTTAACATCCCTTTCAAGGGGAAGACGCTGTTTGGCCCTGACTTGAAAGAGATTATTTCAGACATCACTGGGGGAAAGGGCCACGCCCTTCCTCAGGATAGGTCTTTTAAGGCTAAAAATAAACCAAATTTTCGTCCCTTTCGCAGAAACGGACCAGCCTCAAATTCTACATCCTCTAAGCAAGAGGGTAATACTTCTCAAACCAAGCCAGCCTGGAGACCGATGCAAGGCTGGAACAAAGGTAAGCAGGCCAAGAAGCCTGCTACCGCTACTAAGACAGCATGAGATGTTGGCCCCCGATCCGGGACCGGATCTGGTGGGGGGCAGACTCTCTCTCTTCGCTCAGGCTTGGGCAAGAGATGTTCAGGATCCTTGGGCGCTAGAAATAGTTTCTCAAGGTTATCTCCTGGAATTCAAGGAACTACCCCCAAGGGGAAGGTTCCACAGGTCTCAATTGTCTTCAGACCAAATAAAAAGACAGGCATTCTTACATTGTGTAGAAGAAAAAATGGGGTTTATTTAGCAGCGCTAAAAAAAGCTAGGAAATGATGATACCAATCTAATTTATGTTTTATACAATCTATTTTATTTAAAAATTCTTATAACACATAAAAACAACAGCAAATGCTTTTCCTAATTGATAAAGGGACGTCTCCCTTATACAACACTTATAAAAACAGACTAGAACCATATAATCCTAGAATTTCAGGTATAAAGGAATTAATTCTATAGATAACATATGGCAAGCAACAAATTTCTAAGATAAATGGTGAATTAAATATTTAAAAGGCACAAATGTATCAATCCTAATAGCTTTACAGTTCTTCAGTAACAAATTCAGTTATAAAGTTACACAGTTACTTGGCTCAGGTGTGCTGGATAGTTAAAAAGGCAAAAAACAGCCAATATTCTGATTTAGGTGCCAAAGCAATCGTGGTTAATGGAAATGGTTAATTTAACAGATGAATACCTTGATGTCTTTAAAGTTCAGTTTGCGTGTTTTAAAAAACGTAGTGCAAATTAGTGTAGAGGTACCTTAATCTGTCCTGGTTGCAACCGCTGATTATCTTCACTGTGAGGGATTCACAGACTGTTTGTTCCTGGTGCTTCTGATAAGTCACCTGACCTTCTCTTTGATTCAGAGGTCAGGGGTGATGATCCGTTCTGGTGATGTA